>NC_086100.1:94648681-94973681 GCF_963921235.1 Mobula hypostoma | reverse complement strand
GTTCACTTTTTCAGGTTGTACTTTCTCAACATTTAAGTGTTGTCAAATTCATTAAAACAGTGTTGCATCTTGTTACTAAAATGGCAAAATAAAAGTTTGACAGTTTTTTGTAAATAATAAACCATGAGAATCAGTTATTGTTTCATTACTGAACCACAACACCATACATCAGTATTGTTTTTTGTACTTGATAATTTTAAATAGCTGTAACAGCTTGGATATTTCTGTAGACTACAGAAAAGGAACTGGGCAGAAAAATGGCATTCTGGCGGTCTTAAACACAGAAATTGCTTCCCTAAAGTTGCAATAAATTACAGTAGACAGAATAACATTTTCAATATTGATTCTTACTTGCACTGGAGGATGCTGCAACTAAAAATGAAAGGAAGAGAGAGCTGTATTCTCATTAATCAAGATGGTCTATTTTTTCCATTCTTTGCAAGACTGAAGATGAGTGGTAGCTCTCTTTAGTACCATTCTGGAGCCTTGAACCGATAATTTCTGTTATTAGTGGTTTTGAATTCAGAACATGATTATTCTTTAACATCAGACCATTCCTTTCCACCTGTTCCAGTGGCCAGGATATACAAGGAAGGGAATGGTCATATTGAAGTTTGGGTGCTTGGAGGCAGTCACCAGAAGGTGAATGTAAGGGTATTATGAGGGCATGCATGCTTTGAGTTAAGATGGTAGAATGGAAATGGTGAGGGATATGAATGATTGGGTATGGAGGGTAAGGAATAAAGACCATCAGTTTACTTTTTTTGGGGGGACAGGTAGTTCGAATAGTTGGAAAATGGTTACCAGTGTTGGGAGCGTGCTTTTTGAAATGATCTTAAATCCTTGGAAAAATTAACATTTTTAGTTTTAATAATTTAAACAGCAGATGTTGATTTCTCAAGGAAGACCTTTGTGGAATCCAGGTAACTTCATCCTCTGCCTGAAAGCGAGAAGAAACTGCCTAAGTAACCTTGTGGTCAATTTGGGAATACATAGTGACGGATCTTTGCACAGAGAAATTTAAGATGTCCTGCATTTCTCTAGTTTAAAAGAGTATTTTGCTTCTTGTAACCTTTTAAATTACTTACTGCCACATATCATTCTTTGAAATGCATCTGTAATTGCTGAAGGCAGTCAATTTTTTTGGAGATCTAGCAATATGATGAAGATCAGAAAATCTGCATATTATTGAAGGATAAATATTGGGGCACAAGGGAAAGGGACTGGTACTGCTAAGGCAGTGAATGCAATTATGTCCAGTAAAATGAGAAGTTATGGGTTGGCACAATTGAGGAGAGTGTTCTACAAACCAGACAAGGTGGATGTAGTGACTACCTCTTAATGCCAACAGAGATTAATGAATTTGCAGGGACTGAGAAAGAAAGTGGCCTCATTTAATTAAACACTTGTTTTTGGTAGGATTCAATTTGAAGAACCAGATTTCTATACCACAAACCATTATTACCATGACTGTATTTTCTTTAAACTATATCAAAATTAAATAAACCTGTTATCCATTTTCCGCAAAGTAGAATTTGCATACTTACGCTGATTGTAATCCCCAAGAACAAAAAGAAACATAGATTAGATCATTCAACAAGATTGGTTTACCTCAACACCATTTTATTGCTCCATCCTCATCTTTCTGGATGCTTCTAACATCCAGAAATGAGCCATATTGACCAAACAGGACAAGTCCATTGATGAGCTGATTCACAAAAGACCTGCTGTAGTGACAATTTGGCTAAACATATCGGATATTTGTGGATGGTTTGGCATTCACTGCAAGCAGGAGTAATATCATCATCATTACTTTTGATGAAAGCACAAAGATACATGGCAATTCTGTACTTGGTCTGTTCCTGCCCCCTTCTACTTTCGCTTATAAACAAAAAAATGAGGGTTGCAACATCCTAAAATATATATTTTTTTAAATCCTAAGCAAAATTAAAACTAAATGTAGCAGGTAACAGAAAGCTTGATCACTCCAGCATCATAATGCTCATGCTTTGAATCATTTTGTGGGCTACCTGCGTTCAATCAACAGCAGTGACCCTGAACTTCTGGTTGTTTGCCACTTTAATTCATCATCCCAGTCATTCTGACTCATCTGACCGTAGCCTGTCACGTTGTTGCAAATGCACACAATGTAAGGTTGACAAACTATCGTCTTCCATTTGGACATATTGCATCTTTCAACCTCCGTATCAAACACACGAACCCAACATAACATGCACTTTTTTGTCTGTTTCTGAATTAGGTCATTTCTGCCAATCATCTAT
The DNA here is from genome assembly GCF_963921235.1 of Mobula hypostoma. Lineage (NCBI taxonomy): Eukaryota > Metazoa > Chordata > Chondrichthyes > Myliobatiformes > Myliobatidae > Mobula > Mobula hypostoma. The sequence goes on along the minus strand of NC_086100.1, from coordinate 94,971,399 downwards.
CTCTGATTGCATTTTTTGTTAGACTTGCCTTGCGTCAATTAAAGCCCTACTATTCTAATGTATAACAGACCAAGAAACCTCTCATCCAAGAAAAAAAAATTTGTCCTGTCCATCCATCTTTTCTACAACTTAAATTAATCAATTTTCTATTTTTCCTAGTTTTTCTGCAGATGACACCTGACCTGTGTTTCCAGTTTTCTGTTTTATTGGTGCTAGAGGTGTACAATGACAGCACAGTGAACTATCTTGCTTGCCCAGCCTACTCCAATAGCATCTCCTGAGTTAGAAATCGACTGCCAGGAAAAAAATACACCATTAGCCTACAGATTCTTATCTGAATTGCAAATCATTGTAACTTTAGAAAAACATCTTAGATATATCGTTATCATCTCATCTAAATTTTGGAGCTCCCCACCCAAAATTATAATTAACAGGGTTGCAATGGTTCAGAATGGGTGCTCATCAGCATCTTCTCAAGGGCAATTATAGACAGTAAATACTGGTCTTATCAATTATATCTGAAACAATTTTGTTTCATTCTTGTGATGAGAAGAGACTTGGGGGAGTGGCTTTTGAACGTAGAGGACACAAAATACTCTGCAGATGCTGGGGTCAAAGCAACACTCACAACACGCTGGAGGAACTCAGCAGGTCGGGCAGCATCCGTGGAAACGATCAGTCAACATTTCCACTGATGCTTCCCAACCTGCTGAGTTCCTCCAGCGTGTTGTGAACATAGAGGATATTGGTATTTTGAAACACAATGTGTGAAAAGATGGCAAAATGCTCATTTAAAAAAGTACTTGGATGAGCACACCACAGAAGTATAATCCAAGAAGTAGAAGTGGAATCACATTGGAATTATTTTTTAATATTTTGTTTGCCGGCATAGCCTCAATAGAACATCATGCTGAAAATTTATTGATCATTAAATTATCACTGAATCTAAGTTACAATGCTTCACAGATGCAGCAACCTCTGGCAAAAGAAATCCTTCCTAATCTCTTTAAAGACTCGTTCTATTATGAGGCTGTACTCTCCGGTCCTAGTCTCCCCCACTGTTCTCTCTACATCTACTCTATTTAGCTCTTTCAGTATTCGATAGGTTTCAATGAGACCCCACCTGCCCCATTCTTCAAAACTCCAGTGAGTGCAGGCCCAGAACTATCAAACTCTCTTCATACATTAAACTTTTCATTTCCAGGATCATTCTCATGAATCTCCTCTGGACTCTACATTGTTAGCAGATCTTTTCTTAGATAAAAGGGCCAAAACGGCTCACAATATTCCCAAGTGCGGTTTAATTCCTTGTAAAGCCTCTGCATTACATCCCTGCTTTTATATTCTAGTCCTCTCAAAATGAATGCTAACAATGCATTACCTTATTTGCCACCTGCAAGTTAACCATCAGGGAATCCTGCATGAGGACTCCCTTTGCACCTCTGATTTCTGAATTTTTCCCCGAACTCATACACCTAATTGTCAAATGCCAACGGTTCTATTTCCCTGTGGCGTTCTCCATAATTCTGACTGCAGTTCACACGCCAGTAGCGGCTGTTGATAATCAAGTGCTTGAGACACTGTATGATATCGTCTCCAAACAAGAAACAGTTCATCTTGACGCACTGCAAATCATAGTTGAGGACTTCAACCAGGTTTGAAGTAAACCCCGCCCAATTACAATTATCATATAACCTGTAGCACCAGAGGCCCCGAACACACCAGTCCACTCAAAGTTCAAAGTGCATTTATTATCTAAGTCTGTATACTTTATACAACCTTGAGATTTGTCTCCCAATAGGCAGCCACAAAACAAAGACACCTAGAAGAACCCATTTTAAAAAAAGGATACTAAGATAAGGAATGCCTACTATTCATGCCCAGACTGCATTTCAGTAAATCAGATCTCTTGGTTGTCCTGCTACCTGCATATATGCAGAAGCTAAAGAGCAAAGCTCCACAGAGATTAGGACAACAGAGATAGTTTTAGGAGGCAGTGGAGTGGCGGTGGACTGGGCTGTGTTCAAGGACTCATCTGTGGATCTGAATGAATACACCGTGGCTGTCGTGGACTTTATTAAAGCAGTTGTAAACGATTGTGTCTCCACAAAATCATTCAGACTCTTCCCCAGCCAGAAGCCCTGGATGAACCATGAGAGATCTGCAATCTGCTGAGGGCCAGGTCAGAGGCATTCAAGTCCGGTGACCCAGAAAGTTACAAGAGGTTCAGGCACAATTTCTGGAAAGCCATCTCACAGACAACATGGTAATTCTGGACTAAACTTGAATCAACAAAGGATAGTCAAGATTTGTGGCAGGGCTTGAATGCTATCACCTCTTAAAACGTAAATCAAGCAACATAGGCAACAACAGAACTTCGATTCCACATGAACTCACTGCCTTCTATATTCACTTTGGCCATTGAAATGTGGAGGAATCATCAGGAACTCCTGCAGACCCCGATGATCCTGTGATTTCAGTCTCAGAGGCCAACGTGCAAGCAGCCTTCAGGAGAGTGAACCCATGAAAAGCATCTGGCCCAGACGGGGTACCTGGCCAATTACAAAGAACTCTGCTGATCAACAGGCTGGAGTGTTCACTGAGATCTTCAACCTCTCACTTCGGCAGTCTAAGGTACCACCTGCTTCAAGCAGCCTTCATTTATACAGGTGCCTAAAAAGAGTGTGGTAACCTGCCTCATTGACTATCAAATAGTGGCACTTTTATATCCACTGTGGTGAAGCACTTTGAGAGGTTGGTGATGAAACATATCAACTCCTTCCTGAGAATTGACTTGGATCTGCTCCAATTTGCCTAGCGGAGCAACAAGCCCACAACTGATGGCATCTATTTGGCTATTCACTCAACTCTGGAACATCTAAGACAGCAAAGATGAATACATAAAGGATGCTCTTTGTCGACGATATTGTGGCCTTCAATACAATCATCCCTTCAAAATTAATCAATAAGCTTCAAGACTTTGGCCTCAATACCTCCTTGTGCAATTGGGTACTTGATTTCCTGACTTGCAGACCCCAGTCAGTTTGAATCGGAAACAACAACTCCACAATTTTCATCAGCAAGGCTGTGTGCTGAGCTCCCTGCTTTACACTTGTGACTGTGTGGCTCTTCACAGCTCCAACGCCATATTCAAGTTTGCAGATAACACCACTGTTGTAGGTCAAATCAAAAGGTGGTGACGAATCAGCATATAGGAGGGAGATTGAAAATCTGGCTGAGTGGTGCCAGAACAATAACCTCTTACTCAATGTCGGTAAGACCAAGGAGCTGATTTCTTCATAATTGCACTTAAGTACTGAGCCCAGGACATTCACCCCGAAATAACACCAAGTTCCCAAGTTCTCTCACTCAAGTGCCTCAACTTCCTTAGGAGATTGTGAAGATTCAGCATGACATCTAAAACTTTGACAAGTTTCTATAGATATGTGGTGGAGAGTATATTGACTGGCTGCATCACAGATTGTTATGGAAACACCAATGGCCCTGAACGGGAAATCCTCAGGACTCATACCACTAGGTTCAAGAGCAGTTATTACCCCTCAGCTATCAGGTTCTTGAACCAAAGGTGATGACTTCACTCAATTTCACTTTCCCTATCATTTGAAATGTTCCCACAACCTATGGATTCACTTTCAAGGACTCTTCATCCCATGATCTCAATATTTTTTGTTATTTATTTATTCATATTTCTTTTTTGTATTTACAGTTTGTTGTCTTTTGCACACTGGTTAAACACCCAAGTTGGTGTGGTCTTTCATTGATTCTATTATGTAAAGTAAAACTTTATTATCAGAGTATACACATGACACCACATACAACCCTGGGATTCTTTTTCCTGTGGGCATACTTGGTAAATATATAGAACAGTAACTATAAATAGGATCAATGAACAATAAATTGTACAAATGCAAATATAAATAATGAGACCATCGGTTGTGGGAATGCCAGAAATAGAATAAGTGTAGTTATCCTCTTTCGTTCAAGAGCCTGATGGCTGAGGGGTAGTAATTGTTCTTGAACCCGATGGTGTGAGTCCTGAGGCTCTTGTACCTTCTACCTGATGGCAGCAGCAAGAAAAGAGTGTGAGGATCTTTGATGATGAATGCTGCTTTTCTATGGCAACATTTCATGTAGATGTGCTCAATAGTTGAGAGGGTTTTACCTGTGATGTACTGGGCCAAATCCACTACCTTTTGTAGGATTTTCTGCTCAGAGGCATTGGTGTTCCCATACCAGGCTGTAATGCAGCCAGTCAATACACTTTCACCACACATCTGTAGAAGTTTGTCAAGGTTTTTAATGGCATGCTGAATCTCTGCAGACTCCTGAGGAAGTAGAGGCGCTGCTGTGCTTTCTTTGCAATTACATTTATATGATGGGTCTAAGACAGGTCCTTTGAGATAGTGACACCCAGGGAATTCAAATTTATTGATCCTCTCCACCTCTGATCCTCTGATGAGTATTGGCTCATGGACCTCTGATTTTCCTCTCCTGAAGTCTACAATCAGTTCCTTGGTGTTGTTGAAATTGAGCGAGAGGTTGTTGTTATTACACCACTCAGCCAAATGTTTAACCTCATTTTGCACATGTAGAGTAGAACCAAGCTTTAGAGAGAACGACGTTGGAGTGCTTTTCCCAGGTTTGGTGAGGAAGGTTTTTCGTGAGTAAATTGATCAGCGCTGGAATAGCGTGGTTGTGCAAAGTTCCTTATTGGCTTAGTATATAAAGGTCAGCCAGTGGGAACAGCGAGAAGAGTTCAAAAGGTGACAGCTATTTCTTCAGCGGTTTGAACAGGGCATGACTGAGCAAGCGCGTGGAGGTTGGCCAGTGAGAACAGCGAGAAGAGTTTAAAAAGAAGACAGATTTATAGAGCGGGCGGCGAGTAGAGGGAGACAGAGTAGGAAGGCTTTGGCTCAACAGGGCTTCGGCAATAACGGGTCGAGGCGAGGTAGGTTATCTGTGTAGAATACAGACAGGAAGAATGTGTGTGAGGCCAGTGTTCTGTGCTTGGTGTCAAATATGGGAGGTCCAGGAGACTCCCAGCCTCCCGGATGGCCACATCTGCACCAGGTATGTCGAGCTGTAGCTCCTTAGAGACTGTGTTAGGGAACTGGAGATGCAGCTCGATGACCTTCGTCTGGTCAGGGAGGGTGAGGTGGTGATAGAGAGGAGCTGTAGGCAGTGGTCACACCGGGACCACGGGAGACAGTTAAATGGGTAACAGGAGAGGGAAGGGCAAGAGGCAGATGGTAGAGAGTACCCCAGTGGCTGTACCCCTTAACAATCAGTACTCCTGTTTGAGTACTGTTGGGGGAGACGACCTACCTAGGGGAAGCAACAGTGGCTGCGTCGCTGGCACAGAGTCTGGCCCTGTGGCTCAGAAGGGTAGGGAAGGGAAGAGGATGACAGCTGTGATAGGGGACTCTATAGTTAGAAGTCCAACGGGCGATTCTATGGACACAGGAAAGAAACGCAGATGGTAGTTTGCTTCCCAAGTGCCAAGGTCCAAGATGTTTCTGATCGCGTCCACGATATCTTGAAGTGGGAAGGAGAACAGCCAGAGTTCGTGGTACATATTGGTACCAACAACATAGGTAGGAAAAGGGAGGAGATCCTGAAAACAGACTACAGGGAGTTAGGAAGGAAGTTGAGAAGCAGGACCTCAAAGGTAGTAATCTCAGAATTACTGCCTGTGCCACGTGACAGTGAGTATAGGAATAGAGTGAGGTGGAGGATAACTGTGTGGCTGAGGGATTGGATTAGGGGGCAGGGATTCAGATTTCTGGATCATTGGGACCTCTTTTGGGGCAGGTGTGACCTGTACAAAAAGGATGGGTTGCACTTGAATCTCAGGGGGATCAATATCCTGGTGGGAATGTTTGCTAAGGCTATTGGGGAGAGCTTAAACTAAAATTGCTGGGGGGTGGGAACCAAACTGAAGTGACGGAGGAAAGGGAGGTTGGCTCACAAATAGAAAAAGCTTGGAGACAGTGCAAAAGGGGGGATAGGCAGGTGGTAAGGAAGGAATGTGCTCAGACCGGTGGTTTGAGATGTGTCTATTTTAATGCGCGGAGTATTATGAATAAAGTGGATGAGCTTACAGCATGGATCAGTACTTGGAGCTATGATACTGTGGCCATTATAGAGACTTGGATGGCTCAGGAGCAGGAATGTCTACTTCAAGTGCCAGGCTTTAGATGTTTCAGAAAGGATAGGGAGGGAGGCAAAAGAGGTGGGGGCATGGCACTGTTGATCAGGGATAGAGTCACGACTGCAGAAAAGGAGGAAGTCATGGAGGAGTTGTCTGCGGAGTCTCTGTGGGTGGAAGTTAGGAATAGGAATGGGTTGATAACTCTACTGGGTGCTTTTTTATATACCACCCAATAGTAACAGGGACATCGAGGAACAGATAGGGAGACAAATTCTGCAAAGGTGTAATAATAACAGGGTGGTTGTGGTGGGATATTTTAATTTCCCAAATGTTGATTGCCATCTCCCTAGAGTGAAGGGTTTAGATGGGGTGGAGTTCGTTAGGTGTGTTCAGGAAGCTTTCTTGACACAATATGTAGATAAGCCTACAAGAGGAGAGGCTGTATTTGATCTGGTATTGGGAAATGAACCTGGTCAGGTGTCAAGGGGAAATATGAGGCTATCAGGTAGGAACTTGGAAGCATAAATTGGAAACAGATGTTCTCAGGGAACCGTAAGGAAGAAATGTGGCAAATGGTCAGGGGATATTTGCGTGGCGTTCTGCTTAGGTACGTTCCAATGAGACAGGGAAAGGATGGTAGGGTACAGGAACCATGGTGTACAAAGGCTGTTGTAAATCTAGTCAAGAAGAAAAAAACTAAGTAATGATAGAGATCTAGAAGTTTATAAGGCTAGCAGGAAGGAGCTTAAGAATGAAATTAGGAGAGCCAGAAGGGGCCATGAGAAGGTCTTGGTGGGCAGGATTAAGAAAGACCCCAAGGCATTTTACAAGTAAGTGAAGAGCAAGAGGATAAGACATGAGAGAATAGGGTCAATCAAGCGTGACAGTGGAAAAGTGAGTATGGAATGGAGGAGATAGCAGAGGTACTTAATGAATACTTTGCTTCAGTATTCACTACGGAAAAGGATCTTGGTGATTGTAGGGATAAACTTGCAGCAGACTGAAAAGTTTGAGCATGTAGATATTAAGAAAGAGGATGTGCTGGAGCTTTTGGAAAACATCAAGTTGGATAAGTCACTGGGACTGGACGGGATATACCCCAGGCTACTGTGGGAGGCAAGGGAAGAGATTGCTGAGCCTGTGGCAATGATCTTTGCATCATCAATGAGGATGGGAGAGGTTCTGGAGGATTGGAGGGTTGCAGATGTTGTTCCCTTATTCAAGAAATGGAGTAGAGATAGCCCAGGAAATATATATATATATACAATATATATTAATGACTTGGATGAGGGAATTAAATACAGCATCTCCAAGTTTGCGGATGACACGAAGCTGGGTGGCAGTGTTAGCTGTGAGGAGGATGCTAAGAGGATGCAGGGTGACTTGGATAGGTTGGGTGAGTGGGCAAATTCATGGCAGATGCAATCTAATGTGGATAAATGTGAAGTTATCCACTTTGGTGGCAAAAATAGGAAAACAGATTATTATCTGAATGGTGGCCGATTAGGAAAAGGGGAGGTGCAACGGGACCTGGGTGTCATTATACACCAGTCATTGAAAGTGGGCATGCAGGTACAGCAGGCGGTGAAAAAGGCGAATGGTATGCTGGCATTTATAGCGAGAGGATTCGAGTACAGGAGCAGGGAGGTACTACTGCAGTTGTACAAGGCCTTGGTGAGACCACACCTGGAGTATTGTGTGCAGTTTTGGTCCCCTAATCTGAGGAAAGACATCCTTGCCTTAGAGGGAGTACAAAGAAGGTTTACCAGATTGATTCCTAGGATGGCAGGACTTTCATATGAAGAAGGACTGGATGAACTGGGCTTGTACTCGTTGGAATTTAGAAGATTGAGGGGGGATCTGATTGAAACGTATAAAATCCTAAAGGGATTGGACAGGCTAGATGCAGGAAGATTGTTCCCGATGTTGGGGAAGTCCAGAACGAGGGGCCACAGTTTGAGGATAGAGGGGAAGCCTTTTAGGACCGAGATTAGGAAAAACTTCTTCACACAGAGAGTGGTGGATCTGTGGAATTCTCTGCCACAGGAAACAGTTGAGGCCAGTTCATTGGCTATATTTAAGAGGGAGTTAGATATGGCCCTTGTGGCTACGGGGGTCAGGGGGTATGGAGGGAAGACTGGGGCGGGGTTCTGAGTTGGATGATCAGCCATGATCATAATAAATGGTGGTGCAGGCTCGAAGGGCCGAATGGCCTACTCCTGCACCTATTTTCTATGTTTCTATGTTTCTATGAAATCATAGACCAATGAGTCTTACTTCAGTGGTTGGTAAGTTGATGGAGGAGATCCTGAGAGGCAGAATTTATGAACATTTGGAGAGGCATAATATGATCAGTCAGCATGACTTTGTGAAAGGCAGGTCATGCCTTATGAGCCTGATTGAATCTTTTGAGGATGTGACTAAACACATTGATGAAGGAAGAGCTGTAGATGTAGTGTCTATGCATTTCAGCAAGGCATTTGATAAGGTATCCCATGCAATGCTTATTGAGAAAGTAAGGAGGCATGGGACCCAAGGGGACCTTGCTTTGTGGATCCAGAACTGGCTTGCCCACAGAAGACAAAGTGTGGTTGTAGATAGGTCATATTCTGCATGGAGATCGGTGACCAGTGGTGTGCCTCAGGGATCTGTTCTGGGACCCCTACTCTTTGTGACTTTTGTAAATGACTTGGATGAGGATGTGGAGGGATGGGTTAGTAAATTTGCTGATGACACAAAGGTTGGAGGTGTTGTGGGTAGTGTGGAGGGCTGTCAAAGGTTACAACAGGATATTAATAGGATGCAAAACTGGGCTGAGAAGTAGCAGATGGAGTTCAGCACAGATAAGTGTGAGGTGGTTCATTTTAGTAGGTTAACTATGATGGCAGAATACTGTATAGCATTAATGGTATGATTCTTGGCAATGTGGAAGATCAGAGAGATCTTGGGGTCTGAGTCCATAGGACACTCAAAACTGCTATGCAGGTTGACTCTGTGGTTAAGAAGGCGTACGGTGCATTGGCCTTCATCAACCATGGGATTGAGTTTAAGAGCGGAGAGGTAATGTTGCAGCTATATAGGACCCTGGTCAGACCCCACTTGGAGTACTGTGCTCAGTTCTGGTCACGCCACTACAGGAAGGACGTGGAAACCATAGAAAGGGTGCAGAGGAGATTTACAAGGATGTTGCCTGGATTGGGGAGCATGCCTTATGAGAATAGGTTGAGTGAACTCGGCCTTTTCTCCTTGGAATGACGGAGGATGAGAGGTGACCTGATAGAGGTATACAAGTTAATGAGAGGCATTGATGTGGACATACGGGCCAGCGGAGACTGCTCAGATACTTGGCTGCCCGGGACCCAGCGGAGACCAGCGGCCAGCGTGGCAGTCAACCAATGCGAACAAGTCGGAGCAATGGAAATACTAGCACCCTGTGGAAACAACACTCAATTGCACACCGATGGTGTCACCGATGATAACATTGTTTGTGTGGATAGTCAGAGGCTTTTTCCCGGGGCTGAAATGGCTAACACAAGAGGGCATAAAGGTGCTTGGAAGAAGGTACAGAGGAGATGTCAGGCTAAGTTTTTTACGCAGAGAGTGGTGAGTGTGTGGAATGGGCTGTCATCAACAGTGGTGTAGGCAGGTACAATAGGGTCTTTTAAGAGACTCCTGGATAGGTACAAGGATCTTAGAAAAATAGAAGGCTATGGGTAAAGCCTAGGTAATTCTAAGGTAAGGCTGTGTTCAACATAGCTTTGTGGGCCAAAGGGCTTGTATTGTGCTGTAGGTTTTCTCTGTTTCTATCTCCCTGCAGTATGCTGATTCGTCACAGTGGTGTCATCAGCAAACTTGTATATGGTGTTGGAGCTGTACTTAGCCACACAGCCAGATGTGTAAAACGTGTAGAGCAGGGGGCTAAGTACTCATCTAGGTGGTGCTCCTGTGCTGATGGAGAATGTGGAGGAGATATTTTTGCTGATCTGAACTGACTGGGGTCTGCAAGTGAGGAAACCCGGGATCCAATTGCACAAGGGGGTATTGATGCCCAGGTACTGGAGTTCACTGATTAGTTTTGAGGCAGTGATGGTGCTACATGCTGAGCTGAAAATCAACAAAGAGCATCCTGATGTACACACCTCTGCTGTCCAGATGTTCCAGGGTAGAGTGAAGAGCCAATGAGAAGGCATCTGCTGTGGACCTGTTGCTCCGGTGGGCAAGTTGGAATGAATCGAAATCACCACTCAGACAGGAGTTGATGTGTTGGAACACCAGCTTCTCAAAACACAATTGCTGTGATTGTAAGGGCCAATGGGCTATAGTCACTGAGGCAGTTACCACGGTCTTCTTGGGCACTGGACCAGTATGACTGAAGTCTGCTTGAAGCAGATGGGTATCACACACTGCCAGAGCGAGAGCCTGAAGATGACCATGAACAGACCAGCCTGTTGGTCAGTACAGGTCTTCAGTACTTGGCCAGGTATTCCATCCAGACCAAATGCTTTCATTGGTTTCACTCTCTTGAAGGCACATCCTGAAGCACATCATCTCCAGATACTGAGACCGAAGGATCATTGAGAGTCTCGGTGGTGCACAATCGTTCCTCACTGTTCTAGTGGTCAAAGCTAGCACAGAAGGCATTGAGCTCATCTGGAAGTGAAGCTCTGCTGTCCCCTATATTGCTAGATTTAACTTTGTAGGAGTTATGGCATTCAAACCCTGCCAAAGCTGTCAAGCATCCCTAATTCCAGCCTACTCCGGAATCTCCACCACCCATGAGATGGCTTTCTGGAGATCATAGCTGTACCACCTGTAGCATTCTTGTTCTCCAGATTTGAATGTCTCTAATCTGGCCCTCTGCCATTTCTGGATTTCATGGTTCATCCAAGGCTTCTGATTCAGATAAATCAGAGAGCACCGGATGCAATAGATGACCCCAACAGTCTCACAAGTGAAGTGTTGTCTCACCTGGAAGGACTGTTTGGGGCCCTGAGTGGTGGCAAGAGAGGAGGTGTAGGGACAGGTGTAGCACTTATGCTTACAGGGATAAGTGCCAGGTGGGAGATCCGTGGGGAGGGACGTGTGGACCAGGGAGTCGCGGAGGGACCGATCCCTGCAGAAGGTGGAGAGGGGTGGAGAGGGAAAGATGTGCTTAGTGGTGGGGTCCTGTTGGGGGTGGCGGAAGTTGCAGAGGATAAGTTGTAACAATTTGTTGCAGGAGTGAACTACCTTTGTGGACCAAAACTTTGTCCTAAAGAGATACACAGGACTTCCATCATGTAAAGGCCTATTTCAAATGAAATATATAACAAGAAACCATTTCCAATAAAATGCCTACTTATTTCTAACAGCAAATCGATTGGAACCAAAGTGTCCAGTTTCTCTATTGTCCTAAGGTGCTAATTTTGACACATACACTGTGTTCGTTCCTTTTTGCCGGCGCCGATCTCTGTATTTGCATAGAATATCCTGATTGGCTTTTAATGTACGTGGACTTAATATTATAATATGGTCTGTCTGATGTCATCACGTACACGCAAATCTTCAGGCGCCAGTAAACCTTTCCTGCCTTGAAGAAACATGTCGACAGGATTCAATCCAACCGGCAGAAGTTGTGTATGCGCAGGCGCACAGCTACGCCCGCCAATGGTCCCCGAGGTCCAGCGCGCCCTGCTCACTCGCGTTCGATGGCGGTGCCGCTCGCCATTGTCCAATCGAATGCGAGCATTTGATGTCAAGGCAGAGGCGGAGGTGAGAGGTTGTGTTTGTTGGAGGGAATGCGCCTGCGTGGGCGCTCGGTGTAAGATGGCGGCGGTTGGTGATGGAACGGGGTCAACTGGGTCGGCGCTGCAAGGGTTAATTCGGCAGTTTACAGCCATTACAGGTAAAGGGCTGAAGGGCCGGCCGTACTGGCTGGAATGGGGCGTGCGGGAACGTCCAGAGTGCCCCTGCCAGAACAGTGGAGCCTGGAAGAATTGTGGGGGGCAGGAGAGAGGAGGGGTTGGCGCCTGGGCCAGGGAATAGGCCAGGTCTCTGATGTACTGCAGCTCCGAGTGTTGCTGGTGCACGGCGACGGTGTTGGAGTAGGGCAGCTGATCCTTGGGCGGGGTAAACGACTTCCAACGCATGCTCTACTTTGCATGACGACCCTTCATAGTTTTTGGTGCTCCGGCCCCTTTCCCTTACGATTTCTGGGCTCGATGTGTGAGTTTGGATTTGGTGACCACGCCCACCCTGAGTCTGGCATTGTATTTGGCAATTCTGTTATCTAAGTCTGTTGGAGAATAGATGCCCCTGTTATCTTCTTTCCCTGAACCCCCATCACAACAGCCGCTTGGACTTATTGTAGAGTTCTTTCTCTGTAGCTTCTATTGTGGAGTTGCGTCCTGACTCCACTTTGTGGCCAATGCCAGCCTGCCGTTTCTCAGCAATTAAAAATGCTGCAGACATGAAATCAAACAGAAAAATGAAGTTACTCTGGAGCATTTTTTGAATACCCGCTGAGTAACTCCATGAACTTTGTTCTTATTACAGCTTCTTTCTCATGTGATCTTGCCCCATTCCTCTTCCATTGGATGGATGCTGTTCACCCAAACTCTTATTCCTTGGCCCTCTGCAGAACTGATGTCCTCTTTACCTTCACGAGGCACTACAGGCTTGAGCTCTTTTTCCTCTTAAATGCTCCAAGGCCAATGCTGGAATGGTGCCTTTGGATGCAGTGCATATTTGGTTGACAGTCTTTGTCTACTCTTGGGTTTTGTATAGGGTTAGTGTACTGCCATCTTCCAATTCCTTACCCCTGTATGATGAGGATTCTTTCCCCCTGAATGTCCATTGTGCCATTTTGTACTGCTGCTATTTCATATTTTCTGGTTTCTCTGATCTTGTCTTTTCCCATTCTGTGACCAGTGCAATGTTGTATCTCTGCTCTCTCCACAGCTTATTAAGGGGGTTTATCCCCTGTTATGTGTCAGTCACCCTGCTTAATGGCTGTGATGTTGATTTTCCTATTTTGTGGGTCTATTACAGAATAAGTACTACGCTGCTTACTCACTATTTATTTGAAACACAGTTTATGGTTGTTTGCTCACAGCCCCTGGAGCCCTGAGTGTGATCTTAATTTAGTCTTTTGTGGTGCCCATGATGTGTTAGCTTAGTTCTGCAACTTTCTAGCTTAAAGACCAAAGTTACTGCTTCTGTAAATTTCCTGCTTGTCGCTGTAAACATTTCATTTTGGGGTGCAGCAGGTTTGTTCTGTGTACAAGTTAAACAGGCAGCAAGAGCTTGTTTTTAACATTTCCAAGTATTATGATCATCGTACTATTGCTCAACATTTCCTACACTAATACAGTGTTGAAATCCCGGGAGAACCAAACACCCAGTTCCAATGAAGACTGGATACTGGGGAAGGCATTTTTAAGCTCTAGCATTCTTATTAGACCACTCAGAAACAATTTCGTATTTAAAAGTCATTTTCTTCCCTGCTGAGAACCAGCCCTGCTGTTAGGTTTAATTGTTTTCAGTAGATACTACTGGTAAACCTTTTTCCAAAGTGATCCATGTTTCTTAACTGTAACTCTGTGCCATGAAGGTTGACACCAAATAGTAATCTAATCTTATTAATTTACAAATGATCCCATTTCATTTCTGATTTTGAAATAATGTCAAGATATTTTGTCTAAAGCTTTCTAAAAATTCAGCTGGATATTGTCAACTATTTACACTTAACCTCCAACGTGGTAATTTCAGAAAACTCAAATCAAAGTTGACAGTTAGAGACTTTCTATCTCTCAGGTGTTGCTACGTTAATTCAATGTGTGAATCCAGTTCACTAGAACCACCATTTCCCAAGTTCAAATTTATTGTCATGGGCATACATATAAGTGCCATGAAAATAAGCATTTTTTTTTAGCAGTAGCACATTACAAACATGAACAAACAGAAGTTACATAACAATGAATTATACATAACTTACCCAAAACAAAAAGAACATGATAGCATTAGTGCAAGTTGAGGGTAAAATAGTCAAAGTAGAATTAGGTTGGTAAAAAAAACTGATGGCAGTGGGGAAGAAGCTGATGTTGAACCCTGAGGTGTGGATCCTTCATTGTTTGAGTGGCAGTAGGTTCTGGACTTGTGCCTGTGTTGTCAAAATGCAGAAATGTTGTACTCACCCTTGGATGTGGAAGGCTGAATTTGTTCAATTGCTTCATTAATATGCTCTGCTTGGAGTCTAGCAGTAGAATCTCATCTGTGATTTCTTAATAAAAATGCCTTCTCCAGCATTACAGGCTCTGACTTTGCTAAAATTGATTTCTGGTCAAAATAATTGTTCCATGATTAAAATCTTGCTGATCCATTCAAGGTAAGATCTAAAGGCCATAGGTTTGTCAAAATTATGATGAAAAGGCAAATAAATATCTCAAGTTTCTCATTCAATTTTTTTTGTAGACAGAGTTAAGCGATAGCCCTTGGTCCTGTGTAAAATAGCCAGTGCAGATTATTGATTGTATGTTATTGGTTATACAGGTTTCCCCCACCATCCGAAGGTAGAGCGTTCCTATGAAATGGTTCGTAAGCCAGAATGTCATAAAGCGGAGAAGCAATTACCATTTATTTATATGGGAAAAATTTGTGAGCATTCGCAGACCCAAAAATAACCTACCAAATCATGCCAAATAACACATAAAACCTAAGATTACAGTAACATATAGTAAAAGCAGGAATTATATGATAAATACACAGCCTATATAAAGTAGAAATATTTTTCCACAATCATTGCCGCACTGTTCTCCGTAGCGAAAATCTCACGCATGCGCTCTCGGCAGAAACACGGCGCAAGCGCTCTTGGCAAAAACACTCTATCCAGTAACCCTTAAGCTATGAAGCTGCCAAATCATACCAAATAACACATAAAAATACACAGTCGATATAAAGTAGAAATAATATATGTACAGTGTAGTATCGCTTACAGGAATCAGGAAGACAGCGCAGAGCACACTAGTGTGTTAGGCTTAGTCGTCGGAAGTTGGGGTGGTGTAGTGGCCCCCACCCTCCAGGCAGCGAACCAATACCAATCCGCGAAGCATGCAGGGGTACCGCGGTGGCTGGGACGCACCCAGCACATCTTTAAGAAAAAAGCTGAAATAAACAAGCTAATTAATTAGGTGCTGCCTGGCACGTAAATGTCGGCCCAGATCAGATCCCATTGCTGATTGCATCGCCTCTGATCTGGGCCGACATTTACGTGCCGGGCGGCACCTAATTAATTAGCTTGTTTATTTTGGCTTTTTTCTTAAAGATGTGCTGGGTGCATCCCGGCTACCGCTTCATTCTCCGCAAATTGGTATCTGTCCGCAGCCCGGAGGTGGGACCACTGGGGTGGCGGGACACTGGGGTGTCATCTCATCTTCGATCAGGGCAGGCAGGTCATTTTCTATGTCTGCCTGCCTCGATGTCGAAGGTCAAGGTTCGTCGTCTGCAATGGCTGATGTGGAAGGCTTGAAAAACGACAGTATGCTTGACTGCTGGCCTCACGCATTTTTCTATCATACAGTTCTTTGTAAACCATTGTGCAAATATGCCCTAAAGTGACGAACCCTTTCAAAATTTTTTAAATCTGAGGTGCAAAGGGACTTGGGAGTCCTCATGCAGGATTCTCTAAAGATTAATTTGGAGCTTGAGTTAGTGGTGAGGAAAGCAAATGCAATCTTAACATTCATTTCGAGAAGATTAGAATATGAAAACAACGATGTAATGTTGAGGTTTTATAAGGCATTGGTGAGGCCTCACCTGGAGTATTGTGAGCAGATTTGGACCCCTTATCTAAGAATGAATATGCTGACATTGGAGAGTGTTCAAAGGAGGTTCACAAGAATGATTCCTTAACTTAACGGGTTACCACGTGAAGACCAAATGATGGCTCTGGGCCTGTACTCACTGGAATTCAGAAGAATGAGAGGGATCTCATTGAAACCCATTGATTGCTGAAAGGTACAGTGAAAGTAGAGAGGATGTTTCCTATGGTGGAGGAGTCTAGGACCAGAGGCCCTCAGAATAGAGGGTTGTCCATTTAGAATAGAGATGAGGAGGAAATTCTTTTGCCAGAGAGTGGTGCAACTGTGGAATTTGTTGGCACAGGTGCTGTGGAAGCCAAGTCATTGGGTATATATAAGGCAGAGGTTGATAAGTTCTTGATTAGTCTGGACATGAAGGGTTAGCGGGAGAAGGCAGAGTATTTGGGTTGAGAGGGAAATGGATCAGCCAAGATGAAATGGCGGAGCAGGCTTGATAGGACAAATGGCCTAGTTCTGCTTCTATATGTTATTGTGTTATATTCCCCAACTCCCCGATACTCGTTCTAATATAATTTTCTGACTTGAAGAAACAATACCAGCAAAGAGTTGCTAGGCAAGGAAAAGTGGTTCAAAACTTTAATTTTGACTTAATTTGAAGTGGAAAAAATTATGAAAAGTTTGCAAATTACTGATAAGAAATATGTTCAAATTAATAAGTGTTATTGACATTTCTTTTTGTCCATCCTTCCACTCTCTCTAACTTGTTTTATTTCTAATATTTCCAAATTCTGATAAAAGGTCATTGAACCATTAGATTTGTTTCCTGCTCCATAGATGTTGGTATGGCTCGCAGAGTATTACAACATAGAATGTTGCAGCACAGTACAGGCCCTTCAGCCCACGGTGTTGTGCCAACCCTTGAACCTACTTGAAGATCAATCTAACCCTACCCTCCTACATGACCATCAATTTTTCCCTGTGCCTCTAATGCCCCAAGTGTATCCCCCTCTAGAACCACTCCTGGTAGGGCATTCCACACACCCAACATTCTCTGTATCAAGAACTTACCCCTGACACCCCTCCTATACCTTTCTCCAGTCACCTTCAAATTATACGCCTGTATTTTTTCCAACCCAAGAGAAAGTCTGGCTATCCATTCTATTTGTTTCTCATATGATTTTGAACATCTTTATCGGATCATATCTCATCCTTCTTCACATTCTATTTTCATATGATATGCATAAGTATTTCAAACATGTTTTCAATTCAGCTCTCTACCGTTAGTTTTATTGACAGCTTTGTTAGTAAACGTGTTTACAAAGGGGCCAAGATTGAGAACTAAGCATTTCAAGATACGGGCTCGTCTGAAAAACTGAGTAGAACAGTGAAAGTGTTTGCCCGAAAGGCAGTGGTATAAGGAAGGTAGTTAGGAATGTTTTATACTGAGTTTTGGAGGGTACACTAACACTAGTTATGGGCAGACCTGAGAAAGAATCGGACACAGGTGATAGTTAAATAGCTTATAGGTCACCTAACCGTAGTGACAGCATAGTATTCCAGAAATATGTCGTTTGCAATGACAGTAATTAGTAATTGTCAATTTTCATGCTTTGACTTTGGTCAGGGAGAAATGGAAGTTATCTAAGAGATTTTCATTGAAAGTATTCAAGACAATTTCTAAAAACAAGACATTGTGGAACTAACCAGAAAAAGCTGTTTTGCATCTTGAATTGTATTTGAAAAGTGGTCAAGTAGTAATCTCAGAGAAAAGAATTTTTTGCAGAAGAGAAGCTGCAACACATAATTTACCTGTTGAATTTGATAATGTCATTGGGTTTGAAAATAGAGTATTAAACTTATAGCTGGTTGCTTAAACTATGAGGAGAATATAGGCTACTGGAGTAAAGAAATTAAAGGTTATTACAGTGGCTAATTAAAGTAATGTCTAATATTATATCAAAGAAAGGATAATGCATTTATGAAGAAGTGCAGCAAAGCTTCAAAGATTTGAAAAGGTCTTTATTAAAAAATATCAAAAACAATAGTAAGAACTTTGGGAATTTCCTCACTTCTAGTCAGTGTGGATTGGGAACATCTCCAAAATAACCATTCAGTATAGGTGCACCACATGGCTGTGTGTTTAGCCCATAGCTTTGCTTTCTTTAGACTTATGACTGTGAGGCTAAGTACAGGTCCATTGGCTACACCATTGTTGGCTGAATCAAATGTGGCATATAGGAGAGGTTGAAAATCTCGCTGAAAGGTGCCATGACAACAGTTCCTCACTCAATGTCGGCAAAATCGAGGAGCTGATTATTGATTCGGAAGAAATTGGAAGTTCATGAACCAGTGCTCAGGGGATCGGAGGCGGAGAGGACCAATAACTTTAAATTCCTGTGTGTTATTATATCTGTACTGGGACCACCACATAAATGTCATTCCAAAGAAGGTGCAGCAGCACCTCCACTTTCTCAGCAGTTTGTGCAGAATTGGCATGTTATCTAAAACTTTGACAAACTTCTACAGATGCACAGTGGAGAGTATCTTGACTGGCTGTATCTCATCCTACTATGAAAATACCAATGCCCAATAAAGGAAAAGCCTACAAAAAGTAGCGAATACTTTCCTGTCCATCATGGGTAAAGTCCTCCCCACCATTGCGCAGATCTACAAAGAGCGCCGCTGTAAGAAACACCAAAGGACCCAGCAATGATCCCTGCGGTACACCACTAGACAGAGGGGCAACCCTCTACTACAATACTCTGGTTTCTTCCACAAAGTCAATGTCTAATCCAATTTACTATTTCCTCCTGAATGCCGAGCGGCTGAGCCTTCTCGAACAGCCTCCCTTGGGGGAACTCGTCAAATGCCTTACTAAAATCCATGTAGACAACATCCACTGCCTTGCCTTCATCCACTTTCTCCGTAACTTCCTTGTAAACTCTTAAAATTGCTTAGACACGACCTACCATGCATGAAGCTATGCTGACTATTCTTAATCAGTCCATATCTATCCAAATTCTTGTATACCTGGTCCCTTGGAATAGCTTCTGATAACTTTCCCGCAACTGATGTCTGACTCACTGGCCTATAGTTCCTGGTTTCTGTTTAGAGCTTTTTTTAAATCAGCGGAACAACATAATCGATGCCACAATTCTCTGGTGCCTCTCCTGTCACTAGGGATGTTTTGCATATCTCTGCTAGGGCCCCTGTCGGGCTGCCCTGATGAAGGATCTCGGCCCGAAACGTCGACTATACTCTTTTCCCTAGATACTGCTTGGCCTGCTCAGTTCCTTCAGCATTTTGTGTGTGTGTTGCTTAGATTTCCAACACCTGAGATTTTCTCTTGTCTGTCCCAATCCACACTTGCCAGATCATTTCTGATGCCATCAAAATTGGCCTCTTTCCAAGTTAGAATTTCAGACCTATCTCTTTGCTTATTTACTTTGAAACTAATGGCATTGTGGTCACTGGATGCAAAGTATTCCCCTACACGAACTGTCACCTCCCCGTGTTCCCCTTAAACATTTCATCTTTCACCCTTAATCCATGACCTCTAGTTCTAGTCTCACCCAACCTCAGTGGAAAAGCCTGCTTGCATTTACCCTAATCTATACCCCTCATAATTTTGTATATTTCTTTCAAATCTCCCCTCATTCTCCTACCATCTAGGGAATCAAGTTCTACCCTATTCAACCTTCCCTAGAACTCAGGTCCTCAAGTCCTGACAATATCCTTGTAAATTTTATTTGCACTTTCAATCTTATTGATATCTTTCCTGTACATAGGTGACCAGAACTGCACACAATACTCCAAGTTAGGCCTTACCAACGTCTTATGCAACTTCTGTACTAAATGTTCTGATTTATGAAGGTCAACGTGCCAAAAGCTCTAATTACCTGTGACACCACTTTCAAGGAAATTGTATTCCTAGAGCCCTCTGTTCAACTGCACCCTTCAGTGTCTTACTGCTCACCATGTAAGTCCTATCCTGGTTTGTCCTCCCAAAGTGCAACACCGCACAATTGTCTGCATTAAATTCCATCTGCTGTTCTCAGCCCATTTTTCCAGCTGGTCCAGCTTTTCCCTACCTCAGTGAGATATACCTATCCAGAACCCTATGTAAGTGTTCCCTAAAGAATCTCCACATTTTGATCATACATTTCCCTGAGTACATCTGTTCCCAATGAATGGTTCCAAATTCCTGTCTAATAGCAGCATAATTCACCCTCCCCCAATTAAATACTTTCCCATACCATCTGTTCCTATCCCTGTCCAAGACTGTGGTAAAGGTCAGGGAGTTGCTACTGTCGCTGAAATTCTCACCCACAGAGAGACCTATCCAGGTTCATTGCATTGTACCAGACCCAGTATGGCCTCTCCTTTAGTGAACCTTCCTAAGCATACCTCACAAATTCCTGTTGTCCTAAGGAAGTGCCACACCTCACATTGCATCTCTTTACCTCCCTCCTTTTTCTTGAAATATTTAAACCTCCAGAAAATCTAGCATCTATTTCTGCTGTTGTGACAGCCAAGTCTCTGTAAGGGCCACGATGTTGTAGTTCCATTTACTGATCTGTGATCTGAATTCATCACCCTTGTTCCTCACACTTCTTGCGTTAAAGTAAACATTTAACCCATCCACTGACTGCTATTATGCCCTATTCACTGCCTGTACCTCCTCAGTGTCTCTTTCTACACATTCTATCTACACTCAGTGGCCACTTTATTAGGTACTAGAGTAGAACCTGGTGTTGTTTTCTGCTACTATAGCCCATCCACTTCAAGGTTTGTTGTGTCGTGTGTTCAGAGATGTTCTTCTGCACACCACTGATGTCATGCATTCTTATTTGAGTTACTGTTGCCTTCCTGTCAGCTTGAACCAGTCTGGCCATTCTCCTCTGAACTCTCTCATTAACAAGGCGTTTTCACCACAGAACTGCTGTTGACTGGATGATTTTTGTTTTTGCACCATTCTCTGCAAACTCTGGAGACTGTTGTATGTGAAAATCCCAGGAGATCAGCAGTTTATGAGATACTCAAACTACCCAGTCTGGCACCAACAATCATTCCATGCTTAAAATCACTTGGATCACATTTCTTCCCCATTCTTATGTTTGGTCTGAACAACAACTAAACCTCTTTACCATTTCTGTATGCTTTTACATACTGAGTTGCTGTTTGATTGTTTGATTAGATATTTGCAATAATGACCAGGTGTGCAGATGTACCTAATAAAGTGGCCATTGAGTGTACCTTTACACCTACTACCCTATCCTCTGACATGCTGGTTCTCATCCCCTGCCAGACTATTCTAAGCCCTCCTCAACAGCTCAAGCAAACTTGCCCACAAGAATATTGGTCTCCCTTGAGTTCAATTGTATAGGTTATATCTTTTCCCTCCTCTGACAGTCATCCAGCTACCTGCCTCCTGCAACTTAGCTGTGAATGTCTAAGCGCTATCCATCACCTCATTATTTTCCTGAATGCGCCATAGGTCATCTAGCTCTAGCTCCAGTTCCCTAACACAGTCTGTACGAGCTGCACCAAGATTATTATTCTCGCAGATGTAGTAATCAGGAAGACTAGAGGTCTTCCAGATCTACCACATCTTGCATGAAGAGCACCACTGGCCTAGGGCTACTCTCCACAAGTAACTGTTGCTGTTGTCTCAAGCTCTGAAGTAAGTCCCAAACAGGCCTTGCTCACTTTTTAAATCCTACCCTACTCTCCACAACCTCCAAGAAGACCACAGCTTTGTTGTTGGGTTTGGAAATTTGCATGCCTCAGTGACCCAGAAAGCTATGTTGGATGGAGTTAGGGCTTTATGCTTCAGCTCTTGGTAGCGTCACCCATGCCATACAGGTCAAAGGGTAGAGGCCAGACTAAGAGTGGTAGAGTGGTCCACCATCCTCTAGTTTTGGGGGTTTAGCCCTGACAGGTAGAACGAAATTGTTATGGAACAGCAATGAAAAATCCTACACCCAAGTGCGTTGGTTTTCCTGAGTCTCCACCTGGGACTTGCATGACTAACAGTAGTGAAAACCGAGAGGAAGGTACCGATACAATGAAGGAAGCCTTAAGCACCACCAGAGAGGGAGGACCTTCATTGCTGACCTGAACAGCAGTGTCATAATGGGTAGTAAGTAAGTACTACTCTCTACAAGTAACTATCCCTGAGCCCTCGAGCTCGGTAACTCTGCACAAGAATATTGAGTGCAGTTTTGGTTAGGAGGGTGTACATATATGTCCTTCTATGCGGAAAGCTTGACTAACATGGTAATATATTTTGCTTATTTTTTGGGGGTTAGAGGATCTAGACATGATAAAGTAAGCATTTATTACTTAAATGTAATTTGTTTCCAGATGTTGGCAATGAGCTATTACCTTGAACTGCCCCTGTCCTTCTAGTGAGTTTCAGGATTTAGACCAGATTTGTTGCATTTGATACCCGTGTCCTTGCTGGCAGACATTTACAAATTTAGGAGATGCTGTCATGGTAGCTTAGGCTACATTTTAGCACAAGATAAGTGTAGTATGCTCATGGCAGTGAAAGTGCTTCGGTGGTAGATGGGATGTCAATCAAGCAAGTTTACTCATTCAGAAAATGTTACCCATTTGCATTGTTGGAGCTGTACTCATCTAGGCAAATGAAGAGTATTCCATTAAGAGCCTGATTTATATATTTTAATGGCGGAAAGGTGGTCTGGTATCAGGAAGCAAACCACTTGCTCTGGGTTACCATGATTCTTTAGCTATAGTACCTATTTTAGCTAGTCTTACTGAATTTCTGGTGACTCTAGGATATTGATAGAGGTAGGCACTACCATGGTAATATACAAACGTTTGTAAAGAAGCAGCAGTCTGAGTTGTTAAAATTTGTTGGAGGTGGTCATTACTAGGCACTTTTATGGTGTGAATGTTTTTTCTTGAGGAGCTTCAAATGGACTTCCAAATTATGTGAACATCTCTGCTTCTAATCTTACGAAAGAGTTATCATTGGTGAAAATGAATGTAGCTTGAACAGTATCCTGGAGAACTTCTGCAGCAATGAAGTTTGGCTGTGGTGATTGAAAATGGCCAGTAGCCACGGCCATTTTCCTTTGTATGAAATGTCCCAACCTTTGGATGTTTTCCCTTTCATGCTTGTTGATTTTGGTTTCAAAACACTGTCTTGATGTTAACAGCAGCCATTCTGAAACTTGGCTTTTCAATATGTTTGGACCAAGCTTGTGATAAAAATCCTCTGCTTTGGTGAAGAAATTACTGGAGAACAGGTGCTGCTTGATAGGACCTTTGAAGATGACTTGCTATGATTTGAAGTAAAGAGTGAAATAATTAGCTTGATTGCATGTGTTCTGCATTTTGTGAACAAGACGTAAACAATCCTATTGGATTGATGCCAGTGTTGTTACTGCTGGAACAATTTGGCAGTTAGTTAAGAAACATAACATGATTTTGTTTGATCCCAATAACTTTGTCATAGTTGATATATTCAACTATTTTTTTAATGTAATGTGCTGAAACACATCAATTGAACTTTTATGTTGGTGTGGATCTCCGGGGAAAGCTGAGATGGATTATCCATTTGATGCTTCTGGCTGAATATGGTCACAAATACTCCAGCATGGACTTTCATGAATACAGGTTAGAATTGTTGGGATCAGGATGTTCTTCAGTTATGTAATTGTAACTGAATAGTAATGAGCCAAATAGGTATTTATGTTAATCTTGCAAACATGAGGAAATCTGCAGATGCTGGAAGTTCAAGCAACACACACAAAATGCTGGTGTAACGCAGCAGGTCAGGCAGCATCTATAGGAAGAGGTACAGTCGACGTTTCGGGCTTAGACCCTTCATCAGGACTAACTGAGAATTATGTTAATCTGTCAGTTTCATAGCTATCATACCTAAAACTATTTCAGATGCCAGATTAATAGCTAAATTTAAGTTCCTCAGTTTAAATTTAGGATTGAATCTGTGCAAAGATCGTTAATCCATGTATTTGACGAAATAGTTTGGTATTAGATTTTTATAAACTACCTGGATGAGGAAGTAGAGGGATGGGTCAGTAAATTTGCTGATGACACAAAGGTTAGGGGTGTTGTGGATAGTGTGGAGGGCTGGCAGAGGTTACAACGGGACATTGATAGGATGCAAAACTGGGCTGAGAAGTGGCAAATGGAGTTCAACCCAGATAACTGAGGTGGTTTGTTTTGGTAGATCAGATATGATGGCAAAATATAGCATTAATAGTAAGATTCTTGGCAGTGTGGAGGATCAGAGGGGTCTTGGGTCTGAGTCCATAGGACACTCAAAGCTGCTATGCAGGATGACTCTGTGGTTAAGAAGGCATACAGAGCATTGGCCTTCATCAATCGTGGGACTGAGTTTTTAAGAGCCGAGAGGTAATGTGCAGCTATATAGGGACCCTGGTCAGACCTCACTGGAGTACTGTGCTCAATTCTGGTCGCCCCACTACAGGAAGGACGTGGAAACCATAGAAAGGATACAGAGGAGATTTACAAGGATGTTGCCTGGATTGGGGAGCATGCCTTATGAGAATAGGTTGAGTGAGCTTGGCCTTTTCTCCTTGGAGTGACAGAGGATGAGAGGTGACCTGATAGATTGTGTACAAGATAATGAGAGGCATTGATCGTGTGGATAGCCAGAGGCTTTTTCCCAGGGCTAAAATGGCTAGCATGAGAGGGCATAGTTTTAAGGTGCTTAGAAGTAGGTAGAGAGGAGATATCAGGGGTAAGTTTTTTCTTTCTTTTTAAATCTTTTTATTAATCTTCAAAATTATAAACTCAATAACAAAGTTGGTACAAAGAGATTGGAATAATGTTAATCAGCATATATAAAATGAATTTTAAGTAACATAGATATAAAAGACTTCCAAACTCAATGAAATTAGTCATTAAAAAAAGAAATAAAAAGAAGAAAAATATATCAACAAAAAAAACCCCAAAAGAAAAAGAGAACCCCCCCCCCAAAAAAAAAGCAAATCAGGGCTAGACCAATAGCTTGTATCAGACACGTTCAGTAATGTCGTTAACTCCGCTCCTCTCATCATATAATTTAAGGTTAGAAAAAAGATTCGGAAAGGTCAGATTACATCATATGAAAATGTTGCTTAAAAGGTTTCCAAGTTTCTTCAAATTTAACCGAAGGGTCAAAAATATCACTGATAATTTTTTCTAAATTTAAACTTAATATAGTTTGAGAAAACCATTGGAATGTAGTTGGAGGATTAGTTTCCTTCCAGTTCAACAAAATAGATCTTCTCGCCATTAGAGTAACAAAAGCTATCATTTGACAGGCTGAAGAAGACAAAGATCTATGTTCTACCGTTGGCAATCCAAAGATTGCTGTAATAGGATGGGGTTTTAAATCAAAGCATAGAACTGTTGAAATAATATCAAAAATGTCTTTCCAATATTTTTCCAAAAGAGGACAGGACCAAAACATATGAGTTAAAGAAGCCACTTCAGAGTGACATCTATCACAAGTAGGGTTTATATGGGACTAAAAATGAGCTAGTTTATCTTTGGACATATGAGCTCTGTGTACTACTTTAAATTGTATTAATGTATGTCTAGCACATATAGAAGAAGTACTAACTAATTGAAAATTTTTTTCCCATTTCTGTATAGGTAGGGAAAGTTGAAGTTCCCTTTCCCATTCATTTTTGATTTTATCAGATATATCTGGCTGTAATTTCATAATTATAGCATAAGTTATTGCTATTAATCCCTTCTGCAAAGGATTAAAACCTAAAATTTTATCAAAAATGCCAGAAGGATTTGAAGTCGGGAAGGTAGGCAACGTAGTATTTAAAAACATTTCTTATTTGTAGGTATCTAAAAAAGTGGGATCTAGGCAAATTAAATTTCTCAGATAACTGCTCAAAAGACGTAAAGCAGTTATCCAGAAATAGATCACGAAAACGTATTATTCCTTTCGTTTTCCATATCAAAAAGGCTTGGTCCATTACCGAGGGTTGGAATAAGAAATTAGATATAATAGGGCTTGATAACAAACATTCATTCAGGCCAAAAAATTTACGAAATTGAAACCATATTCGCAATGTGTGTTTAACTATAGGGTTGAAAATTTGTTTATTCAATTTAGATAGTATAAAAGGCAGTGAAGTTCCTAAAATGGAAGCTAAAGAAAACCCTTGTATAGAATGGCCTTCAGGGTTCACCCAACATGGGCTTGGAGTTATATTCCAATCGTGTGTCCAAAATATTAAATATCGAACATTAATTGCCCACTAGTAAAATCTTAGGATAGGCAATGCCAAACCATCCTCTTTCTTAGATTTCTATAAGTATTGTTTACTAAATCTGGGATTTCTATTTTGCCATATATAAGAGGGAATTTTAGAGTCAATAGTATCAGAAAAAGACTTGGGAGTAAAAATCGCTATTGCTTGAAATAAATATAAAAATTTGGGTAAAATAATCATTTTAAAAGCATTAATATGGCCAATCAGTGATAGAGACAAAGGGGACCATTTAGTAATCAGTTGTTTAACCTGATTAATTAATGGTAAAAGGTTGAAATTGAATAGATTCTTATGTCTCTTAGTAATTTTAACTCCTAAATAAGTAAACTAGTCAGTAATCACTCTAAATGGAGAGTTTCTATAAATGGGAACCTGCATATTTAATGGAAAGAGTTCAGTCTTACCTAGGTTCAATTTATAACCAGAAAAACTACTAAACTGAGCAAGCAAAGTTAATACTGCCGGAATAGATTTTCCTGGGTTAGAAATATATAGTAGATCATCTGCATATAGTGATAATTTGTGAGTTTCATTTCCACGGGTAATGCCAAATATATTAGGGGAGTCACGAATGGCAATAGCTAGCGGTTCCAGGGCAATATCAAATAGTAACGGACTAAGAGGGCAACCCTGCCTAGTACCACGGAATAAATGAAAAAAAGGGGATCTTTGGTTGTTAGTAAATACCGAGGCCAAAGGGGTAAAATATATCAGTTTAATCCTGGAAATGAATATCGGACTAAAATTAAATTTCTCAAGGGTATTGAATAAATATATCCATTCAGCTCTATCAAAAGCTTTCTCAGCATCCAACGAAATAACACATTCTGGAATTTTGGGTGAAGGCGTATAAACAATATTCATTAATCTCCTAATATTAAAAAAAGAGTAACGGTTTTTAATAAATCCAGTTTGATCAGCAGAAATAATTTGGGGTAGTACATTCTCCAGTCTCGTTGCCAATATTTTAGAAAAAATCTTAGAATCGACATTCAGCAGAGATATGGGCCTATAAGATGCACATTCGGTAGGATCCTTATCTTTTTTAAGAATTGGGGAAATAGAAGCTCGATAAAAAGATTGTGGTAATTTACCTATTGACACTGCATCCCTAAAAACACTACATAGCCAAGGAGTTAGTGTAGTTGAGAAAAATTTTTAAAACTCCGCTGTAAATCCATCTGGGCCAGGTGCTTTACCTGAGTTCATTGAAAAAATAGCATTCTTTATTTCCTCTACTGTAATAGGTACATCTAGTTTTGAACATTCATTAGATGATAATTTTGGAATATTCAGTATCTTGAAAGGATTTATTAATCTCGTAATGGTCAACTGTCAAAGTGCCATCTTGTTTACGAATCTTAAGAATCTGTCATTTAGTCGAGGCTGATTTCAATTGATTAGCTAAAAGTTGCCCAGTTTTATCACCATGTACATAAAATTGACTCTTAGTTTTGATTAATTGACTTTCAATCGAAGATGATGATAAGAAATTATGTTCCATTTGAAGTTCAACTCTCTGCTTATAAAGTTCTTGATTAGGAGCTATAGAATATTTCTTATCAACTTCTTTAATCATGTCGACCAGTTTAAGTATTTCCTTATTAGTTCGCTTTTTTAGTCCAGCAGTGTATGAAATAATTTGTCCACGAATATATGCTTTAAAAGTATCCCAGAGTGTCCCACTGGAAATATCATCCGTGGAATTCGTTGTAAAGAAAAACTTAATCTGTTCATCAATAAACCTAACAAAATCTGAATCTTGGAGCAAAGTGGTATTAAATCGCCATTGTCTAGAATTAGTAGATGTATCCCTTAAGTTAATAAATAATTTCAACGGTGCATGGTCAGAAACAGCAATGGAATCATATTCGCAACGCGTAACGGAAGGAATTAATCGAGAGTCAATAAGAAAGTAGTCAATTCTTGAATAGTGCTGATGTACTTGTGAAAAAAATGAGAACTCTTTGTCATTCAGATGTAAGAATCTCCAAATTTCTGAGATTCCAGAGTCCATCTAAAAGAGTTAATAAGGGTAGCCGATTTATTTGGAAGTGCTTGATTAAACTTGGATCTAAACAACAATTAAAATCACCACCCATAATCAGCATATAGTCATTTAAGTTAGGAAGAGATGTGAGGAGATTCTTAAAAAAATCAGGACAGTCAACATTTGGGGCATAAACATTGAGCATAGCAACATTTTTGTTGAATAGTAAGCCAGTAGTCAACGAAAATCTGCAATTAGAATCTGAAATCGTCTCATAGTGCATAAATGTAGAAACGCCTTTTACTTTAGCCTATGAATTCGCATGGTACTGTTGGCCCTTCCAGAATCTAAAGAAACGTTGATTATCCTCTTTCCGGACATGAGTTTCTTGTACAAAAATAATATGAGCATTCATCCTATGGAATACTTTAAAAAATTTTCTTCTGTTTAATCGGGTGGTTTAAACCATTTGTATTCCAAGAAACTAAATTGATAGTCTTATCCATCATAATGAGCTCCAGTATAAAGTATGTAAAGGGTTAACCAGCGTACAGGCTCATGACCCCGGAAGAGGAAAAAAGGTCCAAAGAGGAGCCAGAAGTTACGACATTTCAGACATTTTGGTAGTTTTTGGTCAGCCCGTTTTTAAAAAAAAATGAAAAAGGAATAAAAAGAAAAATACCACCCACCTCCCACAAAACCCCAGAAAAAAGTCAGACAGTGGCCAATGCTAAATCTAAGACTAAACCTAACCCCATCTTTCCGGAAGGCGACCCAACAGAAATATGTTTATCAAAAAAAAGACACCACCCATATGGAAAAAAGTAAAAACTAGCTATAACAGTAAAAAAAAATCTTAAAGCGATTAAAAGCATCGAATAGTTCCTTCCTACTCATATTTCAGAGAACATCAAACGTTAGATCATGTTACTATATTAATTTTTCATATATAAATGATCGGAAATGATGTGAGGAACAGCAAGAATTCTGGGGAGAAGAAGAAAACAATCCACTGTTTTAAAATATAATACTTTAGTAACATTTCAAAAAGAAAACAAGCATTAAACTTATAACTAAATAACTTCCAAAAGGTATTAAGAGTAAGGTTTACAGGATCACTACAGAAAAGCCTAATATCATTTAACTATATAAAACGAACCTACACTGCCAGATCGAGAAAACAAAACCTCGAACTATACAATCAGAGACGAGAGCAAAAATCCAAATGATACATTAATTAATCCTCCGCAGAGGGAGGCAGATCATCGAGAAAACTTTGGGCTTCCATCGGATTTTTAAACAGGCTACGCGAGTTATCCGACATAACCACTCTCAGACGGGCTGGAAACAGCGCTATTTTATAGCCCCAATGATAGAGTTCTGCCATCTGAGGTTTAAAAGCCATCTATTTTTTCAGTACGTCTTGGCTGTAGTCTTCAACAATTCTGAACTTGAATTCTCGAAATTTGATCATACCTTTCTTCCGAGCAGCTCGGATAACTCGTTCCTTCTTGTGGACATAATGAAACTGAATAATGATCGGTCTCGGTCTGGCAGGGGTAAGTTTTTTGCGCAGAGAGTGGTAAGTGCATGGAATAGGCTGCCGGTGGAGGTGGTGGAGACAGAAACGATAGGGTCTTTCAAGAGACTCCTGGATGGCGACATGGAGCTTAGAAAAATAGAGGGCTATGGGTAAAGCCTAGGTAATTCTAAGGTAGGGACATGTTCGGCACAGCTCTGTGGGCCAAACGGCCTGTATTGTGCTGTAGGTTTTCTATGTTTCTAATTTACATTAGATAACACAGGGTGACCTCATTTATATGCATAAAGCAGTGAAAGCTTGCTAGACTTTGTTGGATCTGGTGATTTCTAATCAGCAAGTTCTTTCCAGAGTCCAAGAATAGGTTGAAACCTTGTTGTTTCATGCTTGTTTATTGAAAGTTTAAAACAAAAAGACAGGCACTGAGCATGTGGCCGTAGTTACTACTAGGAGATGAGCAGGAACTAGAGGATCAAAGAGCTAACAACAAAGATGGGATTTTTTTTGCGGAAACAGATACATTTATACTGAGATTAAGGAAAATACGTGAGATAAGGGTTATGTATAGGAGGACACACAGGTATAGCATGTTTAACACTTGACCAATGAAAAATGAAAGGTGATAAATCATTATGTAAAGTTATATCATTTTACCACCAGTAGGTGGAGTCTAACACCACATTGTGAAAAATACAGGTTAAAAATACAAGTTATATGTTAGTGACACTACAAATTCAGTCTTGCTAAAAGCTCATTAAGTCAATTAATACTTCATTAAAAACAAAGAACAACTGATCCCATCAACCATTCTGTTGATTCTAAATCACACATTTAGAATCATTATGTCTGAACATTCAGAGACAGGAAAAACTTGAAACATAGAAAATAGGTGCAGGAGTAGGCCATTCGGCCCTTTGAACCTGCACCGCCATTTATTATGATCATGGCTGATCATCCAACTCAGAACCCCACCCCAGCCTTCCCTCCATACCCCCTGACCCCCGTAGCCACAAGGGCCATATCTAACTCCCTCTTAAATATAGCCAATGAACTGGCCTCAACTGTTTCCTGTGGCAGAGAATTCCACAGATTCACCACTCTCTGTGTGAAGAAGTTTTTCCTAATCTCGGTCCAAAAAGGCTTCCCCTTTATCCTCAGACTGTGACCCCTCGTTCTGGACTTCCCCAACATCAGGAACAATCTTCCTGCATCTAGCCTGTCCAATCCCTTTAGGATTTTATACATTTCAATCAGATCCCCCCTCAATCTTCTAAATTCCAACGAGTACAAGCCCAGTTCATCCAGTCTTTCTTCATATGAAAGTCCTGCCATCCCAGGAATCAATCTGGTGAACCTTCTTTGTACTCCCTCTATGGCAAAGATGTCTTTCCTCAGATTAGGGGACCAAAACTGCACACAATACTCCAGGTGTGGTCTCACCAAGGCCTTGTACAACTGCAGTAGTACCTCCCTGCTCCTGTACTCGAATCCTCTCGCTATAAATGCCAGCATACCATTTGCCTTTTTCACCGCCTGCTGTACCTGCATGCCCACTTTCAATGACTGGTGTATAATGACACCCAGGTCTCGTTGCACCTCCACTTTTCCTAATCGGCCACCATTCAGATAATAATCTTGTTTTCCTATTTTTGCCACCAAAGTGGATAACTTCACATTTATCCACATTAAATTGCATCTGCCATGAATTTGCCCACTCATCCAATCTATCCAAGTCACCCTGCATCCTCTTAGCATCCTCCTCACAGCTAACACTGCCGCCCAGCTTCGTGTCATCCGCAAACTTGGAGATGCTGCATTTAATTCCCTCATCCAAGTCATTAATATATATTGTAAACAACTGGGATCCCAGCACTGAGCTTTGCGGTACCCCACTAGTCACTGCCTGCCATTCTGAAAAGGTCCCGTTTATTCCCACTCTTTGCTTCCTGTCTGCTAACCAATTCTCTATCCACATCAATACCTTACCCCCAATACCATGTGCTTTAAGTTTGCACAGTAACCTCCTGTGTGGAACCTTGTCGAAAGCCTTTTGAAAATCCAAATATACCACATCCACTGGTTCTCCCCTATCAACTCTACTAGTTACATCCTCAAAAAATTCCATGAGATTCGTCAGACATGATTTTCCTTTCACAAATCCATGCTGACTTTGTCCAATCATTTCACCGCTTTCCAAATGTGCTGTTATCACATCTTTGATAACTAACTCCAGCAGTTTCCCCACCACCGACGTTAGGCTAACCGGTCTATAATTCCCCGGTTTCTCTCTCCCTCCTTTTTTAAAAAGTCGGGTTACATTAGCCACCCTCCAATCCTCAGGAACTAGTCCAGAATCTAACGAGTTTTGAAAAATTATCACTAATGCATCCACTATTTCTTGGGCTACTTCCTTAAGCACTCTGGGATGCAGACCATCTGGCCCTGGGGATTTATCTGCCTTTAATCCCTTCAATTTACCTAACACCACTTCCCTACTAACATGTATTTCGCTCAGTTCCTCCATCTCACTGGACCCTCTGTCCCCTACTATTTCTGGAAGATTATTTATGTCCTCCTTATTTCTGGAAGATTATTTATGTCCTCCTTCATCATAAGCTCCCTCATCATATCCGGTTCATTACACAACACCCAATCCGGAATCACAAACAAGAGAAAATCTGCAGATGCCGGAAATCCAAGCAACACACAGCATGCAGCCTCTATGGAAAAGAGTACGGTTGATGTTTCGGGCCGAGTCCCGCTGAAGGTTCTCAGTCCAAAACATCGACCAACACACATCAAAGTTGCTGGTGAACGCAGCAGGCCAGGCAGCATCTCTAGGAAGAGGTACAGTCGACGTTTCAGGTCGAGACCCTTCGTCAGGACTAACTGAAGTAAGAGTGAGTAAGGGATTTGAAAGTTGGAGGGGGAGGGGGAGATCCAAAATGATAGGAGAAGACAGGAGGGGGAGGGATAGAGCCAAGAGCTGGACAGGTGATTGGCAAAGGGGATATGAGAGGATCATGGGACAGGAGGTCTGGGAAGAAAGACAAGGGGGGGGATCCAGAGGATGGGCAAGGGGTATAGTCAGAGGGACAGAGGGAGAAAAAGGAGAGTGAGAGAAAGAATGTGTGTATAAAAATAAGTAACAGATGGGGTACGAGGGGGAGGTGGGGCCTAGCGGAAATTAGAGAAGTCAATGTTCATGCCATCAGGTTGGAGGCTACCCAGACGGAATATAAGGTGTTGTTCCTCCAACCTGAGTGTGGCTTCATCTTTACAGTCGAGGAGGCCGTGGATAGACATGTCAGAATGGGAATGGGATGTGGAATTAAAATGTGTGGCCACTGTGACCCCTCGTTCTGGACTTCCCCAACATCGGGAACAATCTTCCTGCATCTAGCCTGTCCAATCCCTTTAGGATTTTATACGTTTCAATCAGATCCCCCCTCAATCTTCTAAATTCCAACGAGTACAAGCCTAGTTCATCCAGTCTTTCTTCATATGAAAGTCCTGCCATCCCAGGAATCAATCTGGTGAACCTTCTTTGTACTCCCTCTATGGCAAGGATGTCTTTCCTCAGATTAGGGGACCAAAACTGCACACAATACTCTAGGTGTGGTCTCACCAAGGCCTTGTACAACTGCAGTAGTACCTCCCTGCTCCTGTACTCGAATCTTCTCGCTATAAATGCCAGCATACCATTCGCCTTTTTCACCGCCTGCTGTACCTGCATGCCCACTTTCAATGACTGGTGTATAATGACACCCAGGTCTCATTGCACCACCCCTTTTCCTAATCGGCCACCATTCAGATAATAATCTGTTTTCCTATTTTTGCCACCAAAGTGGATAACTTCACATTTATCCACATTAAATTGCATCTGCCATGAATTTGCCCACTCACCCAACCTATCCAAGTCACCCTGCATCCTCTTAGCATCCTCCTCACAGATAACACTGCCACCCAGCTTCGTGTCATCCGCAAACTTGGAGATGCTGCATTTAATTCCCTCATCCAAGTCATTAATATATATTGTAAACAACTGGGGTCCCAGCACTGAGCCTTGCGGTACCCCACTAGTCACCGCCTGCCATTCTGAAAAGGTCCCGTTTATTCCCACTCTTTGCTTCCTGTCTGCTAACCAATTCTCCACCCACACCAATACCTTACCCCCAATACCGTGTGCTTTAAGTTTGCACACTAATCTCCTGTGTGGGACCTTGTCAAAAGCCTTTTGAAAATCCAATATACCACATCTACTGGTTCTCCCCTATCCACTCTACTAGTTACATCCTCAAAAAATTTTATGAGATTCGTCAGACATGATTTTCCTTTCACAAATCCATGCTGACTTTGTCCGAAGATTTCACCGCTTTCCAAATGTGCTGTTATCACATCCTTGATAACTGACTCCAGCAGTTTCCCCACCACCGACGTTAGGCTAACCGGTCTATAATTCCCCGGTTTCTCTCTCCCTCCTTTTTTAAAAAGTGGGGTTACATTAGCCACCCTCCAATCCTCAGGAACTAGTCCAGAATCTAACGAGTTTTGAAAAATTATCACTAATGCATCCACTATTTCTTGGGCTACTTCCTTAAGCACTCTAGGATGCAGACCATCTGGCCCTGGGGATTTATCTGCCTTCAATCCCTTCAATTTACCTAACACCACTTCCCTACTAACATGTATTTCGCTCAGTTCCTCCATCTCACTGGACCCTCTGTCCCCTACTATTTCTGGAAGATTATTTATGTCCTCCTTAGTGAAGACAGAACCAAAGTAATTATTCAATTGGTCTGCCATGTCCTTGCTCCTCATAATCAATTCACCTGTTTCTGTCTGCAGGGGACCTACATTTGTCTTTACCAGTCTTTTCCTTTTTACATATCTATAAAAGCAGAGTATATATCTATATATACAGAGTAATCAAAAACTTCTTCAGTTGTATAATATCAAACAAAATATACATGTTCTTCAAAGCATTTATAGCATTAGTTCATGAATGGATACATCAGGCACACTTTTACAAGTTTGGATTATTCAATGGTTCAGTTTAATTTCAGAAAATATATACAGTATACATCCTGAAATCCTTACTCTTTGCAGACATCAACAAAACAGAGAGGGGAAAAACCCAAAGAATGAATAACAGAAAAATATTAGAACCCCAAAGCCCCCCCGCCACACACAAGCAGCAGCAAAAGCATCGACCCTTCCCCTCCCTCCACTTGCTCCAGCAAAAGTATCAGCCACACCCTCCCACCACCCAGCATGCAAACAATAGCAAGCCCATAGAGAACATGATCTAGAGTCCATCAAAAATGACTGTCCATCCACACTTTGACATCTCAACCAGGCTCTCTCTCTCTCACCAACAAGGGAGAGAGATGTCGGTCCTGCCACACCGAGAGGAGAGGGTGTGTCCATCTTCCAGTGGACTACTCTACGTTGCAGATACCTGTTGAGAAGCAGGCTGAACCATTTGGAATAAAATAACACAATAATCAGCTACACCTTCTGCCATACTGTATATATCAGCCTCTCTGAGATCGAGGGCTTCCAGTAGTGACATGGTCATTCTGTTACCACTTCAAGTGGACTCAAGTTTTGTTTTCTTGCTTAGGGTTGCCTGATGTTACATAAAACCAAAGGAAGAGCTGTTGGTCTTGTGATACTTAGTCAGCTGTTGTTTAGTGATGCCATTCATTCTTTTGTTTTGTCTTGATGACTCTGGATGATGTGTACAATGAAAAGACCATTCAATGTTCATCAGTCAACATAATACTTGACAAACATTTCCAGTGAGATGTGTTCTTTGGTTAGAGTCAATGTGACATGGCAAACCTCATGTAGGAATATAGTCCTTAATCTTTAATCAGAGTTTTGGCTGTGTGTGGCAATAGCTTTTCTTGCTGGGATGGCTTCCACCCATCTTGAAAATTTATCCACTATTACCAGGACATCTAAATATACTTGGTACTTTGCTAAAGTAATGTTGTCCACTTGTAGATGTGAAAATCAACCAGGTGAGGCAGGAGCGCTTAGTTGAGGTTTTTCTGCTGATCTAGTGCCTGTTTTTTGGCATGTCATGCTTCTCTCAACTGTTTGTCATGCTTGCATCCTGAACTTTGGATTCCACCACCACAGGGAGAATCTGACAATCATCTTTTGCGCTCCAGTGTGCCCTAGGGAATGTGTCTACTGTGCCTAATAAGGAAGAATTTCAATTGGGGCCACTAGTCTAGGACTAGTGCCATATCTCCATATTCCATCATTGTTTTAACAACCCACCATTTTTCATCTAGGGCCACTTCTCTTGGTCTGAGCATTGATTTTGTGTTTCTTGATTATCTTGTATCTTCATTTATGATACAGAGTTCAACTTTGTTTGCATAGTTTCAGTTTCAGGTTTTCTTCTATTTTCTTTATGCCTTCGCATGCTGCCCTTTTTGCATTTTCGTTTGTGAATGCAATTCCACGGCTTTCCATTGTGATCATTATGGAGTGACCTTTACATTTCAATACTGCAACTTCTGAGGTAAGTTGTATGGCTTCCGTAAGTCTTCGTATTAGTTGACCGTTCTTAATTGGAGTTCCCGTGGCTGTAAGAAATCCTGTTTGTCGCCATAATTTTCCAAAGTCATGAATGACACTGAAAGCATATCGAGAATCAGGGTAGATATTGGCTCATTTT
Organism: Mobula hypostoma; assembly: GCF_963921235.1. NCBI lineage: Eukaryota > Metazoa > Chordata > Chondrichthyes > Myliobatiformes > Myliobatidae > Mobula > Mobula hypostoma. Next base: position 94,934,908 of record NC_086100.1, on the reverse strand, counting down.
TCTTCTGCTAGCTTACAGGCTTCAATCAAAGCTTTAAGTTCTGCCTGTTGCGCAGAGATACCAGGAGCCATGCTTCCTGAGTCCTTCATCTTCTGTGACAATAGCCCAACCAGCCATTCGCATTCCTTCCTCAATGGTTGAGGAGCCATTAGTGTACAGAATCAGATCTGGGTTCAATAAAGGCACTTCCTTACATCTTCTTGGCATGTTGTTGTTCTTGCACAGCCATAATCATCACGGTCTGCCATGTCCAATGATAACAGTGTAGCTGGATTCACTGCTCTTGTTGAATGATGATATTAGGTGTCTCAAGAACAATGGACCACTTGGACCTCTGAGTATCTATCACTAGAGAGGCCCTGTTCATAGTCAGTAGAGTATGCACTGAATGCAGACATTGAACATTCAGAGTCTGATCCAGCACAATGTTAGAAACAGCCATGACTGCCAGGTAGGTTACTTGCACTGCTGGTAGACATGAGCCCCACTCTAATGCTACATTTTCCAATTTAGCAGAGTCATAACCAACAGGATGCTGTTCTCCATGTTCTTGAGTCAAAGCTGCTGTCATACAGCCACGCTTCTCTTTGACATACAGAGTCAATGGTCTTTCCTTATCAGCGATTCCTAATGCAGTGCAGTACTTAATAAAGTATTTAAAATTTGAAAAGTTTTTATCTGTTCTTCATTAAGAGTCACAGGGTCATCAGAGCGCTTGCTGTCTTTCAGCAGACTAGTGAGGGGTTGAGCAATTTCAGTATACGAATCAACCTGTGCTCTTGTAGTTGCACAAACCCAGAAGTTGCTAGACTGTTCTAGGTGGTTTTGCTGATGTAATGCCCTTTGCATGATCTTCAGTGATTTCTCATTTGCCTTGGGAAACTTTCTGTCCCAAATAAATCACTTCCTCTTGTTGCGGTTGTGCCTTGACCAAATTAGCTTTGTGTCCCTTAAAGGCTAGATAATCAAGCAAATAAAGTACATCATGTTCATGCTTGGAGGCAATCAGGATATAAGACTTCAGATATAGGAGCAGAATTAAGCTGTTTGGCCCATTGAATCTTCTCTGCCATTTCATCCTGGCTGATCCATTTTCCCTCTCAGCCCCAATCTCCTGCCTTCTTCCCGTACCCCTTCATGTCCCAACTTATCAAGAATCTACCAACATCTGCCTTAAATATACCCAATGATTTGGCCTCCACAGCTGCCTGTGGCTACATTGTATCATCCACATATTGTGTGATAGTCAGTACTTGGAAGGTCCCTTAGATGTTGTCTCAAGGCTCTGTGGAGTCCCTGTGGTAGCTTTATCTACTGATATTGTTGATTATCAACTGTAAAAGCCTACCTCAGTTGACATTCAGGTGCCAGTGGTACCAACGAGAAACTATTGGCTATATGAATAACTGTAAACTACTTATATGATGGGTTCAGGGTGTTGAAGGTAGTTGGTAGATCTGCTACCAGAAAGGTTAACATCAATTGGCAATCCTGTATCCACTGTCAGTCTCCAAGTGCCATTCGCCTTCTTGACAGGCCAGACTGGACTGATTGATGAATTATGTCTTGACAAGAATTTCTCACTCCTATAGCTGACTGACAATAGGTATGATGCCTTTTATCGATGTTATGCTTGGTACTAGGTGGCATCTTTCCAGTAAAATAACAGGATCTACTTCCAGCAGGCCACAGTCATTTTTGTTTTGTGACCATATGGGATGACTGGTTAATTCAGATTTTTCTAACCACATAAGATTCCACATAATTTTATCCTCCAGGAATTCAAGAGTGGAGTTTAAAATCAATAGGACATCCATTCCAAGAAGAGGTTGTAGGATGTTTCCCACCCAGGACTGTAATTTCTGTAGATGAGGACCAATTGGTCAACTGGTTTGCTTTTGATTAGTTAAATTCTCTGTCCTCCAACACCATATGCATATTTATGGATGTTAGTCAATGGTATGTTGCGTTTTTGGACAATAATATTGGTTATGCATGTTAGCTCCCCTCCTGTATCCAGTAAGAATTCAACATGTTCATTTCCAACTACAAACTCCATTTCCAGAAAAGTTGGGATATTTTCCAAAATGCAATAAAAACAAACATCTGTGATATGTTAATTCATGTGAACCTTTATTTAACTGACAAAAGTACAAAGAAAAGATTTTCAATAGTTTTATTGACCAACTTAATTGTATTTTGTAAACATACACAAATTTAGAATTTGATGGCTGCAACACACTCAACAAAAGTTGGGACAGCGGCATGTTTACCATTGTGTTACATCACCTTTCCTTTTAATAACACTTTTTAATCGTTTTGGAACTGAGGATACTAATTGTAGTAGATTTGCAAATGGAAATTTTGTCTATTCTTGCTTGATATAAGACTTCAGCTGCTCAACAATCCGTGGTCTCCGTTGTCTGATTCTCCTCTTCATGATGCGCCATACATTTTCAATAGGAGATAGATCTGGACTGGCAGCAGGCCAGTCAAGCACATGCACTCTGTGCCTACAAAGCCACGCTGTTGTAGCCCGTGCAGAATGTGGTCTGGCATTGTCCTGCTGAAATAAGCATGGACATCCCGGGAAGAGCTCAACCATCTATTTCTTAATTGCATCCCGACCAGTGGTAAATTCTGTGTATCCTCTCCTATACCATCCTTAACTTGACATGTCAACTGTCTTATTTGCTGGGGTAAGTCGTAACATGGTTGCCAGACCAGTTACCTCATCACAGTGATCATCACTTAAGTTACCTGAGGTCTCTGTTGAGTCAGTGTTATATCCATTTTACATTTCCTAGGAGTTCCTAAGGTGGCACTATGTCTGTGTTGGCTGCATTCCAACGTAAGTGGCATCACTGTTAACACTGTCCGTTGGGTTGGCAGAAATGCCCACCAAAGGCTCCTGCTGTGCATTGCAGCTTAGTTCCAGTCTGTTCTGCAACTCTGAACAGTGCGTTTCGATACGGCTACATTTATCTTGATGCACTCTCACTCGTTTAGTTAACAAGGAGATTTGTTTGTTCGAAGTTTTACTGTCTCTATCATACTGTTACTTCAACATGTTCCATATTCTTCCTTTGCCCCCATTTGATGAGTTAAGTTATTAACTTGCTCTGTCAATTTACCATGTTCTCATTTAGTTGACACACTTGAATCTCTAACTTGGCACGTTCACATTTAGTTTTGTTTATTTGACTTCCTAGCTCAGCATGCTTAAGCTTTCTTCGCTTTATTAATACTGCTGGCGTCCAGCCAGTTTTTTAAATTTCCTGACATTTTCTGAATCTTATTCTGTGTCTTTTCAACATCATTCATAAGACAATTTCCATTAGACTCGGCATCAACAGCACATTTCTTCTGGATTTTTTTAGTTAATGGCACAAAATTCATATACTTTATTCCAGTAAGTGCTCAGGAAATAGAGGTGCTGGTGAGCTTTCTTGGCTTTTGCATCAGCATAGTTGGACCAGGACAAGCTATTGATGATGTTCCCTTCTCGGAATTTAACCTCTTACTCAATGTCAGCAACACTAAGGAACCGATTATTGATTTCAGGAGAAGAAAACTAGGGACCATGAGCCAGTCCTCATCAAGAGATCAGAAGTGGAGAGGGTGAGCAACTTCAAATTCCTCAGTGTTATCATTTCAAAGGACCCAGCACGTAAGTGCAATTACAAAGAAAATATGGCAGTGCCTCTGTTTCTTGAGGAGTTTGCAAAGATTTGAACTGTTATCTAAAACTTTATTACCTCTCAACCATCAGGCTCCTGAACCAGAGGGGATAACTACACTCATCTTCACTTGCCCCATCACCGAATTGTTTCCATAGCCTACTGTATGTGCTCACTTTCAAGGACTCTTCATTTCATGTTCTCAGTATCTATTGCCTAATTCTTTATATTATTATTATTATTATTTCTTTATTTTGTATTTGCCCAATTTGGTGTCTTTTTCACACTCGTTGTCCGCCCTGGTGGTGGGATCTTTCATTGATTCTTTGATGGTTATTGGACTTATTGAGTATACCTGCAGGAAAATAAATCTCAGGGTTGTATATGGTGACATATATAGTACTGCTCAAAAGTCTTGGGCATATACAGACTGCCTAAGACTTTTGCATAGTACTGTATTTGTTAATACAGAGTGGAGAGCGAGTTTGTAAATCTGGCGGGAGCAAAGGAGTGGCAAGGGTGGATTGCCGTAGGAGAGGTGTGGGAAATGTGGCAGAGAAGGAGTGCTACAGCTTTGGGTGGCGTTGGTGCAGACTCACCCAGCCCTGAGACACCAGGCAAAGTCATTTGACTCCAAACAATTGGTTTATTGAGACTTCCCGCTCTGTCCCCTCTCTTTCCCCTTTCCCAGCCATGATTCCCCACTTTTTTTTGGCAGTAGTACAGTGCAATATATAAAATTATTATCGTACTGTGCAAAAGTCTTAGGCTTCCTAACTATATATGTGTGCCTAAGACTTTGGCACAGTACTGTATGTACTTTGATATTAAATTTACTTTGAGCTTTGAAGTTTTGAACTGTGAATTTGAAGCTTTTAGCAGTATCGACCTCTTCACCATTAATGAAGATGGGAGTATGTGCACCATCCCCTTTCCTGAACTCATCCTGGCTTCTGCACCCTTTCTTTCCAGCCCCGATTATGGATCTCAATCTGAAACCTTGGCTACTTATTCTCCAAAGATGCTGTTCTTGCCTGCTGTGTTCCTCTGGCCTTTTGTGTGTGTTCAGTGACCAGCTCTTTCATTTTGCTGATCTTGAGGGAAAGGTTGTTGTCATGGCACTACATTGCTAATTACTCTTTCTCCGTCCTGTACTCTGACTCATCATTATTTGAGACACGGCCTGCTACTGTGTACCATCTGCAAAGTTGTAGATGGTGTTAAGCTGAATCTAACTATCTGGTCAACAGTGTACAGGGAGTAGAGTAGGGGTCTGAGGACTCAACCTTGTGGAGCACCAGTGTTGTAAATAATTGTGGTGCAATGTTGCTGTCTATCCTACTGATAATGAACAGTCAACAACAGGAATTCTGCAGATGCTGGAAATTCAAGCAACATACATTAAAGTTGCTGGTGAACGCAGCAGGCCAGGCAGCATCTGTAGGAAGAGGTGCAGTCGACGTTTCAGGCCGAGACCCTTCGTCAGGACTAACTGATGGAAGGAAGGATAATGAACAGTCAATGTTTTGGGCTGACATCTTAATTAGGACTGGAAAGAAAGAGGGCAGAAGGCAAAATGAAAGGATGGGGGGGGAAGAGGAAGAGCGCAAGTGAACAGGTGGTTAGGTGGTCATTTTCCTGTATTAACGCATTGTTAAAATTGTATCCTTGCCAATTAATGCACAGTTCAGGACAGGTCTGTTTTGGTGGGTGACTATCACAGTTTATTCCTTATTGGGACACTGCCTTGAACTATGATCTGAGTGAACACAACTGTAATGCACTATCTATTTTACCATTCTGTGTCTGTTGCAACAGTCCCTAACAAGGTGCCCTGTTTACTAATTAATGTACAAAGCAAGTCCTCTGTGTCCTTGTAGCAGCTACATACACTACAGCTGCCTCTTTCCCCCTCAAGTCTTTCTTCCTAGCTCATGATACTGTTATGTGGTAGGTTGATCCCACTGCTGGTCAAAGTACATTTATTATCAAAGTTACATATATGTCACTCTAGAGAAACATAGAAAACCTACAGCACAATACAGGCCTTCAACCCATAATGCTGTGCCGAATGTGTACTTTAGAAATTACCTCAGGTTACCCATAGCCCTTTCTAAGCTCCATGTACCTATCCAGGAGTCTCTTAAAAGACGCTATTGTATTAGCCTCCACCACTGTCGCCAGCAGCCCATTCCACGCACTCACCACTCTGCGTAAAAAAAAAAACAACTTACCCTTGACATCTCCTCTGTACCTACTTCCAAGCACCTTAAAAATGTGTCCTCTCATGTTAGCCATTTCAGCCCTGGGAAAAAGCCTGTGACTATCCACACGATCAATGCCTCTCATTTTCTTGTATCCCTCTATCAGGACACCTCTCATTCTATGTCGCTCCAAGGAGAAAAGGCCAAGTTCACTCAGCCTATTCTCATGTCACATACTCAACCCTAAGGAGCCTATATGCAACCCTAAGATTAGATTAGATTATGAGGACACGCAGTCCTCTTTTATTGTCATTTAGTAATGCATGCATTAAGAAATGATACAATGTTCCTCCAGAATGATATCACAGAAACACAAGACAAACCAAGACTAAAAAAACTGAGAAAAAACACATAATTATAACATATAGTTACAACAGTGCAAAGCAATACCATAATTTGATAAAGAACAGACCATGGGCACAGTAAAAAAAAAGTCTCAAAGTCCCATCATCTCAACTAGATGGTAGAAGGAAGAGAAACTCTCTTCCTGCCATGAGCTTCCAGCACCGCAAACTTGCCGATGCAGCACCCTGGAAGCACCTGACCACAGCCGACTCTTGAGTCCGTCCGAAAACTTTGAGCCTCCAACCAGCCCTTCGACACCGAGCACCACCTCTGCTGAGCGCTTCGACCCTGACCCCGGCAACAGGCAATAGGCAAAGCCGAGGATTTGGGGCCTTCCCCTCTGGAGATTCTTGTTCACACAGTAGCAACGGCAATGAAGCAAGCATTTCAGAAGTTTCTCCAGATGTTCATCCGTGCTTCTCACGTCTGTCTCCATCAAATCAGGATTGTGCACGGTACCGATTTAACAAATACGATATCATTCCAGAACGGCTGCGTGCGCTGCGTCGCGCCATCTTCTCCCCTATTTTCTTGCGGGCGTTTACAATAAAGACAGAGAAACAATGGAATCAATGAAAGACTGCACATAACAAGACGGACAACCAACCAATGTGCAAAAGATGACAAACTGTGTAAATACAGAAAGATAAAAATTATAACGAATGAATAGGCAATTAATATCTAGAACATGAGACGAAGAGTTACTGAAAGTGAGTCCATAGGTTGTGTTCAGTTCAGTGTTTGGGCGAGTGAAATTGCGTGAAGGTATCCCCTCTGGTTCAAGAGCATGATGGTCGAGGGGTAATAACTGTTTGTGAGCCTAGTGGTCTGGGCTCTGAGGCTCCTGTACCTCCTTCCTGATGGCAGCAGAGCGAAGAAAGCATACCTTGAGTGATGGAGGTTCTTTATGATAGATGCTGCTGTCCTGTGATAGAACTTCATGTAGATGTGCTCAGTGGTGGGATGGGCTTTACCTGTGATGGACTGGGCTGTACTCACTACTTTTTGTAGGCTTTTATGTTCAAGGACATTGGTGTTTCCATACCAGGCCATGATGCAAGCAGTCATTATACTCTCCACTGCACATCAATAGAAGTTGGGCAAAGTTTTAGATGACGTGGTGAATCTACACAAACTTACAAGAAAGTAGAGATGATGCCATGCTTTCTTTGTAATGGCACTTGTATGCTGGACCCGCGACAGTTCCTCCTGTTTATTCTTCATAAGCCCAGTATTTCTGCTGTCCATAATCCATGACAGGTTCATCAGCTTTCTGAACTACTAACATTATCAGTCCCCAGTTACTCTCATCTTCCCCAAGTCACTGCCTTACTCACCCCTTAAAGTAGTGATATCTCTCCACATTACAGGCACTACCAGTGATAGTACTCATGTATCATCCAACAATGCTGGGCCATACTGTCCCATATGTTCCTCGGACATTTTGCTTTAACCAATATCTGTAAGTTTTCAGGATGTATTCTAATGAAGTTCAATCATACCGGCTATTATCTTTTTGCTGGCATGTTCCTGCCTTTCAACTTCCTGGACCAGTATCTCCCAGTCTTCTTCATAACCTTCCTCTTTGGGTATTCCCATGACTGCTACCTAGTAAGCAATCACCTGCTGGATCTTTCTCCATTTATCTCTCAGCCTATCCAGGTCCTTCGTTGTTGTAATTCCTCTTTCTTGCTCCTGTCTTTCTCTTTGCATGTGTTCTAATTGTTCCTTGTATCTTTCCTGCTCTATTTGCATCCCACCTAACACTTCTGTATACTGCTATTATACTTGCTGTGCCTGCCACTTATCACTCTCTTGCAAGTATCTAGGCATCCGCTAGTCTCGTGAGACCATGGATTCGCGCCTTGGAAGGTTTCCAGGGCACAGGCCTGGGCAAGGTTGTATGGAAGACCGGCAGTTGCCCATGCTGCAAGTCTCCCCTCTCCACGACACCAATGTTGTCCAAGGGAAGGGCACTAGGGCTGATACATCTTGGCACCGGTGTCATCGCAGAGCAATGTGTGGTTGAGTGCCTTGCTCAAGGACACAACACGCTGCCTCAGTTGTGGCTCGAACTAGCAACCTTCAGATCACTAGACCGACACATTAATCACTTGGCCACACGCCAACACCTCTTGCAAGTATTTCCATATTAGTTCCAGTCCCAAGTACAAGGCAAAGAAGAGAAAGGGATAAAAATGTGCATTCATGAGTTCTCCCCTTTGAGCCATTGCAAAGGTTTTCTGCCGCATACACACAAACATACTCTTGTATAAACAAGTGGAATATTCTACATTAGGGGTCGCCAACCCATCGATCGCGATCGACTGGTCGATCTTTGAGACTTTCCCGGTAGATCCCGAAAAAAAAATCAAAAATAAATACACAAATACTGTTGTAATGTGAGCATTATAAAAGTAAGTAATACTAATTAGGATAATGGTAATACAGCAATATTTTCACTACAAAACTATTTGTAAAGAGAGATTGTTTCTGGGTTGCGGGGTTTTAGTTCCGTTCTTTCTGCCCAGTTCACATGTGTGTAGTTGCCCCGCCATACACCGCATTTTCAGCGTAGCCTGTGCTGCATCAAAGTGACCAATCAGATTAGATAAGAGTACAGACCGTCGCAAACATCAATATACGGCAGTGGTCCCCAACCACCGGGCCGTGAAGAATGTAGTGGTGCAGCGGTAGTTGGGATGCATACAGCACATCTTTAAGAAAAAAAAGCCGAAATAAGCAAGATAATTAGGTGCCGCCCAGCACGTAAATGTCGGCCCAGATCAGAGGCGACACAATCAGCAATTGCTTGTGATATCCTGATAGCGTGGCGGAGGCTCCACGAAAGAAGGCAAAAATGTACAAATTCCATCCAGAATGGGAAGAGGAATTTCTATTTACCTTGGTGAATGTTGTGCCACCAAACACAAGCACTGACTAAAAGAGGGAATTTGGAGCGGCACCACAACCCCAACCACCAGGAATTTAAAGACACCTACCCCCCCCCCCCCAAAGAGTGCAATTTGTGCCTGGAAAGTTGAGGAGCTGAAATCGGGTTGAAGGCCCAGCAATTGTTTTCCACAAAACATGCTGCTCAAAATAAGACTGCTATTGAAGCATCATTTCGTGTAAGTCACCTTTTGGCTGAACACAAGAAGCCTTTTACAGATGGCGATTTATTCAAGGAAGCAATGGCCATTACCGCAGAGACTGTTTTTAATGACTTTACAAACAAGAACAGCATCACAACCGCAATACATAATATACCGCTTGGCTCTGCAACAGTGACAAGGAGGGTAGAAACATAGAAAATAGGTGCAGGTGTAAGCTATTCGGCCCTTCGAGCCTGCACCGCCATTCAGTACGATCGTGGCTGATCATCCAACTCAGAACTCTATACCTGTCTTCTCCCCATACCCCCTGATCCCTTTAGCCACAAGGGCCTTATCTAACTCCCTCTTAAATATAGCCAGTGAACTGGCCTCAACTGTTTCCTGTGGCAGAGAATTCCACAGATTCACCACTCTCTGTGTGAAGAAGTTTTTCCTCATCTTGGTCCTAAAAGGCTTCCCCTTTATCCTCAAACTGTGACCCTTCGTTCTGGACTTTCCCAACATCGGGAACAATCTAGCCTGTCCAATCCCTTTAGAATTTTATACGTATCAATCAGATCCCCCCTCAACCTTCCAAATTCCAGAGAGTATAAGCCTAGTCGATCCAGTCTTGCATCATATGAAAGTCCTGCCATCCCAGGAATCAATCTGGTGAACCTTCTTTGTACCCCCTCTATGGCAAGAATGTCTTTCCTCAGATTAGGGGACCAAAACTGCACAGAATACTCTACGTATGGTCTCACCAAGGCCTTTTACAACTGCACTAGTACCTCCCTGTTCCTGTACTCAAATCCTCTTGCTATGAATGCCAGCATACCATTCGCCTTTTTCACCGCCTGCTGTACCTGCATGCCAACTTTCAATGACTGGTGTACAATGACACCTAGGTCTCATTGCACCTCCCCTTTTCCTAATTGGCCACCATTCAGATAATAATCTGTTTTCCTGATCTTGCCACCAAAGTGGATAACCTCACATTTATCCACATTAAATTGCATCTGCCATGAATTTGCCCACTCATCTAACCTATCCAAGTCACCCTGCATCCTCTTAGCATCCTCCTCACAGCTAACACTGCCGCCCAACTTCGTGTCATCTGGAAACTTGGAGATGCTGCATTTAATTCCCTCGTCTAAGTCATTAATATATATTGTAAACAACTGGGGTCCCAGCACTGAGCCTTGTGGTACCCCAGTAGTCACTGCCTGCCATTCCGAAAAGGTCCCGTTTATTCCCACTCTTTGCTTCCTGTCTGCTAACCAATTCTCTATCCACATCAATACCATACCCCCAATACCGTGTGCTTTAAGTTTGTACACTAATCTCCTGTGTGGGACCTTGTCAAAAGCTTTTGAAAATCCAAATATACCACATCCACTAGTTCTCCCTTATCCACTCTGCTCGTTACATCCTCAAAAAATTCTGAGATTCGTCAGACATGATTTTCCTTTCACAAATCCATGCTGACTTTGTCCGATGATTTCACCGCTTTCCAAATGTGCTGTTATCACATCTTTGATAACTGACTCCAACATTTTCCCCACCACAGATGTCAGGCTTACCGGTCTATAATTCCCCGGTTTCTCTCTCCCTCCTTTTTTAAAAAGTGGGGTTACATTAGTCACCCTCCAATTCTCAGGAACTAATCCAGAATCTAGAAGGTAGACCCTATCCAGAAGGGTAGAGTCATTGTCCAAGGATGTGGATATTTTTCACTACAGTTCGATGAATCCCTGGATGTAATGCAGGCAGCTCAGCTTGTTGTATTTGTCAGAATGGCTTTCCAGGATTTTACAACAAAGGAGGACTTCTTCACTCTTTTGCAATTAAAGGAGAGAACGAGAGGTGAGGATATTTACAATGAGTTCAAAAAAATATGTCCGTGAAAATGACATCCCCATTCATAAACTGGTGGCAATTACTACTGATGGGGCCCCAGCAATACGTGGTGTGTGCGTTAGTTTTATACCACTAAAAGTCAGTGCCTGCTTCGGGTTAACTTATCTATGTGAAATTGCATTTTCACAGATGAAAATTATTAAATCTAAGTACAGGAGCTGACTTACCGACAGACACCTAACTAGGGTTGCCAACTTTCTCACTCTCAAATAAGGGACAAATGTAGCAGTCAAATCCGGGGGCATTTGTGTTTACACCGAGAAAGACTACCATGACCATGAAGCCGTGCGTGGGCACCCGTGTGTGCATGCACGTATGTGCCGATTTTTTACTCCACGAATCAGTTTTGGCTTAATCTTCATTATTTCTACTGTCTGTGTATTTATCATATAATTCCTGCTTTTACTATATGTTAGTGTTATTTTAGGTTTTATGTGTTATTTGGTATGATTTGGTAGGTTTCTGGGAATGCTCAAAAATTTTTTCCATGTAAATTAATGGTAATTACTTCGGCGTAAAGCATTTCAGCACAAAAGGTTTCATAGGAACGCTCTACCTTAGCAGGGGAAATACGGGACAGTTGGCAATCCTACACCTCACAGACTGTCTCAGACTGGCTGTAGTTATGAGCCAAATTTCAGGGAACTAGCAGAGAGTATTCAGCCCCAGTCACTACACCGAGTGCAACAGTCAATTTTTATTCATTTATTTTTCGTGTTGAAATAAAATTAAATAATGAAACTTAGAATTAAAGGTGTGAAGTATTGTAATATTCTTAAAGAAACACAGCTATGGCCTGTTTAATATGCTAGTTACAGTTTTTTCTTGTTTGAATTATTTTGAAAGTTTGACGAAAGTAGTTTATTTAATTCAAATACAATTAGCCCAAATAAAAGGCCTCAAATTGGAAGTACAATCTGAGCTGTTTCTTCTCTAAATGATTTAGTAGGTAGATCTTGCCTTTCACTAAGGTTGAGGTAGGAGATCTTGGGCTTATAAAGGTTGGTGACCACTACTCTACATTCTCCTGAATAAGTATGCCCACTGGCCATCTAGTGAGTCACGAATCTATCCCAGGTAAACCCCCAAATGTTGTGGCTAAATTGAGTTACACAGAAGCTGTAACTAGGAGATAGAAAACTCAATGCAACAGGTCTTCAGGAGAGGAAACTAGTTCTAGTCTCCTCACACTGTTGTAAACATTATAAATACAGAGACTATAATAAAAGAGTAACTACAGTTTCAATGGCTATGATTGCCTACTTTAACATTTTGAATATAGACAAGTAACATTGCAACATTACATAATTTTCATAGTACTGCATCCCAAGTATGGAAAGGAGTAAACAGTCGACGTTTTGGACTGAAACCCTTCATCAGGACTGATAGATGCTGCCTGGCCTGCTGGGTTCCTCCAGCATCTTGTGTGTGTTGCTTGGATTTCCAGTATCTGCAGATTTTCTCATGTTTAAGCGTCTCTGTGAATATTGAATATAGGTGGCTTGTCAAAAGCTGCTCAGCACAATCTCCAGACATCCAAAGCATACCTCTTTTGTTGCAGTGTTGAGGAATGGCTCCCTGACTGTACAACTAACCTACAGTAAATGTTAAGTGACACAATTGACTTGCCCTGAACTGTGCATTGACTGGCATGTAAATGGATTCTAAGAGATTCTAACCTAGCAATTATCGGCCTGTGAGTTTGATGTCAGTGGTGGGTAAATTGATGGAAAGTATTTTTAGAGATGGTATATATAATTATCTGGATAGACAGGGTCTGATTAGGAACAGTCAACATGGATTTGTGCATGGAAGGTCATGTTTGACAAATCTTACGAATTTTTTGAAAGGTTACTAGGAAAGTTGACGAGGGTAAAGCAGTGGATGTTGTCTGTATGGACTTCAGTAAGGCCTTTGACAAGGTTCCACACGGAAGGTTGGTTAGGAAGGTTCAATCGTTAGGTATTATTATTGAAGTAATAAAATGGAATCGGCAGTGGCTAGATGGGAGACACCAGAGAGTAGTGGTAGATAACTGTTTGTCAGATTGGAGGCCAGTGTCTAATGGTGTGCCTCAGGGATCTGTACTGGGTCCAATGTTGTTTGTCAACTACATTAATGATCTGGATGATGGGGTGGTAAATTGGATGGGTAAGTATGCAGATGATACTAAGATAGTAGTAAGATAGTTGTGGATAATGAAGTAGGTTTCCAAAGCTTGAAGAGAGATTTATGCCAGTTAGAAGAGTGGGCTGAGAGATGGCAGATGGAGTTTAATGCTGATAAATGTGAGGTGCTATATTTTGGTAGGACTAATCAAAATAGGACATACATGGTAAATGGTAGGGCACTGAAGAATGCGCTAGAACAGAGGGATCTAGAAATAGTGGTGCATAGTTCCCTGAAGGTGGAATCTCATGTGGATAGGATGGTGAAGAAAGCTTTTGATATGCTGGCCTTTATAAATCAGAGCATTGAGTATAGAAGTTGGGATGTAATGTTGAAATTGTACAAGGCATTGGTAAGGCCAAATTTGGAGTACTGTTAGTCCTGACGAAGGGTCTCGGCCTGAAACGTCGACTGCACCTCTTCCTACAGATGCTGCTTGGCCTGCTGCGTTCACCAGCAACTTTGATGTGTGTTGCTTGCATTTCCAGCATCTGCAGAATTCCTGTTGTTTTTATTTGGAGTATTGTGTACAGTTCTGGTCACCGAATTATAGGAAAAATGTCAACAAAATAGAGAGAGTACAGAGAAGATTTACTAAAATGTTACCTGGGTTTCATCACCTAAGTTACAGAGAAAAGTTGAACAAGTTAGGTCTTTATTCTTTGGAGCGTAGAAGGTTGAGGGGGGACTTGATAGAGGTATTTAAAATTATGAGGGGGATAGATAGAGTTGACATGGATAGGCTTTTTCCATTGAGAGTAGGGGAGATTCAGACAAGAGGACATGAGTTGAGAGTTAAAGGACAAAAGTTTAGGAGTAACATGAGGGAGAACTTCTTTACTCAGAGAGTGGTAGCTGTGTGGAACAAGCTCCCAGTAGAAGTGGTTGAGGCAGGTTCGATGTTGTCATTTAAAATTAAATTGGACAGCTATATGGACAGGAAAAGAATGGAGGGTTATGGGCTGAGTGCAGGTCGGTGGGACTATGTGAGAGTAAGGGTTTGGTCCAGACTAGAAGGGCCAAGATGGCCTGTTTCCGTGCTGTAATTGTTGTATGGTTTATATGGTTATAAATGCTGTTGAGAAGGAGAAGAACTGAAAGATATTGAGATGAGATGGACTAGGAGAAGACAGTTATAGTGTAGAAACACCCTGGTGTATTATTCTATGCTGAGATGAGTACAACTGTTTCCAGTTCCTGTGTGGTAATTCCATATGTGAAACTCTTAATGCCACAAGAATGGTATTTTGTACTTTCCTCATTTTTTGTGGTAATTATATCCTTGATGTACTGAATACTGCTGTGGCTTATGTTTACATATTTCAGAAATTCAGCTGCATTTATTTTTGGTCATATTAAATTTTCAACATTTTGTGATTTAGGTGCCAGTGAAAGTGTGGGGAAACATATATTAGAAGCATGCAGCAACAATCTGGAGATGGCTGTCACAATGTACTTGGATGGCGGTGGAATAGCTGAAGAACCCAGTACCAGTACAGCAGGGACGTCGAGTAGACTGCCTCCACAGTATGTTCTATGATTCATTTAATCTGGTAAATTTGGTTGAATTGTTTAGATTCTGGGTAGCTATTTTATGGTATTACTTTTATCCCCTTGCATGCCCCATACACAACTATGACCTCAAGAATAATATTCCACATATATAATGCTTTATCATATTCTCCAGATTTGGTACGGGTTACTCTATTTTTTTTGCAGTATAGGCAAATGTGACAGCCAACCTATGGGACAGAAACCTAATGAGCCACATGTGTTCCATTTTGTTTTGCGATATTTGGTTAAGAGGGGACATAGGAACTCCAAGACTCTCAAAGTCCTATAATATTGAGCTAACTGGGTCTCAATGGAACCATTGAAAGACTATGGTGTAAATATTGCCAGCAGAGTGTGATATATAATCTGCTGTTAACCTGTATACTGAAATATTGATTTATATATTTTAACCTGCATTCAGTTTAAATGTATTCTAATTTTATCTCATGTTTAGATGTTCCAACATTAGGGAGCTGCCTGAACTTGTGATACATAAGATAATTATAAAAGGTGTTTCATCAACTATCCTTTCAGTCTTGCATCTACTGCTGATGGACTTTCTCCCTTAATTAAATCAGAAATGATGTAGGAATGGGGGGGGGGAGTTAACTTTTCTGAGCACTCACTTGAGAAATCTCCGTCCACCGCCGGATCTACTACCAGCCAACTCCATTGGGGTGGGGTGGAGAATGTTATTGGTAAGTGGGAGGTAAGTTAGAGAAAGACTTTGGTGCCTCCTGGTCTATTGTCTTTTAAATTTGGTGGAAAGAGATGGCAATGCGGGTTTTTGATGCGTTTTAAAGAAGTCTGTCTGATACCAAATCTTAATATCAGAGCAGAATTTCGCTATGCTAGAGGAACATTTGTCCTCTTTCTGCATTATCGGAGACCTCAGTGAGTAGTAATATTAAACAGTTCAGGATGAAGTGATAATATGTGCAGAGAGAAGTGGTTGGAATATGCATTATTAATGTCTCTTATTCAGTGTGGAACTATTCTTAAATTCATGTTAGTTGGTCCCAAGCCACATTAGGGCATTTTGAAGTAATTAATTACCAAAGCTTAGCAGATTATACAATAGAGTAGGAGAGGGATATTTTCTACAGTATTGACCATTAAACCTGACAGGAGTGGGGAAAAAATCAAAATTGTTAGTTCCATCAGAAACTACAAAATTGAAGGTGTTTAAGGTATTGCAGAAGAACAGACTGCTGGTTTACAGGTAATATATATTATCACATTAGTTGAGGAAGACTCAGCAAGGCCACCATGCCTATAGTTTCCTGAGGAATTAGTGACTCTTAAAATAAAGGATTATTATTGTGATGGCCTCTTTCTAAAATGTAGTAGCAGTGTCTGTAGCTGGAGTATAAATTGAGCAATGGAAGAGTGCAGTATAGAGAAATCAGTGGGGGGAACTCTAGGTTTGAGGCTGTAGGGGGAGTTGGACTAATAGTTATTGTAGTTGAAGTGGAACAATTTGCTGAAATGAATTGAGAGATGTATTAGAGGATAAAGAGAAATGAATTGTTGGAAGATATACAGGCTGTGATGCATATAATTATGCCGCATGGAAACAGGCCCCTCAGCCACCCAGCCCACAACGGCCTCTGTGCCATCTTATAATAAAATGGCATCGGTGCAAGAATATTCTCCCAACATTCCCATCAATTTCCCCACTTTCTTCTACTAACCTATATAATAAGGGGCAATTTACTTATGAAAATCTGAGCAGAAAAACAAGAAATAGATTAACTTTGGCCTTTATTGTTTTTATCTGAATATATAAATCATTTATAAGACAAACTTGGATACAGTTGAAACGATTAAGGAATTGGGTGTTTCTTGGATGATTATCATGATCAATGCTGACTTCATACTTTGTGTTTTTAGTGTTTATGTATAGGCATGAGTATGGGCAGTGTAATCTTCAAATGTACTGAATGCACAGGAGATAGTGGGCAAGTGTTGAAGCAGACTGCAAAATAGGTTCTGAAGATAGTGGTTTTAATGGAATTGGGCAAATCATAGAAACATTCTCCTCAGAAGTTCCTGAGCAGACTCTTTGCAACAGCCGTCATACGTAGTACCATCCTTAAGTACTCAAAACAAGCTCATTTCTTAAGGTTATTGGTTGTATTGGCTTCCTTTATATCTTTCAAGTGTAGTATTTCATATTCTGCCAGCTACATGGAAAGTATGTCAAAGCCATTAGAGGGGAAGGTGAAATATTTCTGTCATCAGAGGGTGGTTGGTTACTGATAACTGAATTAGAATCAGAATCAGGTTTATTATCACCGGCACATGACGTGAAATTTGTTAACTTAGCAGCAGCAGTTCAATGCAATACATAATCTCGCAAAGAGAGAAAAAAATGATAAAATAAAACAATAAATAAACGAGTAAATCAATTACGTATATCGAATAGATTTTTAAAAATGTGCAAAAACAGAAATACTGTATATTAAAAAAATGAGGTAGTGTCCAAAGCTTCAATATCCATTTAGGAATCAGATGGGCAGAGGGGAAGAAGCTGTTCCTGAATTGCTGAGTGTGTGCCTTCAGGCTTCTGTATCTCCTACCTGTTGATAACGGTGAGAAAAGGGCATGCCCTGGGTGCTAGAGATCCTTAATAATGGACGCTGCCTTTCTCAAACACCGCTCCCTAAAGATGTCCTGGGTACTTTGTAGGCTAGTGGCCAAGATGGAGCTGACTAAATTTACAACCTTCTGCAGCTTCTTTTGGTCTGTGCAGTAGCCCCTCCATACCAGACAGTGATGCAGCCTGTCAGAATGCTCTCCACTGTACAACTATAGAAGTTTTTAAGTGTATTTGTTGACATGCCAAATCTCTTCAAACTCCTAATAAAGTATATTTTTTAACTTGATTTGAAAAAAAGACTAGGTCAGCCTTTCATTTTCTCAAGGCAAAAGTCTTTAAAATCTAGTAATAACTTGTTAAGAATTTTTCTGAGGCTATCCTGCCCAAAAGATGGAACAAATGATTTATTATATTTAAGCTGAGGCCTGCTGATGATTTGTAAACTGCTAACTTATCTTTCTCGTGTATTGTTAACTTTACAAGCTCAAGCAAAATTTTTCAACACTTGTATCAAAACACATAGCTAGTTTAGATGCACAAACTTTCAAACAGCAAGCCAGTTTCACATACAACATAAAACAGTAGAACATAGTACAGGCCCTTCAGCGTCGATCCTGTAACCTACATCAAGATCAATCTAACGCTTCCTGCTCCACTTTTCTTTCATCCAGGTACATATCTACGAGTCTCTTAAATGTCCCTAATGTATTTACCTCTGCTCCCACCCTTGGCAGCATGTTCCATGTACCTATCACTCTGTGTTTAAAAAAAAAACTCTGACCTCTCTTCCCCCTCCCCCCACCCCCCACAACTTTCCATCCTTCCTATAATCGCTAAAAAAAAAATGATACCCTCTGGAATTTCCCAAGGGGGAAATGGAAATTATTCCCATTTCTGCCCTGGGAAATAGGCACTGGCTGTTCACTCTATCTATGCCCTTTATCTTTACACCTCTTTTATATCATCTATCATTCTCCTTTGCTCCAAAGGGAAAAGCACTAGCTCATTCAACCTCTTCTCATACGACATGCTCTCGAATCCGGGCAGCATTCTGATAAATCTCTGCACCCTCTAGAGCCTCCACATCCTTCCTATAATGAGACAACCAGAACTGAATACTCCCAAGTATGGCCTGACCAGAGTATTATAGAGCTGTAATATTACCTCATGGCTCTTGAACTCAAATCCCTTATTAATGTATATCAACACACCATACACTTTCTTAATTACCCTATCAATTTGTGAGACAATGTTAAAGGATCTATGGATGTGGACCCCAAGATCCTTCTGTTCCTCCATACTGCTAAGAATCATGCCGTTAACCTTGTACTTTGTTTTCAAGTTCAGCCTTGCAAAGTGTATCACTTCACACTTTTCCAGATTGAACTCTTCTCAGCCCAGCTCTGCATCCTATTATTGTCCTGTTGTAACTTATGACAGCCGCCTACATTATTCACAGCACCATGAGCCTTTGTGTCATCAGCAAACTTACTTCCTCATCCTTGTCATTTATAAACTTCATAAAGAGCAGGGTCCTAGAACAGATCCCTGCGGAACCCCAACCTCCAGGCAGTATTCATTCCATCTACCTCCACTGCGTTCTGTGGATAAGCCAATTCTGAATCCATGCAGCTAAGTTTCCCTGGGTTCGAAGGCCTCTTGATTTTCTGAATGAGCCTACTGTGCAGAACCTTTTCAAGCACCTTCCTAAAATTTATATATACCACATACTCTGCTCTGCCTTTGTTATTTGTTTTGAAACTTCCTTGAAGGATTCATTCAGGCTCATGAGACATGAACTGCCCCTCACAAAGCTATGCTGACTATCCCTATCAGCCTATGCTTCTCCAAATGCTTGTTTCTAAGAATCTTCTCCAATAATTTGCTCAACAATGATGTTAGAGTCACTCTATAATTCCCTGGATTATTCTAATTTCATTTCTTGAACAAAGGCACCCTCCAATCTTCTAGTACCACTCCTGTAACTAGTGAGAATGCAAAGATCGTGACCAAAAATGCAGTAAATCTCTTCCATTGCTTCCCATAGTAACAGGCCCAGGAGACTTATCTATCCTAATTTTCAAAAGTTCCAGAACATCCTCTTTCTTAATGTCAACATGTTTCAACATATTGGCCTGTTCTATATTGTCCTCACATTCTTCCAGATCCTGCTCAATGGTGAATACTGAAGCAAAGTACTCATTAAAGACTTCCCCTACTTCCCTGGCTCCAGGCACATGCTTCCTCTTTTATCTCTGGTCTGCCCTACCTTCACTCTAGTTGGCATCCTCCTTTTCTTTCTGTTTGTGTATTACGCCTTGAGGTTTTCCTTATTTCTACTTGCTAAGGCATTTTCGTATCCCCTTCTAGCTTTCCTAAGTCCATTCTTAAGCTTCTTTCTGGCAACCTAATTACTCAAGAGTCTTGACTGATCCTTGCTTCCTAAACCTTCAGTATGTTTCTTTTTTCCCCTTGGCTATATGTTTTATTCTTGTTAATCATGGATCCTTCACCCTACCGTCCTTTCCCTGCCTCAATGGGACAAGTAGTGGTTGTCCATCTTATCAAACGATGACAGGAAACCTGTGCGGGAGAGTTTTTTTAAGTGGAAAACCATTGCATGGGGCCGTTCTACTCTCTTGACCTCAAAAGTCTGGATCCAGTGGTACAAATAGTCATTACAACTTGATTGCATTATATGACCTTGACTTTTGTGCCTCATCATGCTCTTCACTCTCAACAAAGTGTTGCAGAACTGCCTTTCTGGCCATTGGATCTCACTGTTGATCTCATCCGCCCAGTCCACAGGAGCTGATTTTGCATTCTAGAATAGGCATGTCCCTATCTCATTAGAGTATGATGCCACCAGTTACTCTCACCTAGTTTAGCTCTGGACACCCCATACATGTCTATCCAGAAACCCATGCAAGTTCTTCCTAAATAACTTCCACATTTTCATTGGCAATTTCCCTGAATACCTTTTCAATTTTATGCTCCTGACTTCCTGCCGAATAGCATCATAATTCGTCCTCCCCATTTAAATAGGTTTTCATACTGTATGAGGCTATGGTAAAGGTTAAGGTTTAGCAGTCACTGTCTCCAAATTGTTCACCCACTGAGAGGTCTGTCACCTGGCAGGTTCATTGCCTAGTGCCGATCCAGTATGAACTCTCCTCTCATCAGCCTCTGTACATATTGTGTCAGAAATTCTTCCTGGACACACTAAACAAATTTCTCCCCATCTAAACTTTTTACGCTAAGGAAGTGCCAGTCAATATTAGGGAAGTTAAAGTCATCCATGACAACAACCCTGTTATTTTTGGATCTTTCCAAAATCTGTCTCCAGATTGGCTCACCAGTGTCTTTGTTGCTATTGGGTGTGGTAGTCTATAGAATACTCTTAATTGAGTAATCGCTCCCTTCTTGTTTCTGATTTGTACCCGCACTGACTCAGTACATGATTCCTCCACTTGTGATTAACAGTGCCACTTGCCCCACCCCCCACCCCTTACCTCCCTCGATATCCCTTTTGAAACATCTAAAAACCAGAACATCGTGCGCTAGTGGCAGTCAAGTCTCTGTAAGGGCCATGTACGGATCCATGTTCGAAATTCATCATCCTTGTTTCTGATAATTCTTGCATTAAACATTTCAAACCATCCAACTGACTGCATTTATACCCTATTCACTGCTTATCCTTCCTTGTCGACTCTACACATTGTATTACCTTCACACCAAACTCTCCATTTCCCACAATTTTGTTCTACTTCCCACATTTTACCCATATCCTTGATATTTCCACCCCCCCCCAAAGTATTCAACTGAGAATATTTTTAAAGGCTTCTTTGAATTTGTTTTAATTCCACTTTAACAAATGATAGATTCCCACTTCTAAGCCCTGGTTGCATAATACGATTTCAATCTTGTTGTACTTTCTTTTGCCACTTGTCTTTCAACACACACAAAATGCTGCAGGAGGTCAGGTACAGTCAACGTTTTGGGCCAAGACCCTTCATCAGGACTGGAGGGAAAAAAAGATGAGAAGTCAGAGTAAGAAGGTGGGGGAAGAAATACAAGATAGGTTAAACTGGGAAAAGGGGAGGGGTGAAGTAAAGAGCTGGGAAGTTGATTGGTGAAAGAGATAAAGGTTTGGAGAAGGGGGAATCAAATAGGAGAGGACAGAAGGCCTTGGAAGAAAGGGAAGAGAGAGGGAGTTGGTGGGTCGGTAAGGAGATAAGGTGAGAGAGGGAAATGGGAATGGGCAATAGTGAAGGGGGGAGGGAGCAAGTACCAGACCCTCAATCAATCGGTGTTCATGCTGGAAAGCCTTCCATCTACTTTCTGTTAAAGGCTTGTTTGTATCATAAATAGTCAGCAGATTCACTTTATCAAGCTCAGAAGCATTACAAAATATTTGGGGCATTGTGGTGCTACAGCTGAAAGAACTGCTTCTGACCTTCGATGCTGTCTGTGTGAAGTTCATGTGTTCTCCCTGTGACTGTCTGAGTTTCTTTCCACGTTCCTAAGCCATCAGTAGATAAGGTAATCATATACCTACTTACCCCTAGTGGATAAGTCAATGGTAGTATCTTGGAGTTGAGGTTAATATGTAGAGGATAAAGAGATATTAATAATAGTGGGTTCTTAAGAGTTGATGTTGCTGTTGTTCCTGTGTTTGTGATTCGAACTCAAAGTAAAGAAACTCGGTAGTCAATTTCTCCAAATAGTCTAGGGTACTATCACCACAAACTTTTTCTATTCCCATATGTCTGATTTTATTTCAGTGGCCTAACTATTATAACTGATGTGAACTTTGCTTTTAGTCACTTCTGGTAAAATCTGCAACTGAAGCCACATTCTTTAAAAATGCTTTCTCATCAGTTGCAAAATGATTCGATTTTTCTAATACTCTACTGAGATCATGTAAATGGTGGTGGGGGAGGAGTAGTTTGGGGGTACAATTAAATACATTTGGAATAAGAAAACTCATGATCATGCACACGTTACCTGATAATTGTGGTACTCTGCTTTCTCTAAATTGGAGAACTATTGAATTAAATCTAAAAATCTTAAAATCCTGTGATTTATCTGAATATTTAACTTTAAATGGAGATATATTTGGGAGGTCCATGAACTACTTCCACCAGTATTTGTGTTCTTGATCCTCACTCGTTGAAAGCACGCATTCTACAAGGCAAGATAATTTGTCAGTTTGATTATATGCCTTTGGTGCTAGTGCTGGCACCTAACATTCTGTTTTGCCTGTTCTTTCTAAATAGGATATCACTGTTCACCATGATTTTGAACCACTAACTCTGTTCCTCTTTCAAAGTTATGGTTGATGTTGAGTATTTTTTTTCAGTAATAATTTTTCTCAAGACTGATTGAATCCTTTGGGACTCATGGGCCTGTCATCCATGTTAATATGAATCCTTATTGAACTGTTTTTATCTTTTTTTAATCTACATTTTCCCTTAATTTTGTGGTTGCTGTCACTTTCTCCTTTACAGTCATAGCTTTCCTCTTTAAATTTGAACCTGATTAGAACCCACCTCCATGCCTTCCAGTAGAATTTGTATTAGGATCTGCCTGACTCTCCCCAATGTAACATGTGCCACTTGTTCCACTTACTTCCTCCAAACGAGCTCTCGATTCCTGATCAGGTGGAAAATTTCTAATCAAGGCAGTATTGTGAGAAAATTATTTTTATAGCACTTAAAATCAGGCAGATATCACAATGTCATTGTTATACTGTTTCAATAAAAGTAGCAGAATTGCAGTATAATAGAACTAATGATGCTCATTTCAGTCTGCATCCAACCTTTGCTGCATTTGCATCCAAGATACAGTCTCGAAGCTCATACAATACAATAGCTAGCACGTTTTTAATCATCACTTGGTGCTTAATAGCATTATGCTTACAATATGTAGCTAGGTATACCAGTTGTGACTTCACTGAACATTTAAACGTTTCTTGAGAGATGAGTGTAACTTCATTCTCAGGCTCATATCCATTCACTTTGTACAATTTCAGAGATGAAGTACGAGCGCCAATTCCACAAAAGCAAGAAATTCTGGTGGAACCTGAACCATTATTTGGTGGTAAGGTGTTTCAAAGAAAACAGTTTTGTTCAGGTTGTTTATATGTTTAATAGTGTAATTGTGTGTTGCAGGCTTCCAGATCATTTGAAGGATTGAGGAAGCTTTGATGATGCAGGACAAATGTATGTGTCTCTGTCCTCAGTCCTGTTAATTCCTGGTATTTTGCTGCTACATCCTGTTAAATTGTTTGGGTGAGACAAGTAAAATTAATGATCTTGTAGTCAGGGCTCTTCTTGGAAAGTGACCACAGAATGATTGAATTTCTCATACAGATAGAGGGTATAAATAGTTTTATCTAAAAATTGTGTATTATGCCAAAACAAGGGAGACTCTAACTTGAAGAGGGAGGAGTTGGCTAGGATAGACTAAGGCCCATAGGATATAGAGAGCGACAGTTGAAAAGTTTCACCAAGATTTATCATGGAGCTCAACAGAAGTATATTCCTGTTAAGAGCAAGTAGAGTAAGGGAGGGAAGAGTAGTGGTAAATTGGGAAGACTTTAAAAAGCAGCAAAGAACCACTAAGCAAGCAGTAAGGACAGGGAAGACCCAGAAAGTGCTGGAGGAACTCAGCAGGTCAGGCAGCATCTATGGAGAGGAATAAGGAGTTGATGCTTCAGGTCGAGACCCTTCATCAGGATTGGAAAGGAAAGTGAGGGGAAGCCAGAATAATAAGGTAACTGGAGAGGACAGTGGATCATGAGAGAAGGGGAAGGAGGAGGAACACCAGAGAGGGAGGTGATGGGCAGTTGAGGAGAAGAGAAGGGTAAGGGGGAGCCAGGGTGTGGGGTGGAAAAAAAATAAAAGGGGGAGGTGGAGAAATTACCAGAAGTTAGAGAAATAGATGTTCATGACATCTGGTTGGAGACTACCTAGAGAGATATCCACTGTCCCCTTGTATCAGATCCCTCCTTCTTGAGCCCTTTAGCTCTTCCACCTATCACCTCCCAGTTTCTTAATTCATCTTCCGTCTCCCACCCACCAACCGTCCCCCTCACCTGGTTTCACCTTTCACCTGCTAACTTGTACTCCTTCCCCTTCCTTTCCTTATTCTGGCTTCCTCCCCATTCCTTTCCAGTCCTGATGAAGTGTCTCGGCCGAAATGTCGACTGTTTATTCCTCTCCATAGATGCTGCCTCGCCTGCTGAGTTCCTCTAGCACTTTGTGAGTGTTCCTCAAGCTTTCCAGCATCTCCAGTATCTCTTGTGTTTATAAGGAAAGGGAAAATAAATTATGTAAGTAAACTAGCACAACATATAAAAACAGATAGTAAAAGTTTTTTATAATTTTATGAAGCAGAAAAGGGTAGTTAAAGGGAACATAGATCCTTTGGAAGAAAGGGGGGAATTAATGTTGGGTTATTTGGAATGTCTGAAGCCTTGAATGGCTATTTTTTGTTGGTCAGCAGAGGATGTAACTAACATGTCAAAGAGGGATCTTATGGCTGTGATGAGAGGTGAAGAGCTTGATGCAATCACAATCACTGAAGAAGTGGTGCTGAGCAAACTAGCAGGCTTAAAGGTAGACAGGTTGACTGGTGCTGTTGGAATGCAACCCAGGGTATTGAAAGAAAGTTATAACAGAGGCGTTTGAGATAATTTATAACAGTCCTCTGGACATTGGGCAGGTCATGGCCAATTGGAAGACAGTGAATATCATGCCACTGCTTAAAAAAAGGATCTAGGAAAACAGCAAGTAACTATAGACCAATCATCTTAATGTCTGTAGTCAGGAAGATGAAACAATCATTACGGAAAAAATAGTGAGGCGTTTGGATAGAATTGATTCCATCAGGCAGACGCAGTATGGATTCAGGAAGTGCAGGTCCTGTTTGACAAATCTACTGGAGTTCTTTGAGGATATGTTGAGCACAGTGGATAGAAGAGAATGGGTAGATGTGTACTTGGACTTCCAGAAGGCATTTGATAAGGTGCAGTGTAAAAGCCATATCCATAAGATAAGGATACATGGAGTTATGGGTAACATATTAGCATGGGTAGAGGATTGGTTAACCACTAGAAGGCAGAGAGGTGGATAAATGGGTGTTTCTATGATTGTCAGCCATTGGTGAGCAGAATGTCGCAAGGGTCAGTGCTGGACCCACAACTGTTTGCAAAATACATTAGATATAGATTTAGGATGGATAAAAAGAGGAACTACTTTTCCTTGAGAACAGTGAATCTATGGAATTCTCTGCACAGGTAAGCAGTAGAAGCCTCCTCATTAAATATATTTAAGACACAGGTAGATTCTTGCATAGTAGGGGAATTAAGGGTTATGGGGCAGAAAGGGAGGGCTTTCATAGTCAGATCAGTCATAATCTTATTGAATGGTGGAGCAGGCTCAACAGGCCTGATGGACTACTTTTTTATGTTCATTCTCTTAATACCTGATAAAGTTTGTAATTAACTACTACATGCCCAAATCACCATCTCAAACATCTAAAGGTTGACACCAGTCTCCCTTCTAGCTTTCATCATTTGTTGGATGCCAAGTCTACCACCTCAGCCACTCTCATCTTTGATCTCCTTCTCCACCTGATTTCCTTCTCCTCCTCGTCCTTCGCACCCACTTCCCCTTTTGCCTCTTAGAGCTAACTTCCATGTTAATTTAAGTATGTGCTGCTTATTATAACTTGTGTATGTTGCGGTAAATTTGGTCAGCTTTGCCTTTGCACTAACTTTAAACTATTTAGCAAAGTTTTGTTAAAATTAAAATTTGCAAACTGTTTTTCATACACTCTGATCATGTTTATGCATTTCGCAGCCCCCAAACGGCGGAGACCTGCACGCTCAATATTTGATGGGTTCAGAGACTTTCAGACTGAAACAAGTGAGTATTTTATTTTTGAATTTAAAGAACTCTAAAAGTGGGAAATAACTTCAACTATTGCATGCATTATTCATGATGTGGAAGTTTGCACGGGAGAAATGCACCCAGTTAAACTTTAAAAATGCACTTCAGAAATTTCAATGCATGCTGTTCATTACTATTTGCTTGAGTCAGTTAACTTAAAGGCAATAATATTTAAAGCTCAAACATTGTGTTGCTGTGCACTTTGTGAAGTGTCCTTAATTTGGAACTTTTTCTTTAAATTGGCTGTTTGGTACAGTTGAGAGCTACCACAAGTCCTTTAATCTGCTATTCTACTGGTCCAAATGCTTCTGTATGATCGTCATTTAAAGGGTCAAATTCTATAACCTAGTGCACCAAACACTTGTTCCTAAATTTGTGCAAGGAGTATGACCTCCCTAGTACTTTTATCCCTTGCGATTTGGTTGATGAGTTGTTGTCTGTAGTTTGGATCCACATTCCTATTTAGTTCTAAATGGTGGAACTTGATTTGTTTGTTTGACATTTATTCACCAAGCTGCAGACTCATCTCGGTATCAGAACGGGCTGCTGTATAAATCCGATGAATCTTCCTACTCTGTTCTGTTGCCCTGTGATCTTTCAATGTGTTGCTAAAATGAGATGCTTTTCAATACAGTGGATCAGCAAGAGATGGACTTGGTTGACTGATATACAACTCCTAAATCTGATGTATTTGGCTTGGCTAGGAATTTAGTTTGCAGATAGACCACAGCCATCTCAGTTGTAATCCAATTCAAGAAGAGAGCTTGGAAATGAGGTTTCATCTTTGTATTACATACTAAAGCATTGGCAACTGAGTTTGGAGCCTTGGGGAACGGAACTGCAAAAAAAAGCCAGGATACCTTTCTACTTAACTGCTAGATCCTGATTAGCTGTTCTGTCTAACAACTAAATATGTGACATCCTTTTCTCTGCCTTCACCGACACCATGATTTTCCAAACTTGCATCTGCCCCAAATTTTTTCCTTCCTGTTACACCTCAACACCCCAAAAATAGTTTGATTTCTTCATCCTCAATTCTAGCCTAATGTATTAGACCCACCTGCCATCACTTCGTTAAGCACCTTTGCTCTGACCACCAGAACACCTAGGATTTCCTGGTGGAGAAAGTGAGCAGCTTCAAGTTCCTCGGTGTCAAGATCTCTGAGGATCTAACCTGGTCCACATATCAATGTAGCTATAACGGAGGCAAGACAGTGGCTATACTTTTATTAGGAGTTTGGAGAGATTTGGCATGTCAACAAATACACTCAAAAACTTCTATAGTTGTACCGTGGAGAGCATTCTGACAGGCTGCATCACTGTCTGGTATGGAGGGGCTACTGCACAGGACCGAAAGAAGCTGCAGAAGGTTGTAAATCTAGTCAGCTCCATCTTGGGCACTAGCCTACAAAGTACCCAGGACATCTTTAGGGAGCGGCATCTGAGAAAGGCAGCATCCATTATTAAGGACCTCCAACAACCAGGGCATGCCCTTTTCTCACTGTTACCATCAGGTAGGAGGTACAGAAGCCTGAAGGCACACACTCAGTGATTGATGAACCGCTTCTTCCCCTCTGCCCATCCGATTCCTGAATGGACATTGAAGCTTTGGACACTACTTCACTTTTTTTAATATACAGTGTTTTTGTTTTTTGCACATTCTTTAAATCTATTCAATATATGTAATTGATTTACTTATTTATTATTATGTTTTATTTATTATTTTTTCTCTCTCACACCACACGCCAGTGATAATTAAACTGATTCTGGCCGGCCATTTTCATTCTATTTCCTATTCCCACACCAGCATGTTTGTTCATAGGCTCTTCGACTGCCAAGCTGAGGCTGATGCAAAACAGCACACATTCTCCTTGTCCCCAACCTGATAGCATGGCCATCAACTTCTCTACCTTATGGTAACCATTTCTGTCTGTTTCCACATCTCCACTCCATTTTCCCTTGTCAAACTGAGCCCATTATCTCTTTCGCTCCACCAGTTCCTCCCCTATATTTCCTGGTTCACTGTCCTATCAGATTCCTTCTTTACCAGCCCTTTGCCACTTGCACCTGTCGCCTCCCAGCTTCTTGGATCATTCCCACTTTCCCCTCCCCCACCTGTCCATTTACTCCCACCCGCAACCAAAGCTACCAATTCTTCTCCACATCCACCTCCCCATCCTTTTATACTGGCTATCCCTTCTTTCTGGGGAAAGGGTCTCAATCTGAAGCATCAGCTGTCTTTTTTCCACCTGACCCAATGAGTGTTTTTGTGTTACATTATGTCAGTGTTTGCTGTATTTCGATGTGGGAACACTAAAATTTTCCAGTGTTTTCTTTTTTGCCATTTTGAACCCAAAATTCAGTGAACAACTGAGAAAAAAAGCTTGCTTTCACTTCTGTAATTGATTTAGAAGATTAACTCTCATCTCTTTTACCACTGTATATTTATTAAAGCAAATGGCTCAAGGTCAACCTTTACAACTGAGCGTGGGGAGGTCCAGGCTTATTCTTGCTACTCATAATCTCATTCTTACTGTTCACAACTCCCCTCATCTTTTCTCATTACACTGAGGCGTGCTGCTAGATTCTTTTCTTTGAACAGAAAATTACTCTTCCAAACTTTTTTAGCAGAATTGAGCTGCCATTTATGATTTGGATTTGACTTAAGGGTTGCTAAAATACCCAAATAGGGCTAAGCTACAATTTTGGGCCCTTTCTGCTGTTAAAACTTAAACTGGACAGCATTTCTATGTGTACAATTCAACACTGACATCGTTATTGCTGTTTGAGCCACTCTTACTTGCCATAAAGTAGTCTAATGCAAAAATACTGAACTTTCAAATACATTCAGTGTATGTTTGTTTTTATACAATAGGTCCTCACTAAATGTGCCAGTAAAAAATTAGAGCGTTCAAGATTTTCTTATATTCAACTTTTTCTTGCCTCAAATTTTATTTTCCTTCCTGCAGATAATTTTGTATTGATCTAAATATTATGAAACACCAATTATTCTAGTCCCACTGAGGTTGAAAAATAGGCTTGGTCAAATGTTCCAAGTGCTTGTGTGCCAGAATTTGCTTCTGTTTAACTCAAATGAACAGAATTTCATCAGTTTTGTTTAACACACATGCTGTACTATGTAGCAATTCAGACGTGTGTCTTTGAACATCTGCTCATGTCTCCAAGGATTCTTCATGAAAATTTGGTATTACTTGGTCTGCACCGGTGCCAGATCACCCGTAGAGGGTAACAGTCTGCTTTTCCTGTTTTGCAATTTGCAATGTACTTATTGAACTTTTTAGGGAAGTTTAAAGGCAATAATCTGTGAGATCAAAATTGAAGCCGTAATATACCATACAGATATTACCTAAGTAAAATAAGTGTCTTTGAATCTAAAAATCTGTAGGAGCAACCTTACAATCTTCTTTACCCTTGATTCCCTGCACTGTTATGTGCTCAGCTTTCCCTTTCCTGGATGGGACGGGGGGGGGGGGGTGTGCTTTAATTGCTACTTTCTGAAATTGTCTCACTAATAACAAGGCCATCTGTTATGATTTGACAACAAGGAAAGTTGAATTAATTGTTTGTGTTTCAGTGTAGAAAAATAGACTTTTCCTGCTGAACATGCAGGAAGTGTATAAGGAATCAACTTATGTTTAATGCTTATATGCATGTGTATTCTATATTCTCAATCCAAAATACTGGAGCGAAAACTTTAAACCTAGGTCGTTGACTTCTTTGCACAACTTGATTTTAAAAAAAAAAATTGACTATGAAATAACTTGTTATGAAATGGCAAGAAGGTAGAAGTGATTCTTTAATTACTTGATTAAAATTCTAGTAAACCGTACCTCATGGAAAAAGTGTTTAAGGTTTTTAGAAGTAAAATGGGTGAGAATGTGCTCTAAGTTGTCAGCCAACCTGTAATATGAAAACAAAATTTATTTTTGTTGCAACTTTATAACATCAAGGTAGCCATTCTGAGTGTGAAAATACAGTGCACGCATTAATGGACTAACACTGTGTGGTGATATGTTTGCAGTCAGACAGGAGCAGGAGCTGAGAAATGGTGGTCCAGTGGACAAGAAGCTAACCACTCTGGCTGACCTCTTCAGGCCACCCATAGACCTAATGCACAAAGGCAGCTTTGAAACGGTGAGGAATTGCATGAAATTGCAAATATGAGCATGAATGGAATACTATTGTTAGAGAGCTACAAACATTATGTTGCCCAGACTTTGTACTAGCCAATTATGATGTGATTGTCAACACCCATTCTAATAAAGGAAAAAGTCTGTCAGCAATTTCTTGAGTACAAAACATTTAGTAGTCAAAATTGTGGTCAGTTGATTCCTGCTTCACTCAGAATGTGGTTTTGAATCATCTCCATTGAAATCTGCATTAGTAAGTTTTACTGAGCATTTCAAGTAGTTATGAAATAGTTTCAACCATTTAAAAAAACTTATTAAAATATGGCACAAGCTATACATAAATAAAGAATGCTGTTTAATTCTGTCTTTGGCCATAAAAGGCAAGATTAAAAATGTTTGTGAAGACTTCCTATAGATGTTGCATAAGCTGTATGTAAATAAAAATTGCTGTGTAATTGTCTTTGGCCATAAAAGGTAAGATTAAAAATATTTTTAAAGACTTCCTAAAAATGTTGCATAAGCTGTTAGTAAATCATAATTAAACAGCAATTTTTTACTTGGCTGTAAAAGTGTGTATGTGTGTGTGTATATATAATTTCTTCAAATTTCCCCACGTTATGAAACTCCACATTAACTTTTCTATCATTTGCTAATTAAGCATCTGCCTTCATACTTTGTAAAATATTTAAAGCTGTTTAAAAATTATGCATTTATTTGGATTGTACTCTTTGGGGAAAATCTTCAGCCCGATTGGCAAACTGCTTGACATCACAGTTAATGGTGATCCCTACAGATGTGATATTTGGCTGAAGCCAATATTGGGAAAGATCATCTATGTGCCGTTATGATCGGTAAATATATGGCATCTTTCTTCAGAATGCTGCTTTGCATCTGATTGCAAAGCAGGGATAATTATTTTCATTTGTATAGTTTTCTTTTCCAATATAGTCACATTATTAATGATTCTGCTGTTGAATGTTTGCTTAAATTGGTGCAGTCTTTCATTTTTGGCTTTTTTTGATTTTTTTTTGGGGGGGGCTCTATTAAGCACTGTTTTCAATGAGAAAGGATATTTTAGTAACTTACTCCCATTGCTTTGAAGTAAGTGTCCAGTTCTGGCTAGAAGTCACGTGTGGCCTCGGCAAATGTCCAGAATTTGAAACCTTGCTGCTTTTAATAGGGATAGCACTAACATTGTTCTATTTGAGTGATTGAATGCCACATAGTGGTATCCTACTTTTCACAGACTTAATTAAAAGTATTTGATTTTGATAACAATTGTGGCAGTGTATAGAATCAGATCTTAAAGTTTTAAAAATACCTATTGTCACTATGTTTAGTCTGTTTTGTTTCTATTGCCTCATCCATACTTTCTACCTTCCCAGTTAGATTATTCCAAATATGTGTTGAACTCTGTAAAGTGGTTTAATATGTAAATTATTTTACATATTATGGTTTTGACTTTGAGTCCATTCATTCATTTAATCAAAGCAAACAATTTTGTAGTTTTTAATTTTAGTTAAATTCTTTAATGTGTAGACAATTAAATCACATTTTATTGAAAATTAGACTTGCTTACAAACCCCAGCAATGGCTTGCACTACCTGATGCAGCCCTGAGCCCCAACTGAATACCACAATACTGTCCAATGTAGATAGCCTTTAAACGCTAAACCATGGAGAAGCTTGTTGCTGCGAGGGCAGAGCAGAAAGCAGGGATTTGCATCAGCTTCCCAGCACAGAAGAGAAGAGTACAACAGCAGGAAGCCTGAGTCTGTGCCATATTCTTAGTGTAGCATGTGCAGTTGCCTTTTGAAAATACAACAGTGTAAGTATCTGTGAGTGCTTTAATGATCTAGCTCTCTATGGGGTAGTGCTAAGCAGAGCACCAGTGTACTAGCACATCTTCTCATCAAGTTTTCTGGAACTACTTTCCCACCAAGCCTGCATGGTTTGCTTCATTTAAGTCCATGTCTAGTTTCTGATTTGATGGTGTGGTTCTTCAATTAAATGTAGAATTCCATCATACTTTAGTTATTTTTCTTCAAAGATTTAATTTTAAGTTTTAATCTACAATTTGAGAGGGAGAAGGGAAAATCGGAAGTGTCAGTATTACAGTTGAACAAAGGGGACTATGGACCCATGAGGGAGGAGCTGGCCAAAGTTGACTGGAAAGATACCCTAGCAGGGATGACAGTGGAACAACAATAGTAGGTATTTCTGGGAATAATACAGAAGGTGCAGGATCAGTTCATTCTAAAGAGGAAGAAAGATTCTAAGGGGAGTAAGGGGCGACCGTGGATGACAAGGGAAGTCAAGGACAGTATAAAAATGAAAGAGAGGAAGTATAACATAGCAAGGATGAGCGGGAAGCCAGAGGGTTGGGAGACTTTTAAGGAGCAACAGAAGATAACTAAAAAGGCAATACGGGGGGAGAAGGATGAGGTATGAAGGTAAGCTAGCCAAGAATATAAAGGAGGATAGTAAAAGCTGCTTTAGGTATATGAAGAGGAAAAAATTAGCTAAGACCAAAGTTGGGCCCTTGAAGACAGAAACGGGTGAAATTATTATGGGTAACAAGGAAATGGTAGACGAGCTGAACAGGTACTTTGGATCTGTCTTCACTAGGGAAGACACAAACCATCTCCCACATGTAATAGTGGCTGGAGGACCTAGGGTAACGGAGGAACTGAAGGAAATTCGCATTAGGCAGAAAATGATGTTGGGTAAACTGATGGGATTGAAGGCTGATAAACCCCCAGGGCCTGATGGTCTGCATCCCAGGGTACTTAAGGAGGTGGCTCTAGAAATTGTGAACGCATTGGTAATCATTTTCCAATGTTCTATAGATTCAGGATCAGTTCCTGTGGATTGGAGGGTAGCTAATGTTATCCCACTTTTTAAGAAAGGAGGGAGAGAGAAAACAGGCAATTATAGACCAGTTAGTCTGACATCAGTGGTGGGGAAGATGCTGGAGTCAATCATAAAAGATGAAATGGCGGCATATTTGGATAGCAGTAGCAAGATAGGTCCGAGTCAGCATGGATTTACGAAGAGGAAATCATGCTTTACTAATCATCTGGAATTTTTTTGAGGATGTAACTAAGAAACTGGACATGGGAAAGCCAGTGGATGTAATGTACCTGAACTTTCAGAAAGCCTTTGATAAAGTCCCACATAGGAGGTTAATGGGCAAAATTAGAGCACGTGGTATTAGCGGTAGGGTACTGACATGGATAGAAAATTGGTTGGCAGACAGGAAACAGAGTAGGGATTAACAGGTCCTTTTCAGAATGGTAGGCAGTGGTGACTAGTGGGGTACCGCAAGGCTCGGTGCTGGGACCGCAGCTATTTACAATATACATTAATGATTTAGATGAAGGGATTAAAAGTAACATTAGAAAATTTACAGATGACACAAAGCTGGGTGACAGTGTGAAATGTGAGGAGGATGTTATGAGAATGCAGGGTGACTTGGACAGGTTGGGTGAGTGGGCAGATGCAGTTTAATGTGGATAAATGTGAGGTTATCCACTTTGGTGGCAAGAACGGGAAGGCAGATTACTATCTGAATGGTGTCAAGTTAGGAAAAGGGGAAGTATAACGAGATCTGGGTGTCCTTGTTCATCAGTCACTGAAAGTAAGAATACAGGTACAGCAGGCAGTGAAGAAAGCTAATAGCATGTTGGCCTTCATAACAAGGGGATTTGAGTATAGGAGCAAAGAGGTCCTTCTGCAGTTGTACAAGGCCCTGGTGAGACCCCACCTGGAGTATTGTGTGCAGTTTTGGTCTCCAAATTTGAGGAAGGACATTCTTGCTATGGAGGGAGTAGGTTCACTGAGTTAATTCCAGGAATGGTGGGAATGTCATATGTTGAAAGATTGGAGCGACTGAGCTTGTATACACTGGAATTTAGAAGGATAAGAGGGGATCTGATTGAAACATATAAGATTATTAAGGAATTAGATGCGCTAGAGGCAGGAAACATGTTCCCGATATTGGGGGAGTCCAGAACCAGAGGCCTTGGTTTAAGAATAAG
Organism: Mobula hypostoma; assembly: GCF_963921235.1. Classification (NCBI taxonomy): domain Eukaryota; kingdom Metazoa; phylum Chordata; class Chondrichthyes; order Myliobatiformes; family Myliobatidae; genus Mobula; species Mobula hypostoma. Next base: position 94,900,132 of record NC_086100.1, on the reverse strand, counting down.
GGGTAGACTATTTAGAACGGAGTTGAGAAAAAACTTTTTCACTCAGAGGGTTGTGGATCTGTGGAATGGTCTGCCTCAGAATGCAGTGGAGGCCAATTCTCTGGATTCTTTCAAGAAAGAGTTAGATAGAGCTCTTAAAGATAGCGGAGTGAAGCGATATGGGGAGAAGGCAGGGACAGGGTACTGATTGTGAATGATCAGCCATGATCACAGTGAATGGCGGTGCTGGCTCGAAGGGCCGAATGGCCTACTCGTGCACCTATTGTCTATTGATTCTATTTCAGTCCCCAAGCTTACTTCCAGACTAATGTCCATTTCATTTGGTCCTGTGATGTGCAGTTGGAACATGGAATGAGTATGAATGGAATTGTATCGAGCTGTTGATAAGACTTAGTCGTTATCTACATACTTTTTCTCCCCATATCATTCAGCCACAACCCTATCTCTGAAATGCCCTTTGAGAAACTGTTGCTTGTCTGTCAAGTGTGGTCCCTACTGGTTTCTCGTTGGCTCTAAATTTGCAGAATTTTGCTGAAAGTAAGTATTTTTCAACAAGTATAGGTGAAGTTTTTGCTCCTTTGTGAGAGGGTTTCAATTTAATGGCTCATCGGAGGGTCAGTAACTGACAGTTGAGGAATCCTTCAGCACCTGCACTGGAATGTCAGCTTAGAACTCATGTTCAGGCATCTGGAGTGGAACATCTACCTTATGATTCACAGGCGGGAACACATTAGGGAAATAATTTGAGACTGGAATTGATTAAAAAATGCTATGATCTACAAATGGAACAAATATATCTGGTAACAAAAATGCTTCCGTATTTGTGTACTGAGAAGAATTAGACTTATGATGATATGGCAACTGCCATTTGTGTCTCCTCAGATTCTTGACCAAAAAGAAAACAAGAATTGATTTTTTTTTTTTTTTTCCTCTTTGTAATGAGACTTGGTAATCTTGGAGTCAACAAAAATTCAGAACTAAGTTCAAGTAAGGTAGACAGCATAAGGAAATTCAGAGAAATTTCTTCAAAGGTTGAAACAAATGGCCTGTACAATTCGGAAGGAAGCCATCGTTTTATAAAGGAAACTGGCAAGATGCCTGGTACTAGAAAAGATTGATTGTATTTAGAAGTGTATAGTGATGCCTACTGGAAAAAGGGAAATGACATGTGTTTTCCAGAAATAAATTGCTCAGCTATAAATGCTGAAGGAAACTCTTTTAAATATTATACGGAACATGAAAAGTTGGCGTTTTAAAATTGGTTTCAGTGGTTTTTTTTCCTCCCAATTTGATGTTGAAAGTGGGGGCCTGAATTAAGTTACTTAAAATTTACAATTGGTACAGACTCCTCTCTACTAGACTGGATGTTATAGCAGGTTCTGGATGTGCCATTATGTAACAAAAAGCAGATTTTCATTCATTTTAATTAAAGGGTAAGTCTTATTTCTATTTAAACCAGTCATGACCTTGTATACATCTGTTACATTTTCACTCATCTTTTGCTCAAAGAAATACGTAAGCACCATCTACAATCCAACCTCAAAGGTGAAACAAGACTTTCCCCGTTTAATTCTTTGTTTTGCATCAGTATTATCTTGAATGCTATTATATTGTCCATATCCTAGATTGCTTTCAAGATGCTTATGTTATCTCCTCTTGTGCTAAAGCTGACTATTCCTCAGTGTTTGAAGTTAACCAAATCTAACTCCAGATACAATGCTGTCATAGCTGGAGGACATACGGCTGTCTTCCTGGAGAAGGTGCAAGGAAAAGCTTAATGCTTTGATTGGCTGAGGACTGGTTCTGGATGTGCGAATAATAGTTCTGGACTCTAAATGTCAGCTAAAATATAATGTTAACCTGATTAAGTAAACACAATTTAAGGCAGCAGTTGTTATATGAGAGAAGTCCGGGGAAAGAAATTTAATGGTATACTGTCCTTGTGCAAATTCTTACGGTTGCTTAATCATCTGGAGTGCATACATGAAGAGACGTGGTAGTGTAGCAATTAGCACGATGTTATTACAGCTCAAGGTGTCTGAGTTCAGAGTTCAATTCTGGTGTTGTCTATTAGGTGTTTGCGTGTCCTCCCCATGAACGCATGTGTTTTCTCCAGGTGCCCCGGTTTCCTCCTGCATTCCAAAGATGTATCGGATGATAGGTGAATTGGTCATAGTAAGTTGTCCTGTTATTGGGCTAGGATTAAATAGGTGAATTGTTGACTGGCTGGCTCGTTGGGCAAGAAGGGACTGTTCTTTATATCTCTACATAAATAAACAAATAAAAGTGTTTCATTGGGATGATATGATAATCAAAGATTTTTTTTATTTTTATAGGGTTTTTTTGATTTATGCATCAAGTTTCAGAGACAATATTCTCAAAGTTCAATGTAAATTTATTATCAAAGTATATACAGTTGGAAAAAAATTGTTAACCCTTTGCAATTACCTGATTTTCAGCATTAATTATTCATAAATTGTGGTATGATCTTCATCTAAGTCACAATAATAGACAACCATAATCTATCTAAACTAATAATACACAAACAATTGTATTGCTCGTCAATACTGAGTACATCATTTAAACAACCACAGTCTGGGTTCAAAAAAGTTTGTGAACCTGTGGGGTAATGCCTTGTACAAAAGCTATTTGGAGTCAGGTGTTCCAACCAATGAAATGAGATTGGAGGTGTGGGTTGTAGAGGTGCCCTGCCCTAATTTAAAAAAAGGCACACAGACTCAGATTACTGATAGAGCCTAATGTTCTCAAGAAAGATCTGTTTATGCCTTGATCAAAACAACTTTCCGAGGTCCTTAGAAGAATTATAGAGATGCATGAAGCTGGAAAAGGCTACAGAAGTATTTCTAAAGACCTGAGTGTTCATCAGTCCACAGTAAGAGAAATTGTCTCCAAATGAGGAAATTTAGTACCGTTGCTACTCTCCCTTGGAGGGGGTGTCCTGCAAAGATCACACCAAGAGTACAACATGCAGTGCTGAAGGAGGTGAAAAAGGGCCCAAGGGTAACAGAAAAAGACCTGCAGAAATCTCTAGAACTTGCTAAAATCTCTGTTCAAGTGTACAGTATAGGAAAAACACTGAATAAGAATGTCTATGCTCCAAGCCTACACTGATATCGCTTCCCAACTTCTCCTGTGCTGCATCGATGACTACATTGGTGCTGCTTCCATGTAGAGCTCATAGACTTCATAAACTTTGCCTCCAATTTCCACCCTGCCCTCAAATTTACCTGGTCCATTTTCTCCCCTTTCTGTCTCTGGAGCCAGCTTATCTACTGATGGTCATTATAAAACTCACGTTCTCACAGCTACCTGGACTATACCTCTTCCCATCCTGTTACTTATAAAAACGCCATCCCCTACTCTCAGTTCCTCCATCTTCGCCGCAACTGCTTTCAGGATGAGGCGTTTCATTCTAGAACTAAGAAGATGTCCTCTTTCAAAGAAAGGGGCTTCTCTTCATCCACCATCAGTGCTGCTCTCAACTGCATCTTTTCCATTTTGTGTACATCTGTCCTCACCCCATCTTCTCGTCACCCCACCAGGGACAGGGTTCCTCTTATCCTCACCTACCATCCCACCAGCCTCTGTGTCCACACATAATTCTCCATAACTTCAGCCATCTCCAGTGGGATTCCACTACCAAGCACATACCTCCCTCCCTCCCCACTTTTTGCTTTCTGCAGGGATTGCTCCCTATGCGACTCCCCTGCCCACTGATCTCTCTCCTTGCAAGCAGAGCAAGTGTTACACCTGCCCCTTCACCTCCTCCCTCACTACCATTTGGGGCCTCATACAGTTTTTCCAGGTGAGGCGACACTTAACCTGTAAATCTGTTGGGGTCATCTACTGAATCTGGAGCTCTCGGTGTGACCTCTTGCATATTGGTGAGATACAATGCAGATTGGGAGACCACTATTCTGAGCACATAAACTCCTGTTTGTTAGAAAAACATGATCTCCCAGTGGCCATTCATTTTACAAACAATTCCACTTCCCATTCCCATTCTGACGTGACGGTCCATGGCCGCCTCTACTGTCGCGATGAGGCTGTACTCAGGATGGAGGAACACCACCTTATATTCCATCTGGGTAGGCTCTAACCTGATGGCATTAACATCAATTTCTCAAACTTCTGGTAATTCCCCTCCCCCCCCCCACCCACCATTCCCCATTCCTATTTCCCTCTCTCACCTATCTCCTTATCTGGCTATTACCTCCTTCTGGTGCTCCTCACCTCTTTCTTCCATGGCCTTCTGTTTTCTCCTATCAGATTCCTCCTTCTCTAGCCTTGTATCTCTTTCACCAATCAATTTCCCAATTCTTTACTTCACACTACAGTTTCACCTGTCACCTTGTCTTCCTCCCCTGCATCCACTTTCTTACTCTGACTCATCTTTTTTTCCAGTTCTGATGAAGGGTTTCAGCCTGAAAAGTCGACTGTAGATTTTTTCCATGGATGCTGCCTGGCCTGCTGAATTCCTCCAGCATTTTGTGTGTGTTGCTTGGATCCAGCATCTGCAGATTTTCTCCTGTTTGTGAACAAGAATGGTATTCATGGAAGGACACCATGGAGGAAGACCACTGCTCTCCAAAAAAAAACATTGCTGCACATCTCAAGTTTGCAAAAGACCACCTGGATGTTTTCATGACGCTTCTGGGACAGTGTTCTGTGGAGAGATGAGACAAAAGTTGAACTTTTTGACAGAAGTGCACACTGCTAACACCAAAACCTCACTTCAACTGTGAAGCATGGGGCAGGAGCATCATGATATAGGGCTGCTTTGCTCCCTCAGGGCAGCTTGCAATCATTGAGGGAACAATGAATTCAAAAGTGTGTCGAGACATTTTACGGGAGAATGTCAGGGTAGTGGACCGTCAGTTGAAGTTTATTAGAAGGTGGATGATGCAACAAGACAATAATCCAAAAGATAAGAGTAAATTAACAATAGTAGTTTAAAAAGAAGAAAAGTCAAAGTCCAGACCTTAACCCAATTGAGATGCTGTGGCATGACCAGAGATACTGTTCATGCAAGGTATCCCAGAGATATTGATGAACTGAAACAGTTTTGTTTGGAGGAATGGTCTAAAATTCCTCCTCGCCGTTGTGCAAGTTTCATCAGCAGCTACAGGAAACATTTGGTGGAGGTTATTGCTGCTAAAGGAGGCTCTACCAGTTATTAAATACAAGGGTTTGCATACTTTTTCCAGCCTGGACTGTGAATGATTAAACAATGTGTTCAATAAAGACATGAAAAGAACAATTGTTTGTGTGTTATTAGTTCAGATAGATTGTGCTTGTCTATTATCGTAACTTAAAAATAAGACCACATTTTATGAGTAATTAATTCAGAAAACCAGATAATTGCAAAGGGTTCACAAACTTTTTCTTGCATCTGTATATGTCACCATATGCGTGCCTGAGATGCAATTTCTTGTGCACATACTCAATAAATCCATTATAGAATAATAATCATAATAGAATTAATGAATGACCTCACCAACATGGGCATTCAACCAGTGTGAAAATACAGAAGGAAATAAATAATATTAAGTAAATAAGCATAACTATCGAGAACATGGAGAGGAAAAGTCTTTGAAAGCAAGTCCATAGGTTGTGGGAATAGTTCAGTTGATGGGGCAAGTGAAGTTGATAGAAGTCATCCCCTTTGGTTCAAGAGCCTGATAATTGAGGGGTAATAACCGTTCCTGAGCCTGGTGATGTGAGTTCTGAGGCTCCTGTATCTTCTTGATGGCAGCAATAAGAAAGCATGATCTGGGTGGTGGGAGACCCTGATGATGGATGCTGCTTGCCTGCGACAATGCTCCATGTGCTCAATGGTGGGGATGGTTTTACCTGTGATGGAATTGGCCATATCCACTACTTTTTATAGGATTTTCCATTCAAGGGCGTTGGTGTTTTCATACTAGTCCATGATGCAGCCAGTCAATATACTCTCCACGATACATCTATAGAATTTTGTCAGAGTTTTAGATGTCATGCCAAATCTTCGCAAACTCCAAAGGAAGGAAGGTCACTGCTATGCATTCTTCTTAATTGTATTTACATGCTGGGCCCTGGACTGGTCCGTTGAAATGATCACTGAGGAATGCAAAGTTGCTGACCCTCTGATGAGGACTGGCTCATTGTTCCCTCCTGAAGTCAATAATCAGCTCCACGTAAAATTATCAAAGTGTACATTATTTCGGATGTGATTTATATATCATAGTAGTCCAGTTTGACCATGTATAAATCTCATTCGATAGTGATTTTTGGAAGGAAGCAGCAGTTAGAAGACACTTGATCCAAGAATATCTGAATTACATTTGCAATGTTAGAATGTGCACAACTAAAAGGGAAGAAATTCGGGAGGCTGATAGAATAGTTCAGGACTATTCATTGCTAAATTTGCATTGATTGTATTATTGACTGTTGCACAGTATCAGCCTAATTTCTGTAAGCCTTACAGAATCTTTGGTTGAATGTTCTCATGCGTGTGGTTTTGATGTCTAGTTTGTGTGCTCAAACCCAGTTTTGCTCATCTGATTCATCTTACAGAGATTGTGGACAGTACAACTTCTCCTATTCCCCTGTCAGAATCTCACATCAGTTTGAGGCCGGTTCTTTCTTTTAGTGTGTGTGAATCAGTGGTTATTCTAAGGAACCAGAGGCAGAAATGCTGGAGACTCTGGGTGTGTCTATTTCTTTACCAGTTTGTGTAATGGTTCTACAGAATACATTTGTTTATGCATGCAAGTTCCCATACGTTAATTATAATTTTGCTTAATATTTATTATAAAATTACAGCATTCCATTCCTTCCTTTTTTGGACAGGCAAAAGAGTCAGGACAGTTGCAGAACAAGTGGTTGATGGTAAATATCCAGAATGTGCAAGACTTTGCCTGTCAGTGCTTGAATCGTGATGTTTGGAGCAATGAGGCAGTGAAAACCATCATTCGAGAACACTTCATCTTTTGGCAGGTACAGGGGAATGAGTGGGTCAAGGTATTACAAGCTTCAGGGAATACATTCAGTATATTCTTTCTCTTGAAATGAAAGTAACGCCTCTACCATGATATCTTATACTTCACTTCCTTGAAATTGGTTCCAGTTAAAAGAATAGCATTTTTTTTTCTGTTGCTGTAACTGTTATGGCGAATAATGCTGATATTACACTTGCCTGCCTGCCTGCCTGCAAAGCTAGAGTAGATATGCATGTGTGTAAAAGCTTACCTTTCATTACTTACACTTGGGAAATTAGGCATGCCCTTACATAGAGCAATGCAGCATGTGTTCAGTCCCTTTGGATAGAGTGTCCACGTCATCCACAGTGCCACCCAGCTTGTCCCAGTTTCCTGCATTTTTTTTCTTTTTCGTTCCTATTTCAAAACCATTTGATGACACCAGTCTTTTCACATGTGCTCCTCATGGCCCAGTTCTGTGCCATGCAGCTCAACTGCTCCTCAACTTTTCCTTCGCTACATTGACGACTACATTGGTGCTGCTTCCTGCACCCATGCTGAACTCGTCAATTTCATCGACTTTATTTCTAACTTCCACCGAGCCCTCAAATTCACTTGGTCTATCTCGGACACTTCTCTCCCCTTTCTTGATCTCTCGGTCTCCATCTCCAGAGACAGACTGTCCACTGACATCTTCTACAAGCCCACTGACTCTCATAACTACCTCAACTATACCTCTTCCCACCCCGCCACATGCAAAAATGCCATTCCCTATTCCCAGTTCCTCCGTCTCCACCGCATCTGCTCCAAGGATGAGGTTTCCAGGACATCTCAAATGCCCTCTTTCTTTAAGGATCGTGGTTTCCCTTCTGCTGTCATCAATGATGCCCTCACTCGCATCTCCTCCATTTCCCGCACTTCGGCTGTCACCCCATCCTCCTGCCAACACAACAGGGGCAGAGTTCCCCTTGTCCTCACCTACCACCCCACTAGCCTCCGGATCCAACACATTATCCTCCGCAACTTCCGCCACCTTCAACAGGACCCTACCACTAAGCACATCTTTCCCTCTCCACCCCTCTCCACCTTCCGCAGGGATCGATCCCTCCATGACTCCCTGGTCTGCACACCCCTCCCCACGGATCTCCCACCTGGCACTTATCCCTGTGAGTGCAAGTGCTACACCTCCTCTCTTGCCACCGTTCAGGGCCCCAGACAGTACTTCCAAGTGAGGCAACACTTCACTTGTGAGTCTGTTAGGGCCATCTATTGCATCCGGTGCTCCCGGTCCAGCCTCCTCGACATAGGTGAAACCCAACGCAGATTGGGGGACCGCTTCGTCGAGCACCTCTGCTCCGTCCGCCAAAACAGACAGGATCTCCCAGTAGCCACCCACTTCAACTCTGCTTCCCACTCTCATTCAGATATATCCATACATGGCCTCCTCTACTGCCATGATGAGGCTAAACTCAGGTTGGAGGAGCAACACCTCATATACCGTCTAGGTAGTCTCCAGCCCCTTGGTTTGAACATAGAATTCTCCAACTTTCGGTAATTCCCTCCACCTCCCTTCCCCTATCCCTGTGTCACTCTGCCCCCTCCCCCAGCTGCCTACCACCTCCCTCATGGTCCCGCCTCCTTCTACTACCCATTATGTTTTCCCCTTTTCCTTCTTCACCTTTCCTGCCTATCACCTCCCTGCCTCCCTTCCCCCACCCCTTTATCTTTCCTCTTACTGGTTTTTCACCTGGAACCTACCAGCTTTCTCCTTCCCACCCTCCCCCCACCTTCTTTATAGGGCCTCTGCCCCTTCCCCCTATAGTCCTGACGAAGGGTTCGGCCCAAAACGTCGACTCATTGTTTCCACGGATGCTGCCCGACCTGCTGAGTTCCTCCAGCGTGTTGTGAGGGTTGCTTTGACCCCAGCATCCGCAGATTATTTTGTGTTTAAGCTCAACTAGGTATATCTCTATATGCAAAATCAATCATGAATCTTAAATTTAAAAGTGTATGTTTCTATAAAGTTGCATCTTCAGACGAACAGTTGATTAAGAACAGTTCCAATCAAGATCCCTTGGATGTAAATGTTTGGAAATAAACTTTGTTGAACCTTTTAAAGCATAACTGTGTTTCAGAACACACCATTTTGACGTTCAGAATACTTCTTTAATGATAAAATACTTTTGAGATGTAATCCTGTATGTTTTTTAAACAATTGGCAAAATTTGAACTGAAATTTACTGTGGCGTTAGTAATCTGCCTGAATCTTCAGTTTAGTAACTGCACAGTAAATTTCAGTTTACTGCACAGGATCTTCATAGCTTTTCCATTTTTGACAAGCTATAAACAATTGTGAAATATAGAAAATCTTTGACTGTCTTTTGTCCAAACTAAATTTTGATTTTTAGTCTAACGTACAGAATCTTCCAATAATAACATTAAAATTCAATTTCTGTAAAGTCAATCTAAATTCATTTGCCTTCATATATAAGGGAGTTCCTTAGATGCATGCAAAAAATAATAATAGAGGGAAAAGGACAGCCATGGGACTGCTAGGCTTCTGCTGATTGCTATCATACGCATGACAGCTGAATAGCTTTCTCCTTTATTACAAGTAAATAATCAAACAAGTGAGCATATTGTATCATTTATGACATCAGTATTCCCCAGAAGCTTTGCAGCCATTAAAATACAATGTGGTGTATTCACTATGGGAAGCAAATAGCCAATTTTTCACACAAACATTGATTTTATACTGACCAGATTATCAAATTTAGTGATTGGGAGATAAATAGTTGCCAAAGTAGTAGGGATAAGAACTGTGAACTCTAGGATGACTTAAGGAGATCCATAAAACTCAACAGAAAGAAGCTGGCATCTGTATACAATGCAGAACTTCCTCTGTCGTACCAGAATGTCATCCTGTGTTTCTGTGCTGGGACCTCTACTGTGGAATTTGAATGCAAAGTTTTCTCACTGTGAAGCAAGGATGCTACTAATTTAGCCATGATCTACATTCGTTAGGTGTTGCCTTCTGTAAATTTTGTGAATACTTTCTCAGATGTTTTTGTTTGATTATTTTCACTTGCACTTTATTGCTAAGTATGTTACAGTTCAATTAGTTAATTTATCATCGTGTCAGTGGTCTTAAAATATTTGAGTCGTAGAACACTACAACACGGAAACTGGCCCTTTGGCCCATCTAGTCCACATCAAACCATTAATCTGCCTGTTCCTATTGACCTGCACCCAAACCATAGCTCTCCATAACCTCCTATTTATATACCTATTCAAATTTCTCTTAAATGTTGAAATTGAACCAGCATCCACCACTTGTGCTGTCAGCTCGTTGCACACTTTCACCACCCTCTGAGTGGAAAAAGTGCCCCCTCACGTTCCCCTTAAACTTTTCACTCTTAACCCATGTCCTCTAGTTCTAGTCTCACCCAACCTCAGTAATAAATGCCCTCTTGCATTTACCATACCTATGCCTCTCATAATTTTGTATACTTCTATCAAATCCCTCCTCAATCTTCTAAATCCTAAGGAATGAAGTCATAATCTATTCAACCTTTCCCCATAACTCAAGTCCCAGCAACATCCTTGTAAATTTTCTCTGCACTTTCAATTTTATTTATATCTTTCCTTCAGGTACATGACCAAATCTGTACACAATACTTCAAATTAGGTCTTGTACAATTTCAACATTACATACCAACTCTTGTACTCAACAAATCAATTTATGAACACCAATGTGCTAAAAGCTTTCTTTACACCCTATCCACCTATGATGCCACTTTCAAAGAATTAAGGATCTGTATTCCCAGATCCCTTTGTTCTATCATGCTCCTCAGTGCCCAACAGTTCACTGTGGAAGACCTGCCCTGGTTGGTACAAAGTGCAACACCTCAATTTGTCTAGGTGCAAAGGGTTCCCCTACGCAAACTTCTGTCACCAGCCCTGTCTCATTCCCTATTGGGAGATCTAGTATCGCAGTCTCTAATTGGGACTTCCACGTACTGATTAAGGAAACTTTCCTCAACACATTAGACAAATTCTTTCTTATCCAGCCCTTTTACTGTATGGGAGTCCCCGTCAATATGTGGAAAGTTAAAATCACTGATCACAACCTTATGTTTCTTGCAACGGTCTGTGATCTGTCTACAAATTTGCTCCTTTAAATCCTGTGGACTGTTGCGTGGTCTATAATATCCCATTAACGTGGTCATACGTTTCTTATTCCTCCGTTCTACCCTGAAAGCCACTCTATCCTGACATTTTCCCTGGCTGGTAATGCCATTCCTCCTGCTCTATCACATCTAAAACAACAGAAACCCAGAACACTGAGCAGCCAGTCCTGTCCCTTCTGCAACCAAGTCTCGCTAATGGCTGAAATGTTATATTTCCACATGGTGATCCATGCCCTAAGCTCATCTGCCTTTCCTACAATACTCCTTGCATTGAAACACTGTATATGCAGCTTAGAACATTAGTCCCACTATGCTCTTCCTTTCGATTTCTGTCTTTGTATGCAGTCTCAACCGCGTCTTTCTCACAACCACTCCACTATCTGTTCTGGCCCTCTGGTTCCCATCCCCCTGCAACTCTAGTTTTAAACCCCCTCCCTGCAGCACTAGCAAACCTTCCTGCTAGGTTATGAGTCCCCCTCCAGTTCAGGTGCAAGCAGTCTCTTCTGTACAGGTTCCACTTTCCCTGGAAGACAGCCCAATTATCTAAAAATCTGAAGCCCTTTGTCTTGCACCTTCTCCTTAGCCACATTTTAAGCTGTATGATCTTCCTATTTCTGGCCTCACTAGCGCATGGCATGGGTAGAAATCCAGAGATCAGAACCCTGGGGGTCCTGCCCTTTAACTTACACCTAACTCCCTGAACTCATTTTGCAGTGATCTCTTCACCCTAGATACTGTATATGCATTATATAACCTCTTCACCCCTCCTACCCGTGTTATTAGTACCAATGTGGACCATGTCCTCTGGCTGCTCACCTTCCCACATAGGAATGCTGTGGACTCGATCAGAGATGTCCCTGACCCTGGCACCCAGAAGGCGAGATACCAGCTGGGTATCTCGTTCTCATCTACAGGACCTCCTTTCTGTTTCCCTAACCAATGAATCCCGATTGAATTACAGCTTGTCTCTTCTCCCCCCTTCCTTTCTGAGCTGCAGAGACCTGACTGCTGTAGCTTTCCTCTGCTAGGTTATCTCCCCCAACTGTATCCAAAGCAGTAAACCTGTTGCTGAGTGAAACAACCACAGGGGAGCTCTGCACTTCCTGCCTATCCCCTTTCCCCCTCCTTACAGTCGCTCAGTTACCTGTGACCTGCACCTTGGTGTAACTGTCCTGTCTACCAACCCCTCATCCTCCCGAATGATCTGGGTTTTATCCAGTTCCAGCTCTGTCTTAACTCAGTCTGTTAGAAGCTGCAGCTGGATGCACTTCTTGCATGAATAGTCATCAGGGCCACTGGAAGTCTCCCTGCCTTCCCACGTCCCACAAGAGGATCATTCCACTATCCTGCCTGGCATCCCCACTGTACTGTATGTGCAATAAGAGAACAGAAAGAATAAATTACAAAAAAAAAATCTACCTATGGCCTCTGCCTCTCTTGGCTGAAGCCTTAGTGAGCCAGAGCCTCAACTGCCCACTCACACAATGGCCACACCGCTTAAACCTAGCTTCTTTGTATTGGGCCTTGCCAAGTGCCTTATTATGCATGATCCAAAGTCTCCTTGGAACAGTGGCATGCAAAAATGTGCCAACTACCTCTCACTTCTTTTAAACTTTCTTTCCCTCTACACAATGCAATGTCTCCTTGGAAACTGGCACATAATACTGACCCTGCTCCCTTCATTTAAACTCTGCCCCTTCATGCAATTCAATACCTCCTCAGAATCTATGGCGGCAAAATGTTAAAATGATTGTCCAGAACTTAAATGTTTGCTGAGCACCAAATTTCAAAGCTTTGCATTTGTAATGATTTAGTACTTCCCATTTATTTTCATTTCTTGAAACTAAATATGAGGTTTGTGATATTAATAAAAATGGAACTGAGGACAAGGCTGTGAGAAATATCTCAAAGCTTTACATTGTTTTGAAAGCATAGATTTCAAAAACACCATGAAGGTTTATACTTCCACCTGACGCAATCTATGAATATTGCCAACACACATCAAAGTTGCTGGTGAATGCAGCAGGCCAGGCAGCATCTCTAGGAAGAGGTACAGTCGACGTTTCGGGCCGAGACCCATCGTCAGGACTAACTGAAAGAAGAGCGAGTAAGAGATTTGAAAGTGGGAGGGGGAGGGGAGATCCAAAATGATAGGAGAAGACAGGAGGGGGAGGGATGGAGCCAAGAGCTGAACAGGTGATTAGCAAAAGGGATATGAGAGGATCATGGGACAGGAGGCTCAAGGAGAAGGAAAAGTGGGGGGGACCCAGAGGATGGGCAAGGGGTATAGTCAGAGGGACAGAGGGAGAAAAAGAGAGAGAGAAAGAATGTGTGTATATAAATAAATAAGGGATGGGGTACGAGGGGGGTGAGGCATTAGCGGAAGTTAGAGAAGTCAATGTTCATGCCATCAGATTGGAGGCTACCCAGACGGAACATAAGGTGTTGTACCTCCAACCCGAGTGTAGCTTCATCTTTACAGTAGAGGAGGCCGTGGATAGACATATCAGAATGGGAATGGGATGTGCATCAGCATAAGACCATCATTCAGGTGGACATTAATTGTATACTTCATCCTTAGCAATTGAGTGAAAGTGGAACATTTCATTAACAATTTTCATATTTAATTACCTAGTTATTCTTAAGATGGTGAGAGTGTGTAAGATGATGAGAGGCATTGATCGTGTGGATAGCTAGAGGCTTTTTCCCAGGGTTGAAATGGCTAACACGAGGGGGCATAGTTTTAAGGTGCTTGGAAGTAGGTACAGAGGGGATGTCAAGGGTAAGTTTTTCACACAGAGTGGTGGGTGTGTGGAATACACTACCAGCAATGGTGGTAGAGGCAGATACAATAGGGTCTTTTAAGAGACTCTTAGATAGGTACGCGGAGTTTAGAAAAATAAAGGGCTATGCGGTAGGGATATTCTAGGCAGTTTCTTGAGTAGATTACGTGGTCGGCACAACATTATGTTCTGAAGGGCCTGTAATGTGCTGTAGATTTCTATGTTCTGTGTTAAGGTGAGATTGTTCTTTACACACTGCACCTCTTTGAGAGGTGTCATTGACATGCTGCTGTGAGCATATCACAAAAACAAAATGGAAGCCAGCAGGTGCTTGAATTTACTATGCTTGTTTAACACAACAAATCAGGCTGCTTTTTTTTTTAGTTTGACGACATATTCATTTACTGTTTGTTTGCAGTAATAATAATTTTACATATATTTCAAATATGTAATCTACAAGTAGCCCATGTTTTTCCTTTCTTCCTAGGTATACCATGACAGTGAAGAAGGACAGAGATATGTCCAGTTTTATCAACTTTCAGATTTCCCTTATGTGTCCATACTAGACCCCCGCACTGGTAAGCATCTTTTTAGATTTAATATTCTAAAGCGCTTTTCAAAACAGAAATTTGTGTTTTATTTGTTAACTGAGATATTTTACAGTCATATTTGCTTTGTGAGTAGAAGCACTTTGTTACTTATGATGAGAACGATGGTTTTATACCTTTTGCAAGACTTCACCTGTGTCTGTGTTGCTCTTCACAATCTCGTCACAAGAGCTCTTTAAAACCTGATGTTATAGCTTATTTTAACTTAACAATTCTTTGAATTCAGTCACAACTGTCATTTCAGTCTGAACCCCTTGATGATATTTGGTACTTTGTACTAAAATGCATCATTTATGCAGGATAGAAATAAATATGCAATTTAGCAGAAATTTGAATTGCTAACATTAAGGATGCAGACAGCTCCTCTCCCCTCCTCCCACTGGGAAGGACAGATCACAGCCTGGTGCATCTAAAACCCTGCTACGTGCCTCTGGTGAAGAGTAAACCTGCAACCTCGAGGACAGTGAGGAAATGGTTGGAGGAGGCTTATGAGGCGCTCCAGGGTTGTCTTGAGGTGACAGACTGGCAGGCACTCTGTGAGCCACATGGAGAGGATATTGATGGGCTCACAGAGTGCATCACTGATTACATCAACTTCTGTGTGGACGGTAATGTTCTGACAAGAACTGTCCTTTGTTTTTCAAATAATAAGCCATGGATAACAAAGGACATTAAGGACATCCTGAATGCTAAAAAAAAGGGCATTTAGAGATAGAAATAGGGAGGAGCTGAGGGCAATACAGAGGGACCTGAAAGCCAGGATCAGGGAGGCTAAAGACAGGTATAGGAGGAAGCTTGAGTGGAAACTCCAGCAGAACAACATGAGAGAGATCTGGAGTGGGATGAGGACCATCACTGGGTTCTGGCAAACTAGCAACAGAGGAGCTGAAGGCAGTGTGGACAGGGCCAACGAACTTAACCTGTTCTTTAACAGATTTGACATTGTGACCCCTGCCCATCCCCCACATGAGCCATCTGTTGTCGGCCCCCAACCAACACATATTCCACTCTCCCCTCCTACCCCTCCTCACAGTCCCCCATCCTCCTCTCATGACTATACCCCTCCCCCACACGAAACCACCACAGTGGGCTTCACAGCTGAACAGGTGAGAAGACAGCTGAAACGTCTCAACCCAAGCAAGGCTGCAGGACCGGATGGTGTCAGTAGCAGGGTGCTCAAAGCCTGTGCCCCTCAGCTATGTGGAGTACTTCGCCATGTCTTCAACCTGAGCCTGAGGCTCCAGAGGGTTCCTGTGCTGTGGAAGACGTCCTGCCTCGTCCCTGTGTCGAAGACACCGCGCCCCAGCAGCCTCAATGACTATAGACCGGTGGCATTGACCTCCCACATCATGAAGACCCTGGAGAGACTTGTTCTGGAGCTGCTCCGGCCTATGGTTAGGCCACACTTAGATCCCCTCCAGTTCGCCTACCAGCCCCGACTAGGAGTTGAGGATGCCATCGTCTATCTGCTAAACCGTGTCTGCGCCCGCCTGGATAAGCCAGCAAGCACTGTGAGGGTCATGTTTTTTGACTTCTCCAGTGCGTTCAACACCATCCTCCCTGCTCTGCTGGGGGAGAAGCTGACAGCGATGCAGGTGGATACTTTCCTGGTGTCATGGATTCTTGATTACCTGACTGGCAGACCACAGTACGTGTGCTTGCAACACTGTGTGTCCGACAGAGTGATCAGCAGCACTGGGGCTCCACTGGGGACTGTCTTGTCTCCCTTTCTCTTCACCATTTACACCTCGGACTTCAACTACTGCACAGAGTCTTGTCATCTGCAGAAGTTTTCTGATGACTCTGCCATAGTTGGATGCATCAGCAAGGGAGATGAGGCTGAGTACAGGGCTACGGTAGGAAACTTTGTCACATGGTGTGAGCAGAATTATCTGCAGCTTAATGTGAAAAAGACTAAGGAGCTGGTGGTAGACCTGAGGAGACCTAAGGTACCGGTGACCCCTGTTTCCATCCAGGGGGTCAGTGTGGACATGGTGGAGGATTACAAATACCTGGAGATACGAACTGACAACAAACTGGACTGGTCAAAGAACACTGAAGCTGTCTACAAGAAGGGTCAGAGCCGTCTCTATTTCCTGAGGAGACTGAGGTCCTTTAACATCTGTTGGATGATGCTGCGGATGTTCTACGAGTCTGTGGTGGCCAGTGTGATCATGTTTGCTGTTGTGTGCTGGGGCAGCAGGCTGAGGGTATCAGATACCAACAGAATCAACAAACTCATTCGTAAGGCCAGTGATGTTGTGGGGATGGAACTGGAGTCTCTGACAGTGGTGTCTGAAAAGAGGATGCTGTTCAAGTTGCATGCCATCTTGGACAATGTCTCCCATCCATTACTTAATGGACTGGGTGGACACAGGAGTACATTCAACCAGAGACTCATTCCACCGAGATGCAACACAGAGAGTCATAGGAAGTCATTCCTGTCTGTGGCCATCAAACTTTACAGCTCCTCCCTTCGAGGGTCAGACACTCTGAGCCAATAGGCTGGTCCTGGACTTATTTCCTGGCATGATTTACATATTACTGTTTAATTATTTTTGGTTTTATTACTATTTAATTATTTATGGTGCAACTGTAACGAAAACCAATTTCCCCCGGGATCAATAACTGACTGGAAAAAGAAGATGAAATCTGCAGATGCTGGAAATCCAAACAGCGCACACAAAATGCTGGAAAAACTCAGCAGGCCAGGCAGCATCTATGGAAAAAAGTACTGTCAACGTTCTGGGCTGAGACCCTACGGCAGGACTGGAGAAAAAAAGGACAAGGAGTAGGTTTAAAAGGTGGGGTGAGGGTAGAGAGAAATGCAGGTGAAAGGTGAAACTGGGAGGGGGAGGGATGAAGTAAACAGCTGGGAGGTTGATTGGTGAAAGAGATACAGGGCTGGAGAAAGGGGAATCTAATAGGAGAGGACAGAAGACCATGAAATAAAGAAAAGGGGGAAGAAATACCAGAGGGAGGCAATGGGCAGCCAAAGAGATAAGGTGAGAGAATAGTGAAAGGAAGGATAGGGTCGCATTACTGGAAGTTTGAGAAATTGATGTTCATGCCATCAGGTATGAGGCTGCTGACATAGATTACACGGTGTTGTTCCTCCAACCTGAGTGTGACCTCATTGTGACAATAGAGGAGACCATAGATTGACATAATCGGAATGGGAAGTGGAATTAAAATAGGTGGCCACTGGGAAATCCCACTTTTTCTGGTGGATGGAGTGTAAGTGCTCAGTGAAGCAGTATCCCATTCTATTTCAGGTCTCACCAACATACAGGAGGCCACACCGAAAGCACTGACCGTGGTATGTGACCCAACAAACTTGCATGTGAAGTGTTGCCTCACCTGAAAGGACTATTTGGGGCCCTGAATGGTAGTGAGGATGAGATGTAGGGGCGGGTGTAGCACTTGTTCGGCCTGCAAGGATAAGTGCCGGGGGGAGATGAATAGGGAGGGACGGATGGACAAGGGAGTCGCGTAGGGAGCAATCCTTGCAGAAAGCAGAAAGTGCGGAGGAGAGAAAGATGTGTTTGGTGGTGGGATCTCGTTGGAAATGGCGGAAGTTCCAGAGAATTGTGTGCTGGACACGGAGACTGGGGGGTGGTAGGTGAGGACAAGCAGAACCCTATCCCTGGTAGGGTGGTGGGAGGAAGGGATAAGAGCAGATGTGCGTGAAATAGAAGAAATGCGTTTGAGGGCGGTGTTGATGGTGGAAGAAGGGAAGCCCTTTCTTTGAAAAAGGAGGACATCTCCTTCGTTCTGGAAAGAAAAGCCTCATCCTGAGTGCAGATGTGGCAGAGGTAGAGGAATTGAGAGAAGGGGAATTACAACTAACCGAATGGGAAGATGGAAATTCCAGGTAGCTTTGAGAGTCTGTGGGTTTATAATAGACATCAGTAGATAAGCTGTCTCCAGACAGTGAGATTGAGAAAGGGGAGGGTGGTGTCGGAATTGGACCAGGTAAATGGTCTAGCTTGTTCCTGCCCCACTGAACTCATATCTGCATGCCTCGGCTCTGTTTTATCCCCCCTAGTTCAGTCTCTTCCTGCTTAGATCCATGACACTTCACAGGCTCTGGATCTTTTCAATGATTTCAAGTTCCTTGGCCCCCATCATCTTATTTTCACTATGGATGTCCAGTCCCTATACACCTCCATCCCCCACCAGGAAGGCCTTAAAGCTCTTTCTTTCTGCACAGCAGACACAACCAGTTCCCCTCCACCCCCACTCTCCTCCATCCAGTGGAACTTGTGCTCACTCTTAAAAATTTCTCCTTTGACTCCTCCCACTTCCTTCAAACAAAAGGTATAGCCATGGGCACCTGCATGGGTCGCAGCTATGCCTGCTTTTGTTTTTGGCTACATGCAACAGTCTGTGTTCCAAGCCTACATTGGTGTCCATATCCTCCTTTTCCTATGCTACATCAACGACTGCACTAGTTCTGATTCCTGCACCCATGCAAAGCTCATCGACTTCATCAACTTCACTGCCAGCTTCCACCCTGCCCTCTAATTTACTTGGTCTATTTCCGACACCTCCCTCCCCTTTCTTGATTTCACTGTCTCTATCTCTGGAGACAGCTTATCCACTGATGTCTATTATAAAACTAACTGACTCTCACAGCTACCTGGACTATATCTCCTCCCTTCCGGATACTTGTAAAAACACCATCCCCTTCTCTCAATTCCTCTTTCTCTGCTGCATCTGCTCTCAAGATGAAGCTTTTCTTTCCAGAATGAAGAAGTCCTCCTTTTTCAAAGAAAGGGGCTTTTCTTCTTCCACCATCAACACTGCCCTCAACTGCGTCTACCATTTCACGCACGTCTGCTGTTACCAACCCCCCCCCATCCTCCCGCCACCCTACCAGGGATAGGATTCCTCTTATCCTTACGTATCATTCCCCAGCCTTTGCGTCCAGCACTAAATTCTCCAAACTTCCGTCATCACCAACGGGGTCCCACCCTCGAGCACATTTTTAATTCCCCCACCCCCCACTTTCTGCTTTCCGCAGGGATCGCTCCCTATGCAGCTCCCTTGTTTGTTCATTCATCTTTCCCTGCTGATCTCCCTCCTGGCATACCTTTGCAAGCAGAACACGTGCTACACCTGCCCCTATACCTCCTTCCTCACCACCATTCAGGGCCCCAAACAGTCCTTCCAGGTGAGGCAACACTTCACCTGTAAGTCTGTTGGGGTTATATACCACATCCTGTGCTCCCAGTGTGGCCTTCTGTATGTTTGTGAGGCCCGACGTAGAACGGGAGACGGCTAAACCGAGACTTGTCAGGAATGTAGGTGCAGCGCTCCTGACCAATCACAGCACAGGTAGCACTTTTCTCCGAGAGCATGTAGTCCAAGGTCATCCAATTTTTGCAAGGCGAGTATCCGAATAGCCATCACTCTGATCAGTGCATCACCTGTATGCTTGAGCACGGCAGCATCTTGTTGGCCAGCATCTCCATCACAGAGGCTTGGCTTATCATTTCCTGGGACAGGCTGGCTGTACATGCGGGAAAAAGGCTGTCATCCAGAACCTTTCTGCCTCTGGGATATGCCTCTTAGTGCACCGAACCTCCTGAGTAGTGTGCTGGTCCAGGCTGTTGAAGTGGTGTGTGTATGGTACTACATACCTCGTATAGCAGCAACCATATCATCCCATGGGAAACCATGAGTAGACCTGGGCACCACATGTTCAGTATGTACCATTTAGCTTCCAGAGAGAGCTCATCTTCACAGCACCATTTGGCATCAACACAGTCAATCCTGGGTATTGCTCCTCACTTGCTGTGCTTCACTAAATGATTGGACTTGTGCTCATCAAACCACCTGCACCAACAGTCCTTCCCTTCTGGGAGAGGGATTACTCTCAGACTTTGGATTTTGGGATTAGACAAATCATAAGTAGGGAAGTACCAACCCTTCAAACACTTACTCCACTGGAGTTTACTAGTACTCAAGTTCTTTAAGGCCATTTCTATATGATTGGACAAGTTCCTCCAACAGTCCTGTTCTTTGTCAATGAGGATCGGTATCAGTGGCATCCCTTCTACAGCATGGGTTGGAGCCCTCATGCAGATTCAACTATACAAAGTGTTGATGTGGTTTGCATACTCATACACTAACTGTAGGAACGTGTTTTGGGATCTCATACTGACTGCCATCATCCGCACTGCCATCGGCATTCCACCACTTCACCACCCTATTCTGTAATGTAGGGAGACATACGTTCATTCCCTCCTGATTAGTGGCTGGCTACTTAGAGAATGATACTTGTTCCCCCGGTATCACGACCTATTGCATATTCCCTGGTCTGTACACCACAATCTCCTTCCGCTCTAGTGAGTGCTGCACCCGATCTTTCCCTGACTCCTCCTCCAACTCCACTTCTTTTGGAGGATACGACACTGGCAAATATCAGGACATCGGGGACCCTTTTTAAGCCCACAGGTTGTCCACCACCTGCTGCAGAACACTCAGCCACCCTTGGAGGGTGTAGAGTCAATAAATTAATTTGTTGTTTCAACAGCATGTACATTCGCTCGAACAGCCCTGCTGCCTGTAGGTAGTATGGGATGTGGAACACCCACAAAATGCTGGACTCCGCAGCCCACTCCTGGACTTTGGCTACTGCAAAATTGGAGCCAGTGTCTAATTTGATCTCCCAGGGGATCTCATACATGGATGACGAGTGTTGCAAACCTTTTATTGTGCTTTCCTGGTCAGCATGGTTGCATGGCACCGACACCAGGGCCGTGGAATATGTGTGCGCAATTATGACCACATACCGATTCTTGTTCTGTAGTGGCAGAGGCCCCACATAATCTACTTGCCGTACCTGTCCAGCTCCCATGCCCTTTCAGATGCATCTTGAGGGACCCCCTGTCCAGCATCTGGGCTTAATCTGGAGGCAGGTAGGGCCTCATCAAATATCAATGCCACCACTTGAGCATCTGCCCATTTCCGTGCGCACCCCTTCCAAATGCCTGCTCTGCTGGTGTGCCCATACTGCTAGGCACCCGCTGTTTTTCTCTTTGGAAAATACTGTGGCTGATAATATCTGTGCTGTTCGATTGGCAGCAGCATTATATATTGCCTCTTCAGTGCCCCGAGAGGTGTGGACGTCTGCACGTTAAACAGTGATTTGGTGTTGATATGCGTCCTCCCAGATGCGTTCCCAATAAGAGTGCCCCCGGAGGGGTTGCCCCTGCACCTCCCACCATGCCAAAGAGGCATTCACACCACCATGCCACTCACCACTGCCCAGGAGTCAGTGTAGATCCTCACAGGCCCTGTTGCCTTCTGGAAAACTCAGCTCAGCCAATTGGCTGGATACCACCCCCCCCCCACCCCAATTCGCCTTCTTGGGTAATGACCATCCTGACGTATTGTGGAAAACAGCAGCCTTTCACTGCTGTTTACCGCTCCTCCCAATGGTTGGAGCCATCAATATCAGGCCTGCACAGGCAGGCATCTCCTACTCTCCATCCAGCTAACAGGAATCGCCTGCCACTTGTATCCAACTCATCACCTGCAGCCTATGTAAATCCAGCATTCATCCACAGCCCCTGTTTACTCATCGCACCAGCCAGCCTCAACCAGTTCCTTCAAGCCTTCAGTTACCTTGTTGCCTTGTCATGTTAAGTATCTGTTCTCTCTTTGTGGCTTGTTATTTTGCAGTTTATTAGTTAAAATATCATCTATTTCTAATTTTTATTAGTAAAATATCATCTATGTCTAAACTATCTCTACTGCTTTACTTTTGGATCATACTCCTCTACATTTCCTGACAGGCAATAAACCAGACTTGCTGCTTCTGCTCAGTGGATTACCCCACTGTATGGGCAAGAGGTTGATGGTGAGGACCTTAGCAGGGATGTAATGGTCAAAGTTTAAGTAAATTTATCATCTAAGTACATATATGTCACCATATACAACCCTGAGATTTATTTTCTTGAGCACATACTCAATAAGGACAATAACTGTAAAAGAATCAATGAAAGACTGCACAAACAGGGCAGACTATTGAGTGCAGAGGACAACAAACTGTGCAAATAACAAAAAGAATAGTGAATGAATTAATATTGAGAACATGAGATGGAGTCCTTGAAAGTGGCTGCATAGGTTGTCGGGGCTGTTTTGGGATAGGGCAAGTGGAGTGAAGTTATCCCCTTTGGTTCAAGAGCCTGATGGTTGAGGGGTAATAACTATTCCTAAATCTGGCAGTGGAAGTCCTAAAGCTCCCATGTCACCATCCTGACGGTAGCAGTGAGAAGAGAGCATGTCCTGGGAGGTGGAGATCCCTACTGATGGATGCTGCTTTCCTGTGACAGCGCCCATGTAGATGTATTCAATGGTGGGGAGGGTTTTACCCATGAAAGACTGAGCCATATTCACTACATTTTGTAGGATGTGCCATTCAAAGGCTTTGCTGTTTCCATTACCGGGCTGTGATGCATCCAGTCAATATACTCTCCACCACATATCTGTAGAATTTTGACAAAGTTTGAGTTGCCATTCTGAATCTTTGCAAGCTTCTAAGGAAATAGAGGCGCTGCCATCCTTTCTTTGTAATTGCGCTTATGTGTTGGACCCAGGACAGTGATAACACTGAGGAAATTAAGGTTGCTGATCCTCTCCACCTCTGATATCTTGATGAGGACTGGCTCATGGACCTCTGGTTTCCTCCTCCTGAAGACAGTAATTAGCTCCTTGGTCTTGCTGACATTGAGCAAGAGGTTGTTGTTGTGGCACCACCAAGCCAGATTTCCAATCTCCCTCCTTTATGCTGATTCATCACCAACTTTGATTAGGCCCACGACAGTGGAGTTGTTAGCGAACTTAAGTATTGCATTGGAGCTACACTTAGCCACACAGTCATAATTGTAAAGCGAGTAGAGCAGGGGGCTAAGCACACAGCCTTGTGATGCACCTGTGCTGATGGAGATTGTGGAGGAGATGTTGTTGCCAATCTGAATTGACTGGGGTCTGCAAGAGAGGAAATTGTGGATCCAATTGCACAAGGAAATATTGAGGCCAAAGCCTTGAAGCTTATTGATTAGTTTTGAGGGGATGATATTATTGAATGCTGAGCTATAGTCGATAAAGGGCATCCTGATCTATGCAACTTTGCTGTCCAGATGTTCCAGGGGGGAGTGAAGTGGCATCTGCTGTGGACCTATCGTGCCGGGAGAGAAATTGGAGCAGATTCAAGTCGCTTCTGAGGCAGGAATTGATATGTTTCATCCTCTGAAAACACTTCATCACAGTGGATGTAAGTGCTACTGGACAATAGTTATTGAGGCAGGTTACCAGGTTCTTCTTAGGCACCGGTACAATTGAAGCCTGCTTGAAGCAGGTGGGTACCTCAGTCTGGCAAAGCAAGGGGTTAAAAATCTCAGTGAGCACTTCACCCAGTTGATCAGCACAGATCTTTAGTACTCGGCCAGGTACCCTGTCTAGGCCTTATGCTTTCTGTGGGTTCATTCTCCTGATGGGTGCTCGCACATGGGCCTCAGATACTGAAATCTCAGGATCATTGGGGGCTGTGCGAAATTGTGATGTTTTGATGGTCAAAGTGAACATCGAAGGCTAGAAGACATTGAGCTTATCATCTGGAAGTGAAGCCCTGTTGTCACCAATGTCGCTTGACCACAACTGTGACACATCCTTTGACCTTGGGGCATCCACCACTGCTCGAATTTTCTTAGGACATTTTTGTAATCCTTGTGCGTCAAGGGTGTGACCATAGTTAGTGATGCTTGGTTTAAAGAATTCACACTTGTTGCATTATTCTCCGAGCCTATAATTTTCAGATCTTTTTAACACTCTTTTGAGATTTTGGAGATGTTCCTTGTCATCCTTACCAGTAACAAATGGTGTTATCCAAGTAACACTGAGAGCCTGAACAGCCTTGCAGCACCTGTTCCATAGCTTACTGCCAGAGCACAGTTGCAGATGCTACACCAAAAATTGGACTATTATAGCGATGGCCCTTTGTGAGTGTTTGTGGTGAGAATCACTTTGGATTCTTCTTCCATCTCCATCTGTAGCTAGGCCTCAGCTAAGTCCACTTTGCTGAAATGTTTTCCTCCAGAAAGGTTTGCAGAGGTATCTTCTATCTTGGGCAGAGGGTATTGATGTACTTTCAGTATTGGACTGATGGTAACCTTAAAATCAGCACCGATCTCGATAGACCCATTTTTCTTGGCTACTGGAGCCATTGGTATTGCCCATGGACTGCACTCATCCTTGGAAAGGATTCCTTCAGCCTCCATGCAATCTAGCTCACTGGCTACTTTATCACGGATGGTACAAAGAATTGGCCGGGCCTTGCAAAACTTGGGTGTGGCACTTGATATGTTTGAGTTTTCCAATACCATCCTTGAACACTGCTGTGGCATCATCCACTGCCTTTCTTAATTCACTTTCAGTAAACTCTATTACAGGGGATGTAGCATGCAAATAGTGGATGGATCTCCAATCAAGTTGTAGTTGTCTCAGCCAATCATATCCCCACAATACTGGCCCTCATGTTTTTACCACTTATAAGCCCAATGTGGCTTGTTGTTTGTTGTATTTCACTGTTACAAATATCATTCCCACAGGAGTTATCTTTTCTCCTGTACAGTATAAGTTCTTACTTGGCTACCTGCAGGCTTCAGTTCAGTTGTCTTTGAAATGCTGTTCAAATTCATTTTGTGGAATGACTGAAACAGCCAAGCCATTGTCCAATTCCATTTTAATTAATTTGCTGTTCACTTCTGGTGTCAGCCATATTGCTGGCCTATTGTTAGTTTTCATATTATAAATCTCAAGGTTATCCAATCCTGTGTCACTCTCTCATCATTATCAGATCTTTTTCATCAACTTCACGTTGATTAGGGGTCTTTTTGAAACTGCAACTTGACTTTTTATTTGTTCATTTATTTGTCCACTTGTCCATTTACTTTTTGTCTGCCAAACATGCTCTTTGTATGTACGTTATTTTATTGCATCTGCCGCAGGTTTTGCCTTTAAATCTGCATTGGTCTGGTGTATGTGAGCCTCTGCCACAATGGTAACACAATTTGTTCAGCAAGCCTGGTTTCTGTTTAGACATTGCAATTTTGTTCATGCTGACTCTCATTCCTGACTGCAAATCAATTGCACCTCTGTCTGCTGTTTCCATTGATACAGTTATTTCAACTGCTCTTTTAAATGTAAGTTGTGCTTCAGTTAAGAGCCGTTAATTGATTTTTTTTTGTAAGGTTCCACAAACTAAATGATTCCTCAGTGCATCATTAAGCCCATCACTGAACTGACAATGCACAGTCAACTTCTTCAAAACTGATACTTGTTTTTCATTAGCTATTCCATTTTAAAAATACTACTCAATTCCTTCAGTATACAAAATCCAGTTGCTTTTTATGTAATCGGACACGTCAATCATACTGATGTAGTCAGCTGTTCCTGCTTTATTGCTAATTTAATATTATTATCACCTGGTATCTGCTGTTTATGAGCATTTTTTAAACTCTATTGTCTCTATGTCTTTTCTGAAGAGACACGCGTTGCACTTTTTTGTTACTTGGCTGTTTCTCACTGCACTTCAACAAGTGTCTTGGGTTCATTTAAAACTTCCTCATCAGTTACTCATTAAGTTTCATAACTCCTAAACAGACAAGCTAATTGGAAGCAAAATGAGCCGGGAGATAAATGTGTGTTTTGTTTTTACTTTAGCGAGGTACATATGTATGAAATAGTTGCGTGACGATGTATGCCATTTCCATGCAGTACTTTTGCATATAACCTACAAGGAATTATGTAAACAACAAAGACTGTTTAAACAATAAGTTTACAGTAATATTACTGAAATATTAAGTACACACAGCAGCTTGAGGCACTACTTTTACAGTGTTGGCAAACAATGCAATTGAAGGTTGTATCTTGATTCTATTGACACATCTGCATTAACGTGTTTATTGCTGCACGAATTCCACACAATCGTCACATTTAATTAAATAGCCCTGACTTATAAGACCACCTGATGTTATCTGCAAGGTGTCATTGTGCATTCTCTCCTTTGCAATCTGTTGGTATTTGCTAGTGTATGCACAACTGCCAAGATTATTTTTGCATTTGGAGAAGCCAGAAGTATCAGTTTTGCACATCTGGTTATTATTTCAGATACATCCTCCCACCTCTGGATTTGTGTACCAACAAAATATGGCAGGCAGATGGTCTATCTGTAATCAGGCATCATAATAAATAGTACAGAAAAGGAGGCTATTCAGCCTATCTTCTTGTGAAGACTGGTCTTCCCTTCAATACTTCCATCATTATCCAGAAGACCAATAGAGGCACTGTCTATGAAATGTGCTTTTCAGCAATTCTGATTGTGTTAATCATATATCTCTCTGTAATATACTCAGTGGCCACTTTATTAGGTACAGTACACCTGCTCATTTGTGTAAATATCTAATTGGCCAATTGTATGGCAGAAAATGCATAAAAAGCTGGGAGGCGTGGTTAAGAGTTCAGCTGTTCATGCTAAACATTAGAATGGGGAAGGAATGTAATTTAAGTGACCTTGACCATGGAATTGGTGCCAGACAGGACAGTTTAAGTATCACACACAAAATGCTGGTTGAACGCAGCAGGCTAGGCAGCATCTATAGGATCTACAGCATCCAGGGTCTCGGCCCAAAACACCAACTGTACTTCTTCCTATAGATGCTGTCTGGCCTGCTGCGTTCCACCAGCATTTTGTGTGTGTTGCTTGAATTTCCAGCATCTGCTGATTTTCTCGTGTTACAGTCTTAAGTATCCCAGTTTTCAGATATAATAGTCTCTAGAGTTTACAGAGAATGCTGCAAAAAACAAAAAAAATCATCCTGAGAGTGACAGTTTTTTATTTATTGAGGTAACAGCACAGAATAGGCCCTTCTGGCCCTTAGAGCTACGCTGCACAGCAACCCCCGATTTAACCTAGTCACTGGAGAGTTTACAGTGATGGTACACTTTTGTTCTGTGGGAGGAAACCGGAGCACCCAGAGGAACCCCATGCGGTCACGGGGAGAACGTGCAAACTCCTTGCAAGCAGCAGTGGGAATTGAACCTGGGTTGCCTGTGCTGTAAAGCATTGTGCTTACCACTGCGCTACCTTGCTGCAGCTTTTGTCTGCTTGAGGTACGTGAAGAATGGTGAATAAGATAACTATAAATATTCATGGTGAAAATTTATTGTTTTCAATCACTGACAAGACAGTTATTCTTAAAACATAGTTTTCCATTGTCCAGCAATGAACCCACCCCATCTCCAATGATTTAATATTATTGGGGTCCTGAGGCGATGCAGCATGTAAATAGGCCCTTTGGCGCACTTGGTCTGTGCCGACTATCAACCATATTTTCCCAATAATTCTATTTTATGCTCCCCACATTCCCATCAATTTACCCCAGATTCTACCACTCACCTGTAGATTAGGAGCAAATTACAGCAGCCAATTAACCTACTAACAAGGATGTCTTTAGGATGTGGGAAGAAGCCAGAGCATCTTCACAGGGAACATGTGCAAACTAAACACAGACAGCAACTGGGGTCAGGATTGAACCTTGCTCTCCGGTGCTATGAGGTAGCAGCTCTACTAGCTGTGCCACTGTTGGCAAAGTTTGGAAAATAAAACTTGGCTTGTAATTCTTTAAATTTGCTTTTCACTAGTTTCTCTCTCCTCCCCACCCCAATTCCTCTTTAGGTCAAAAGTTAGTTGAATGGCGTAACTTGGATGTGAATTCGTTCCTGGAGCAGGTGACGGGATTTTTAACAGAGCATGGACTATTAGATGGACTCTCCTGTAGCCCACCAAAGAAGCGACTACGATCAGTAAGTGTGCAAAACTGCAGGTGTTATATGGGCATCTGTGTGAAAAGGCAATGCAGTGAGGGATGGCCAACAGAGACGTCTTTCAAAAAGAATGTCTGGGATGGGAAAAGAAGCACGGTGCGCTTCAGTGTCAGAAGTATAGGGCCATAATAGTCTTATACTTTTTTTTATAATCCTTTGTGATAATCATCTTCCATTTCCTGGTTCCTCTCTTTTAGGAGAGCTTAATAGATGCCAGTGAAGATAGCCAGCTAGAAGCAGCAATTAAGGCTTCTTTACAAGAAACGCATTATGAGTCGTCAAGCCCTGAAAATGAGGATCAATCAGAGGATGAGTCGGAGGCAGAAGCTTTTTCAGACAGTGAAGGATTCATTTCTATTAATGGTTCAGATGAAGAAAGGGAAGAAGAAAGTACCACAAAAAAGAAGCAAACACCACGCAAGGATCTAAGCATTAAACAAACACGTGTAGAATTTGCTGAAAGAACTGAGGCAGGAAAAGAAACTAGTTTGGAATTTTCTTGCAAGGACAGATCTGAAAAAAATCGAACAGGGGCAGATGCAGAAACCTCAACAAAGCAGCAAGAAATAGAAGATACAGCAGTCTTTTTTGATAACAGTGGTAAGGACCATTTTCTGATTTCCTTTAAGTTTATGTATAAATATTAAGGAACAGTTGGACCAACATTTATTTATTGTTTTATGGTATTGAATAATAATTTAGAATTTATTACTGAGTTGTCTCCTTGAACTGCAGTTCTTCTGAAGATGGTGCTCTCTATATTCTTGGGTGGCGAGTTTCAAGATTCCACATGAAGTAACTATCACAACTATGTGTCATAATTGAATATGTCATAATGCAACCATGAAGTGAGGACATTATCTTTCCAAAAGAAAATATGAAATTTGATGAAAAATTTTCAGTTGGTATTTTTCCTAGGTTCATTGTCCTCGTGTTTTCGTGGTGTAGAAGTTACTACAGACAGAATAGCCAACAAGAATCCACAGACCGTTTTGTAAGAGGTACCCACCTCAATCAATGCACTGATGGTGGGGGAGGTGGACGGAATTCCAATCAAATAGGATACTTTGTCCTGGATGGGGTCAAACTTGAAAGTTATTGGAGCTGCACTCACCTGGACAAGTGGGGAGAGTGTTCCATCACTTCCTGGTTTGTGGTTAGTGGAAAGGCTTCAGATCTCTCTTCTTGGCTGCAATGTTACCGTGACTAGTCTATGAGTTTCTGATCAACAGTGATGCAATGATGTCCTAGGGTTGAAATGATTGACCAAAATATGTCCAAAGCCACAAAACTGTATTTGCTGGGAATTTGGAATAAAAGCAAAATGAAATCCATGGCAAATCAGGCAGCATTTGTTGGTGAGAGATAACAGGTTGGAAATGTGCTTTCTGTCTCAAATACTGCCTGACTTAAATATTTCAAGCATTTTCTATTATAATTAATTGTCATGGCACTTTCCATTATTGATTAATATATTGACTGTTATTGGTTAATATAGCAGTAGTTAGCTAGATTATCCTTTAATGGACAGGACATACCAAAACAATTTAGCACATAGGATAGCCACATTATTGTTCTTTTGGAGTAATTCTGATAGTTTCACAACAAGTTTTGCACTGCCATTCTTTGGAACTCCAGCTGGCGTGTTCTGTTGGGCGTATTCTCAGCTGTTGCTTCATGTGTTGAGTCATCTTTTCTGAAGATTGTCTTCCATGATGGCAGACTTCAGGAGTAGGCTGACAGGGGCTATCCACGGATCATCTAGCTGAGTCCAGTGATATTCATTGCTCGTTCACCTCCTATTAGTTTTCTGATTGTCCTCCAGCAATCACAACTGTATGTGTCACATTTGCAGAGCTGAGATCATGTCAGTGGATGGTAGGACAGCTCATTCTTTACCGTGTGGAGCTTAACATGTATAGGATGTTGTGTTGCAGCTTTATCAGATTACAGTCTCATTTTTGGTGTAACTGGGGCTGTTCAACAATGTATAGTTATTATCTTTGGCCGGAAAAAGAATTAAAACTGGATATTCACAGGAATCTCGGTGTGCTATTTCATGATATAGAAAATGTAAAAAATACAGGTACTGCAAGCAACTGGGATATCAATACAGCTTATTGATACCTTGCTGAGATTGTGCAGGACTTTGAAACCATGTTGTGGTACTGTGTACAGATTTGCTGTCCAGATCTATTTGCATTTAAATCATTGAGCTACAATGAAGTGTTGTCCAAAAAAAGAAAATGAAGCTGGCATGTACCAACTGTAGTTGAGAAGATGTATTATGTTCTGTGTAAGACTGATAAAGTGTTAAATGGCTGCTTCTATTTGAGGAGCTGTAGAACAGTAAAAGGCCCTTCAGCCCATGATGTAGTGCCAACCTTTTAACCTGCTCCAGGGTCAATCTAATGCTTCCCTCCTACTTAGCCCTCCATTTTTCTTTCATCCATCCGCCTATCTAAGAACCTGTTAAATTTCTCTGATGTATCCACTTCTACCATCACCCTTGGTGGTGTGCTCCATGCACTTGCCACTCTGTTGTCAGTCTTTTTCAGCACCTCAGGCATAGTGAGTGTCTGTGTCAGAGCCCTACTGAAAGTCGGGAGAGGAAAAAAAGGAGCAGTTTTGGGTAAGACTGGTCTGTTTTTGGCTGTGCAGATGCAGTAAGTGGCAGCATCAGAGGGCTAAACTCAGCAGCAAATAAAAGGCAGGCAGGGTTGGAGTGTGCCTGTGATAGAGTGGGAAGGCTTTAGCTTAACAAGCTTTGGCAAGAGCAGTCAGAGGAACAAATAAGAAGAAAAGCTTTTTTTTTTGAAAAAAGTACATAGGATGGAATGCTACTCCTTTCAGATGTGACAATTTCCCTAATGACTGTATCTGTGGGAAGTGCACCCAAATTCAGCTCCTATTTGACCAGTTTAAGGAGTTGGAGCTGGAGTTCGATGTACTCAAGATCATCCAGGATGCAAAATACATTATAGGTGAGATTTTTGAAGAGGTGGCCACACCCAGAGTACAGGATTCGGACAGTAGATGGGTGACCACCAGGAGAGGTAAGGGAGTAAGCAGTCAGTGCAGGGTTCCCCTGTGGCAACAAGTATACCCCTCTGGCTACTGCTAGTGGGGTGTCCTATCAGGGCCCAGCAGCTGCAGCTAGTCTAGTGGCACTGTGGCTGGCTCTGAGGCTCAGTAGGGAAGGATAAAGGCAGGCAGTGTGGTAGTGATAGGGGACTCGCTATTTAGGGGGATAGACAGAGATTCTGTGGACACAAAAGACACCAGGATGGTGTGTTGCCTCACAGGTATTAGGGTTCAGGATGTATCAGAGCGGCTGCAGAATATTCTGAAGGGGAGGGTGAACAACCAGAGGTTGTGGTTCATATTAGCACCAATGACATAGTCAAAAAAGGGAAGAGGAGTCCTACGCAGTGAGTGTATAGAGTTAGGAAAAAGGCTGAAGAGAAGCACCTCCAAGGTAGTATTCTATGGATTACTCCCAGTGCCACAGGCTAGTGCAGGTAGGAGTGGGATGATAGCACAGATGAATGAGTGGCTGCGAAGATGAGGCAGCGTTTTAAGTTCTTGGATCATTGGACCCTTTTCTGGGGAAGGGATGGGTTGCACCTGAACTAGAGGGGAATCAATATCTTGGCTGGGTGGTTTGCTAATGTTACTTATAGGAGGGTTTTGACTTGTTTTGCAGGAGGCTGGGAACTGGAGCACCAAGTCAGTAAGTGAAGGATTGGATAGGAAGGTAGATGTCAGGGAAAGTATTGAAAAACCAAAGTGAAATAATAGGTATGATGGGTTGATTAGTTTGAAGTGTGTGTATTTTAATGCTAAGAGTATAATGGGTAAAAGTGATGAACTTGGAGCACGGATCAGTACACTGAACTATAATGTAGCCATTACTGAAACTTGGTCAAGAGAGAGACAGGAATGGGTGATTAATATACCAGGTTTTCAAAGTTTTAGAAAAGATAGAGAAGGAGGTTAAAGTTGGGGGGGGGGGGGGAGAGATGTTGCACGACTAATCAGGCACAATAACACAATACCACAGCTGTACTCAGGGGAGATGTAATGGAGGGTTCAGACACTGAATCCATTTGGGTAGAACTCAAGAATGGGAATGGTGCAATCATGCTGATGGGACCATCCGATAGCCACTGGGACATTGAGGAGCAGATATGTAAACAGATTAAGGAAATATGTAAAAATAATAGGATTGTGGTCATGAGGGATTTCAATTTCCCTAATATAAACTGGGACCTTCTTAGTGCAAGAGGTTTAGATGGGACAGAATTTAAATGTATCCAGGAGGGTTTCTTAAATCAATATGTGGATGGTCCAATGAGAGGAGGGGCCGTACTGGACCTGGTGATGGGTAAAGACCCTGGCCAGGTGACTGACCTTTCAGTGGATGAACAGTTAGGGAACGGCGACCACAACTTCTTAACTTTCAGGATAGCCATAGATAAGGATAGGTATGGTCCTTGTTGGAATTTTAACTTGGAATAAGGCAAGTTACGATGCCATTAGTCAGGAACTAAGGAGAGTTATTTGGAAACACCTTTGTTCTGGCAAGTCAACATCAGACATTTGGAGGGAGTTTAGAGATAAATTGCACAGAGTATAAGAAGGATATGTTTCTGTTAGAAGGAAGGACAGGGATGGAAAGGTAAGAGAACCTTGATTGTCCAGAGAGGTGATGAATTTAATCAAGAAGAAAAAGGAAAAGTATCTAAAGCTTCTGAAGTTATGATCAAATGGCACACATGAGGATTATAAAGAAGCCAGAAAAGGAATTAGGAAAGCCAGGAGGGACCATGAAAAGTCCTTGGCAAGTAGGATTAAAATGAATCCCAAACATTCTATACATACGTCAAGAGCAAGAGGATAACTAGGGAGAGGGTGGGACCACTCAAGGATAAAAGAGGGGACGTTTGTTATTTACCCAGGAAAAAGTCATGGAGAACCATGAGATCAGTTCTGACTATATAAATATCTTGGGGTGTTTAGGGATCAAGGAGGAGGAAATGTTGGGTCTCCTAATGAGTATTAAAGTGGATAAGTCCCCAGAATCTTGACCAGTACTTTTGTGTCCTCTAGGCACAGACGAGGTCCTGGAGGACTGGCAAGTGGTTAATATTGTACCTCTGTTTAAGAAGGGAACAAGGGAGAATCCTGGGAACTACAGACCGGTGAGCCTCACATCATTTGTAGGGAAATTGCTGAAGAAAATTCTTAGGGATAGGATGTATGAGCATTTGGAACCCCACGGCCTAATTAGGGAGAGCCAGCATGGCTTTGTGCGGGGCAGGTCGTGTCTTACCAACTTGATGAGTTTTTTGACAAGGTGATGAGAGAGATTGAAGAAGGTAGAAGTGGATGTTGTCTACATGGATTTTAGTAAGGCATTTGACAAAGTCCCTCATGGGAAGCTAATTCGTGGGGTCTGCAGCAAATTGGGTGTTTGGATTCAGTACTGGCTTGCACATAGAAGAGAGAGGGTAGTGGCCGAAGGGACTTATTAAAACTGGAGCTGTGTAATTGGTGTTCCATAGGGATCTGTGCTGGGATCTCTGCTGTTTCTGATGTATATAAATGACCTAGATGAAAATAGAGATGGATGGGTTATTAAGTTTACAGATGATGCCAAGATTGGTGGAGTTGTGGATAGTGTAGAAGACTGGTGAAGAATATGGTATGATATAGATGAGATGCAGTTATGGGCAGAGATATGGCAGGTGGAGTTTAATGCAGATAAATGTGAGATGTTGCACCTTGGTTGGGAAAATGCAAGGAGACAGTACACTGCTAAGGGCAAGACCCTTCAGTGTTGCTGAGCAGAGAGATCTTGGGGTCCAAGTTCATAGCTCCATGACAGTGGCGGCACAGGTTGATAGGGTGGTTAAGGAGGCTTATGAAATGCTTGCTTTTGTTAGTCGAGGAATTGAGTTCAAAGGTCAAGAGGTTATGTTACAATTTTATAGAACTCTGGATTGGCCACATCTGGAGTATTGCATACAGTTCTTTTCATCCCACTATAGGAAGGATGTTGAGGCTTTGGAGAGGATGCAGAAGAGGTTTACCAGGATGTTGCCTTGTGCTATCGTGAGAGATTGGATGAACTTGCGTTGTTGTTTTCTTTGGAGTGGCAGAGGCTGAGGGGAGATCTGATAGAGGTTTATGAGATTATCAGAGGCAGAGATGGAGTACACAGGGAGTACCTTTTTCTCAGTTGAAATATCTAATACGAGTGGGCATGCATTGAAGGTGAGAGGGGGTAGGCTCAAAGAGGATGTGAGGAGTAAGTTTTTTTCCTCAGGGTGTGGATGCTTCAAATGCACAGCTTGGTATGGTGTAGAGGCAAATATGTTAGAAGCTTTTAAGAGACGCTTAGATAGGCACATGAATATAATGTAGATGAAGGGATAGGGACATTGTCTAGAAAGGAGAGATTAGCTTTTTTTGGGGGGAGGGGGTTACTCCTTAACTGGTTCAGCACAACATTGTGGGCTGAAGAGCCCATTCCTGTGCTGTACCATTCTATATGACCCTATGACTCTTAATTGGCTTAGTGGAAAGTTTAGACTATGGACAAAAGAACACACTGCAAGCAATGTCAGCAGAATCGAATTGACTTTATTACTTTTATCCTTCAAATAGATGAGTAAAAATCTTTGTTACATCTCCATTCAAATGTGCAATTTATAATAAATATTATGTACAACAGGATTGTCAATATAACGTAGAAATACAGTAGCATCAGACTGCTTAATTCATGGCCTGGTGGAAGAAGCTGTCCCGGAGCCTGTTGATCCTGGCTTTTATGCTGCGGTACTGTTTCCCAGAAGGTAGTGTGGTGATATCATGTGTCACGTGTAAGAACGTGATTGGACAGAGTCGGGAGCATGCGCAGAAATGACAGAATGATCTAGAAAGCATGGCTGTAAGAAACGTGGTTGCTGTTTGCTGTTGTAATTAAAAGTTCTAGTTCTTATTCTTCCAGAATATGGTTTGTTCTTAGTAACCCACAGTACGTATGAAGAACACAACAGGTAACAGCTGGAATAATTTATGGTTGGGGTGACTGAGGTCCCCAATGATCCTTTGGGCCCTTTTTACACACCTGTCTTTGTAAATGCCCTGAATAGTGGGAAGTTCACGTCTACAGATGCGCTGGGCTGTCCGCACCACTCTCTGCAGAATCCTTCTACTGAGGGAAGTACAGTTCCCATACCAGGCAGTGATACAGGCAGTCGGGATGCTCTCAATCGTTCCCCTATAGAAAGTTCTTAGAATTTGGGGGTCTGTACCAAACTTCTTCAACCGTCTTGAGGTAAAAGAGGCGCTGTTGTGCCTTTTTCACCATACAGCCGGTACATAAAATCCACGAGATCCTCGATGATGTTTATGTCGAGGAACTTAAAGCTGTTTACCCGCTCACCCTCTCACCCGTTCACGCTCAGATCCATTGATGTCTATAGGGGCTAGCCTGTCTCCATTCCTCCTGTAGTCCACAACTAGCTCCTTTGTTTTTGCGACGGTGGGGGAGAGGTTGTTTTCTTGACACCACACTGACACTGAATCAGAAACTTACCAATTTCCTCCTTGCACATTGCTATGTGGCGCACTCCACAACTAACAACTCACCAGCTATGCTTTTCCAGGGTCGTCCCTTGTGTTTACGTTTGGATCTCCTCAAACCCAATCTGAGAAGGGGTATGCAGGACAAAGAAGGAGGTTTGATGTTTCACTCCTGGACAAGCAGTCCCGGTGAGGGACTACAGAGGTGATCAAAAGTCGATACTTGGAAAGATTAAGAAGATACCTGGACAACTCTCCTACACTGTGGAGATTGCGTTTGATATCATCTGGAGACGATACATCGATTAGTGGAGGAGAGCAGAATCAATTGTTAGAGAAGAAAGGTGCTACTGCTGTCAGGGCCACTTCCTGCAGTCCCAGAGTCAACTCCTGCGACCAGCAGAGAGGAGGGCCCGAAACCTGAGATTGTTTTCACACCCACAAGTCTCATCTGCCAAGCAGAGAGATACTCCTTGTCAGGAAGGAAGTTAATCCGCAAGAGTAAGAAATCCTTTACAGAAATTAAATTTTTAGGCCTCAATGGGACAATTTAAACTTTACTATGCTCTGGATGTCTGTATATAGTAGTTACTTTATATAATGTGTATATAGCTGAGATTCATTCTCTATTGGAGTTAGAGTTTATGGCTAAGCAAAGAGGAGTGTGTGTATTTAATATTTCAGTGATATTAGAGTAATCTGGTATATATATTGATTGATTGATTAAGCATTCTTGTTCGTTTAGATAATTCAGTACATGAATTGCATACATTGTGATGCGACCACCGATAACGTGTACGCCTTGCTTAAAGTAAAACTAAGTTAAACTCACATTTTGGACTCCTGTCTTTTCCTTTCAGTTGAATGTTTTGGAGTGACAAAACATAACAGTTGTCACAATTATAATTACTAAAGGGCATATTTTATACACAACACCTACTGTTCATTCGTCTTCTGGATACTGAAGGGAAGACTAGTCTTCACAAAAAGGTGGGCTGCATAGCTTCACTTTCTGTACTAATCATTTTGAAGCCTGATTACGAATTGACCAACCTGCCTGCCAAATTTTGTTGGTACATAAATCCAGAGATTGGTGGATGTACCTGAAATAGTGACCAGGTTATTTGAACTGGTGAAGCCAGAAGTATCAATTTTACACACCTGATACACATATTTACACATTAAGGATGCCAAGGTAGCACAGCAGTTAGTGCGACGCTATTACAACTCAGGACGTCGGAGTTCGGAATTTAATCCCGCATCATGTGTAAGGAGTGTGTACATCCTCCCCATGGAATGCATGGGGTTTACTCGGGCACTTCGGTTTCCTCCACAGTCCAAAGAGGTAACAAGTTGGTCAATTGGTCATTGTAAACTGTCCTGTGATTAGATTAGAATCAAGTAGTTGGGGTTGCTGGGTGGTACAGCTTGAAGGGCCTATTCTGTGTTGTATCTTTAATCAATAAATATATAATAAATAACTAATCAGCCAATCATGTGGCAGCAACTCAATGCATAAAAACATGCAGACATGGTTAAGGGGTTCAGTTGTTCTTCACACCAAACATCAGAATAGGGAAGAAATCTGATCAGTGATTTTGACCATGGAATTATTATTGATGTCAGACAGAGTGATGTGAGTATCTCAGAAGATGCTGATCTCCTGGGATTTTGATGCACAACAGAATGAGAATGGTGTGAAAAACATAAAATATCCAGTGAGCGGCAGTTCTGTGGGTGAGAGGTCAGAGGAGAATGGCCAGGCTGTTTCAAGCTGACAGGGAGGAAGCAGTAACTCAACCATGCATTGCAACAGTGGTGTGCGGAAGAACATCTCTGAATGCATGACACGTTGAACCTTGGAAGTGGATGGCTACAACAGCAGAAAGCCAGACCAGATTTCACTCCTATACCTAATTAAGTTGCTCTTGTAGTTTGTTTTTTGAAGAACAACAGTGATGGTTTTTCATGTTTCTCTTGATGTTTATGCTCAAACGGATTATTTGGTCACTACTATATTAGCATTAATGGGAACTTTGTCAATAATTGGTCACCAAATTTCCTGCAATGGGTGATTGTCAAAATGTCACATCAACTATAAAGTACTCGGGGTCAACCTGAAGCTAATGAACCACCAATAAAATAGCAACCTCATTTTTTTATGGATAGGTGGTATAGAAAATGGAAAGAGTATTTCTTCTTGCCATCCATTATCATAATAAAATGCTCTTTTCCATTATATTTATCTGAATGTTTTGTAACATACTTTAAAGCATCCGCAGATATTATTTTTCAATTGCAAGATATATTATTGTGCAAAGAGTTATGTATTTCACTGAAAATTCAAAGCATTGGTTTTTGTACTCAGCACCCTGCTGTACTTACTGTACACCCATGATTATGTAGCCAAGTTTCCATCGAACTCAATATATTAAGTTTGCTGATGATACAACAATTGTAGGCCATATCTTGGGTAATGATGAGTTTGAGTACAGAGAGGAAATTAAGAACCTGGTGGCACGGTGCTAAGACAATAACCTATTCCTTAACATCAGCAAGACGAAGGAATTGGGTGTTGACTTCAGAAGGAGTAGCGGACCACACGACCCAATTTACATCGGTGGTGCGCAAGTGGAACAGGTCAAAAGCTTTAAGTTCCTCGGGGTCAATATCACAAATGACCTGACTTAGTCCAACCGAGCAGAGTCCACTGCCAAGAAGGCCCACCAGCGCCTTTACTTCCTGAGAAAACTAAAGAAATTTGGCCTGTCCCCTAAAACCCTCGCTAATTTAATTAAATTAAATAGTAATATTTAAATAATAATATAGATGCACTGTAGAAAGCATTCTTCTAGAGTGCATCACAACCTGGTATGGAAGTTGTCCTGTCCAAGACCAGAAGAAGCTGCAGAAGATCGTGAACACGGCGCAGCACATCACACAAACCAATCTTCCGTCCTTGGACTCACTTTACACCGCACGCTGTCGGAGCAGTGCTGCCAGGATAATCAAGGACACGACCCACCCAGCCAACACACTTTTCGTCCCTCTTCCCTCCGGGATAAGGCTCAGGAGCTTGAAGACTCGTACGGCCAGATTTGCGAACAGCTTCTTTCCAACTGTGATAAGACTGCTGAACGGATCCTGACCTGGATCTGGGCCGTACCCTCCAAATCCGGACCTGCCTCTCGGTTTTTTTGCACTACCTTACTTTCCCTTTTCTATTTTCTACTTATGATTTATAATTTAAATTTTTAATATCTACTATCGATTTGTAATCCAGGGAGCAAGAAGCGCTGAATCAAATATTGCTGTGATGATTGTACGTTCTAGTATCAATTGTTTGGCGACAATAAAGTAAAGTAATATGCAAATAGAAACATTTTGAGTCTGATATTTAGCTGTTAGCTTATTTGTTTATTGTTGATGCTTTTGAACTTGCGCTATTTTGCATCTGCTTGGTATATGATGTAACAGATGTGGCTGACTTTGTTTCATGATGTGATGAATGTGGTTGACTACCAGTACCCCAGTTAATTTTTTCAAAGCTCTTTTTGCATCAGAATTGTCTTTCATTAGCCCGCAATTCCAAATGCACAGACCATGCCTTTGAGAAAGCAGTTTTGCTCATTAACATTCTTGATTGGTTCAAGTATAATTTGAATGATATGCAAACCACCTGCAGTATGGATACTGATGCAATAAATTGTGATAAGAATTCAATTTATGGAGCTAACAATGAGCAATGGCCAGCATCTCATTCCAAAATAGACTATCTTAATCTCTTGTAAAATAGCTGTAAAAAGTTTCATGGGAAATGTAGCTTCACTTACTTTATTATTAATGCTATCTCTATACATTTGTATTAATTTTATTGAATTCCAAGAAAAAGATTAAACCTGTTTTTAATCAAGGGCTTGTTCATTATAAGATGATTTTTAAAAATGCAAAATACAGTTATGCTGTTGAACTTGTCACTGGAGACTTTAATAATTTTTTTTGAAAGGTAAATCTGACCAGGTAGTTTACTTGCTGTATATTAATTTGGAACATTTTGTGCTTCTGGTTGATCAGTTATCCAGAGCTCATGGTAATTGTATAGTCATGGTCATACTTTATTGATCCCGGGGGAAATTGGTTTTCGTTACAGTTGCACCATAAATAATTAAATGGTAATAAAACCATAAATAATTAAATAGAGTAATATGTAAATTATGCCATGAAATAAGTCCAGGGCCAGCCTATTGGCTCAGGGTGTCTCACCCTCCGGGGAGGAGTTGTAAAGTTTGATGGCCACAGGCAGGAATGACTTCCTATGACGCTCTGTGTTGCATCTCGGTGGAATGAGTCTCTGGCTAAATGTACTCCTGTGCCCAACCAGTACATTATGTAGTGGATGGGAGACATTGTCCAAGATGGCATGCAACTTGGACAACATCCTCTTTTCAGACACCACCGTCAAGAGAGTCCAGTTCCATCCCCACAACAACACTGGCCTTAGGAATGAGTTTATTGATTCCGTTGGTGTCTGCTACCCTCAGCCTGCTGCCCCAGCACACAACAGCAAACATGATCGCACTGGCCACCACAGACACGTAGAGCATCCTCAGCATCGTCCGGCAGATGTTAAAGGACCTCAGTCTCCTCAGGAAATAGAGATGGCTCTGACCCTTCTTGTAGACAGCCTCAGTGTTCTTTGACCAGTCCAGTTTATTATCAATTTGTATCCCCAGGTATTTGTAATCCTCCACCATGTCCACACTGACCCCCTGGATGGAAACGGGGTCACTCAAAGCCATCTGTAAGAATCTAGGTTAGAGTTCCTTGAAGACACTCTTATATTTGGAAATTAATGGTAGTTATGAATATATGATAGAGTTTGGAGAGGATTATAGTGATGGAGATCAACCCCGAACCAAGATGCAATGGATTATAGTGGATTATGTTATTTGGTAAACTGACACTGAAGGAGCTTTATGGGCATAGTCTTCATCGCATTGTTTCAAAATACGAGAGTCAGACAGACTTCTTGGTATGCAGTTTGATTGGAAAGCTTTTGATGCTCGTTCAGATGTATTTGCCGCAATAAAACTAGTCGGAACTTTACCTAATAAATTTCATCTGGAATTTGTTCTTGACATCTTTGAAATTGCACTCTTATGTACAATTCATGACTCTGAAGATAGCACAAGTGAGATCTCTTCTGCTTAATATCTTGATAGAAGATTAATTGCAGCAAAATCACAACCTGTACTATAGATTAAGTCCAGCATCAGCATCCACGTACAGTATTTGTAAACGCGGTAACTTTTTTTCATGTGCACCTTAATTATGCATTTAACTGCAAATTAGGAAGTCTTTAAACCAAGGGTGAATTTTTAGAGGCAAGTTTCCACTTTCAAATGATAATGAATCATGCATGGTTTAACAGCAGTTCAGTAGTATTTTTTTTTACTTAAAAAGGAAAGAACTAAATGCTTTAATTTTCCTTAAATTCTGGATTTATTTAGCCCTCGGGATTCCTAGGTTAA
Organism: Mobula hypostoma; assembly: GCF_963921235.1. Classification (NCBI taxonomy): domain Eukaryota; kingdom Metazoa; phylum Chordata; class Chondrichthyes; order Myliobatiformes; family Myliobatidae; genus Mobula; species Mobula hypostoma. The sequence goes on along the minus strand of NC_086100.1, from coordinate 94,858,551 downwards.
GTGCATTGATCCTGTACCTCCTAATCTGCCCTGCTATATTTAAAGTCTTTGTTTTATAAGCTTTTCTATGGCACAAATCTTTTGGTAGTTGGATAAAATATTTTGCTATTTTGGTTGTTAGCTTCTAACTTTTTCACTATTTTAACAGTAAGACTAGTAATCAACTCAAATTATTCAATGAGAACAGAAATTACAATACAGGTTTTCCCCGCAATCCGAAGGTAGAGCGTTCCTATGAAACGGTTCGTAAGCCGGAATGTCGTAAAGCGAAGAAGCAATTACAGTATATGGGAAAAATTTGTGAGCGTTCATAGACCCAAAAATAACCTACCAAATCATGCCAAATAACACATAAATCCTAAAATAACAGTAACATATAGTAAAAGCAGGAATGATATGATAAATACACAGCCTATATAAAGTAGAAATACTCCTCTACAATCACTGCCGCACTGTTCTCCGTAGCGAAAATCTCACGCAAGTGCTCTGGGCAGAAACACAGTGCAAGTGCTCTCCAGTAACCTTTAAACTATGAAGCTGCCAAATCATACCAAATAACACATAAAAATACACAACCTATATGAAGTAGAAATAATGTATGTACAGTGTAGTATCACTTACTGGAATCAGGAAGACAGCGCTGATGATGGTTAAGCTGAATTGTTGGAGGTTGGGGTGGTGCAGTGGCTCCCACCCTCCAGGCTGCCGGCCAATACCGATGCATCGCCTCTGATCTAGGCCGACATTTACGTGCTGGGCGGCACCTAATTAATTAGCTTGTTTATTTCGGCTTTTTTCTTAAAGGTGTGCTGGGTGCTTCCTGGCTACCGCTGCATTCTCCGCGGCAAAGTATCGGTCTGCAGCCTGGGGGGTTGGGGTGGTGAGACACTGGTATGTCATCTCGTCGTCTGTTTCCATCAGGGCAGGCAAGTCATCTTCTTCTGTCTCTGCCTGCCTCGATGTCGAAGGTCGAGGTTCGTCGACTGCTGTGGCTGATGTGGAAGGCTTGCTTGACTGCTTAGCCTCACGCATTTTTCTATCATATAGTTCTTTGTGAGCACTCAAACCATCCTGCAAATATGCCCTAAACCGACGTACCCTTTCAAAATTAAAGTCATACTTTATCATCGCAGCGAAAATCTCACGCAGTTGCTTCACGTTCAGTTCCTGGACAGCTTCACTTTTGGTCCATTCGCTACTGCACTCGGTTTTGATTGTTATCCTTTTCTCTTCCAATTGCATCAGCTCTTCATCTATCAGTTCTTGGTCATGGGATGCCAAAACCTCTTCAACATCATCTTCATCAACTTCCACATGCCAAACTCACTTTGTCCTTACTTCGTTCACCATGATCGAAACAGTTAATTATGTCCAGTTTTACGCTAAGTGTAACACCCTTACGAGCTTTTTTAGGCTTTTCCGATACCTTAGGACTCATCTTGCTAACGGCTGCTCACAGGCACATGTTTAAGCAAAGCCGGCTAGAATGCAGTTCCAGGGGAGGAGTGGCTGCTCGGGGCGTGTGCTGCCTTTTTTCGTAACAGTGAAAACACCTTCTGTTAGCGAAAATAGGTAACTAATGTAGGTCTTTCATAACAGTGAGATTTCATAAAGCGAACGTTCGAAAAGCGGGTGACACCTGTACTAAATATAGGTTGAATACCCCTTATCCAAAATACTTGGGGCTGGAAGTGTTTTGGATTTTGGACTTTTTCAGATTTTAGAAAATATAATGAGATAGCTTGGGATTGTCTTCTGACCCTGAATTTGTGTTACTGGTAAGCAGTCATTGTCTTACACTTGTTGATCACACGTACTTACAGCTAAAATGATTACATATCATTAAATGAAAATAGAATGTGTGTAGGGTATCAAAAGCAGCACAACAGCATCAGGAATCAGCTGTTGAACAACAACCAACCAATGGCAGGCTTTCTGTGTTTTGATTAAAAGGTTACAGTATTTGTATTTTTTTCATGTTTTGTGTAAGGTATAAAAACAATCAGCATCATATATTTGTTCTGGTGTTAGATTTTCATCAGCAGACACTTAAAAAAAAAATTTAATGCCGTGCCTTAAATTTCTGCAACCTGCCTGCTGAATGTTCCTAACTACCTTCAATTTTCTGTTTGTCTTTGCTTGTTTCATGATCAGTGTACCATTAAGTGGCATGTATTCACTCCAATGCTGACGATACATGACCAAGATTTTCATGTTTTACTTTATGCAGTGTTTTTCTATTTTACATTCCGTGTGTGAGGTCTCAGAATGGTCTCTGACCTCTGATGCGCAGAGACCTGTGCATTGTCTGGGAACCTTCCCAGCATCTTATGGATTTCCTATTTGTGACGTCTTGTCAGTGCTCAAAAAAATTTGGAATTAGGAGGTTTTCAGATTTTAGAATTTGAACCTGTAGGATTTCAACCTGTACTGGGAAAACTCTACAAGTCAGGCAGCATCTGTGGAAAGAGATCAATGATTTTGATCGCAAATCCTTCATCAGAACAGAACAAAGAATTCTTCACCTGCAGACATTTAACAAGGTTTTGCTTTTCTATGATTTTTATATATATCTTTTTCTCTTTTTGCAAAATATTTTTAGTTAACAAAACTAAAGGCTCCTGAGAATTGTTCTCATTGCTGTAGGTGTAGTCTGATCAGAACTTCATATAGATATAATTTTTACTACCTTTTACTTCAGTTCTGCAGGTATAAAATGCCTCAATCTATGTACTTGGACTCCCATCCTTCTATGGCCTTCACTATGTCTGGCTTTTCACCATGTAGAAAGTACTTCTATCCATTTTAAGTGTGAAATGTGTTTGCCTACATTGGAATCCATATGCCATAGTTTAGTCATATTGATATAATTTCTTAATGTAATTTCAGATGCTAATCTCCAAAGCTTACTTTGTGGCCAACCACTGTATCATTAGCATGCTTTACTGTGTGGCTTTTAGATGATATGATCTCTATATGTCAACATTATTTGTCTGTCACTGAGAAAGATAAACTTTTATCTGATATCCCAAGTTTCTCTGCACTGGGTCTGAAGTTATGGTTTGTGCACATCAGCAGCTGGTCAAGCTGTTGGATATGAGAAAATGCTTCAAATGACCATGAATCACAAAGAACGTATTTGACTTGTCTAAAAATTCTTGATGTGCCAAATATTTCTTGTTGTGCATAGCTTCCTTTAAAGATGTGATTCATTGAATGCATTACTATTTCTTTGAAAGTCCTGCCACATTACCTCAGAGATAACCGCTTGTAATAACAGAAGTCGAAGTACAGAAAAGCCTTCTTATTTGAAGGACAGTATTTTGCAATCCTGATTGGGTTCCAGTTATAGCCCAACTGTTTTCAGTGTCACATCCCAGCTTGCTCACTGCATAGTGTGTCCAGCCTGCGTACCAGTTGGGCAATGTGCCTGGAAGGTACTACACAACATATGGAATGAGCTATTTGATAGCAGGAAGAAGGGCTTCCCTATAATGTCATCTTTCACAATCTTAGGACTTGTTTAAAAGCTAATAAATCTATTGTCAATTATAGGTGCTGCTTACATGAGATACAACAGCACCACTGAGATGATGAATGACCAATTAGTCTGTTTCAGTGCTATTTCAATGTGGATAAGTGGTGCTCAAGGTATTATCCTCTTATTCGACAATAGACAGATAGGCTTCGGTTTAATATCTGAAACTGTGAACTCCTCAACTACATTTTATTAGCAGTAGTTGTCAAAGCTCAAAGTTAATTTTATTATCAAAGTACCTATATGTCACCATGAGATTCATTTTCCTGTGGGCATTTTCAGCAAACCCATAGAATAGTAACTGTAACAGGATCAATGAAAGATCAATCAAAATGCAGAAGACAAACTTTACAAATGCAAATATAAATAAATAGCAATAAATAATGGGAACATGAGTGTTAACGTCCTCTTGTTGGGTCTCGTCTAGGGGTGTCGGGAGAGCAACAGAAAAACAAGTGTCGTGCACTACCTGCAATGGGAAAAGGGGAAGGCTGACACAGGTGGTCCTATTTGTAATATATTTGCGGTATTTACGGAGTGATCAGGGGCAACCAAATGCAAGGGAGTAGCCCAAAAGCCCAGATCTGTAATACGAAAGCACAGGTCAGAGCACGAAGACTAGAAGTTTGTAAATACGAAACTAATGCAATTATTTAATGGCCGATTCTCCCCAGCGGCCCTCTTCTCGGATGCCGGCTTTTTTAAATTGCACTCTCCAAATCCTGATTGGAGTGATCCTGACAAGGGGCAGATCTAGCAGCGCCCTAAATGGAGATTGACAGCAGCTCGGCACATTTGAAACAATGGAAGCTGGATGAAGAGAGAGAACACAGGCGCACACACGTAACAACCTCACCCACAATAACAAACTTGCCTCGACTTTACAACAAAAATAACACTTACTCATGGATCAAGACAGTGTGTCTGAAATATATTTTTGCTCCCTTAATATTAAACTTCTTGGAAAAGTAACTAACGGTGTGGTTGATACCGTTATAATCCTCCTGCAATAGCACTGGCATCAACCTCCAGCTTGAAGGGCTTGAGAACAGGTGCGCGACACAATAGCATCTTCACAGGCGCAGACGGCGCCTGGCATTCTGAGCTCCATGCAAACTCACAGGAAGAGCTCAGCAGGCTAGTAAAAGGGGACACCACTATGGAGAAATTTCGATGGAAACATCGATAATAACCAGCCATTCACAAAAGCGCTGGAGCTGCCGCTTTGTATCGGGCACAGGGAAGAAATGTGTTGCCTCAATCTTCACATCAATTGGACGCACTGGACCCCAGTCAATGACTTTGCCCGTATAAGTGACTGAAGCTTTCCGAAAGTCACGCTTAGCCGAAATATAGGTCAACAAGGCCTCATTTAAACGCATGAAAACACGTTGAAGAATGGCCAGTCAGCAGAATAGACCACTAGGTCATCTAAATAAGCCTGGCAGTTAGGCACCCTCTCTAAAACTAGGAACACAAGTCACTGGAATGTTGTGGGTGTGTTATGCATTCTAAATGCCATGACAGAGTACTGGAGGAAATGGTCCAGAGTAACAAATGGAGCGATTTCAGTGGCACAAGGAGTTGGCAGGACCTGCCAATATCCTATTAGCAGGTAGGGCTTACTGACAAACTTAGCTGAACCTACTCTGTTAATGCAATCCTCCATATGCAGCAGTGGAAATGAGTCTGGCACCATAACAGCATATATTTTCAGGTAATCTGTGCAGAAGCGGGCAGTCCCATTGCTCTTGGGCACCAGGATTCAGGGGGAACTCCACGGACTAGCGCTAGGATGGGCTGGCCCACGGTTGAGCAGGATTGCTGAATGAACACTCTTTTACTGGGCTTCACAGGACACATGCTGCTTAATAAGCTTCATACCATTCGCAACAATGTCATGCTCCAACACATTTGTTCTAATAGGCACGTCATTAAACAATGCCCTGGTAATCCTGAATTAATTGTCCGATAGCATACCCCCACCCAGGATTACCCTCCAAAACAATAAGTAGAAAGTAACAAAGCAAAATAACAAACTAGTGTTCCGATGGAAAGAGTAAACACACTCTAGCTGGAACACACTAATTTAACTGGAGAACCCTTAGTATCATGGTGTCCACTCAAAAGAAAAAAAATAACTTAAACTCACCCTTTACAAAAGAAACTGACTCCAACAGGAAGTATCCCGGACAGGCCCCAATTTATGTTGTGTTCCCTTGATGGCTCTTGGCTAGGGGTGTCAGGGGAGCAACATTAAAACAAGTCCACTGTCAGTGCCGTGCACTGGCTACAACGGGAAAAGGACAAGGCAGACTCAGGCTGTCCAGCGCAACCAAATCCAAGGAGTAATCAAAAAACCAAAATCTGCAGTACAAAAACACAGGTCAGAACACAAAGACTACAGGTTTGTAAGTACAAAAACTAACATGATTCTTTACCGGCCAGTTCTCCCCAGCTGCTCTCTCCCCTCTTCTCAGATGCTGGCTTTTTAAAATTGCACCCTCCAAATTCTGATTGGAATAGTTCTGACAAAGGGGCGGCCCACCAGTGCTCTAGATGAAGATTGACAGCGGTTCAGCACACCGATGTTGAGAGAGAACAAAAACAAGATCATGGGCGAGCAGTGCACACGTACATAACAATGAGACATCAAGATAAAGTGAGATCATTATGCAAACATCTCAATGGATGGACAAGTGACTGAAAGTTAAAGAGCTTGATGGTTGTGAGGTAGCAACTGTTCTTGAACCTGGTGGTGCAAGTCCTGAGGCTCTTGTACCTTCTACCTGATGGCAGCAGCAAAAAAGAACATGGCCTAGGGTGGTGGGAATCTCTGATGATGGATGCTGCTTTCCTGTGACAATGTTTCATGAGTGTGTACTCAATAGTTGGGAGGGCTTTATCCGTGACGTACAGTGCCGAATCCACTGCCTTTTGTAGAATGTTCCATTCAAGGTCAGATCTACTTTGTGGAGTACAATTCATTCAGCATGTGAAATGCATGTCTTAAAAAAATAAATATCATGGGTCTTCAGAAGGTTAACACAAACACAAAATCGTAAGCACAAAATACACAGTTCTGACGAAGGGTTCCAGCCCAAAACGTCGACCGATCTTTTCCACGGGTGCTGCCCGACCTGCTAAGTTCCTCCAGCGTGTTGTAAGTGATCCAGTGTGCCACTTGAAACATGATACCAGCAACATTTTGGCAAAAGTGATTCTGATGCTCTTGAGAAATGCTGACCTGTTTCTTTTTTTTTAGGTTAGATATTAGAACCAATAAATGATAGAATACAAGACAGAAAAGGCCATTTGAAGTGAACTTATAGGGAGTGTATCATGTTAGGCAAGTTGTATTATCTTTTGGAACAATATGCAGAGTTTCTTTCTTCCTCAACCCTTTTGAAATATACACTTGCTAGCTTATATGTATATGTATCAGAGGTAATGTGATTTTCTAATCAAAGATTGAAATGCATACTGAATTTAATTAGTTTTTGATTCTGTCATAGATAAAGAAGAACGTAGGAGACCGTCAATCTTATCTCAACTAGTACGCGTTAACTGGACTTGTGCTAGCCTATTAATCAATATCATGTTCACCCCAGTTGAGATGTACATTAACTATTCTGCTACATGAATTAACCCTTATGCCAGTAGAGTTTGTGTCTTTAATTCTGCTGCAGCTTCATGGACTAAAGATCTTGTTCTTTTTATGCAAGTTTACAGAGGTGCTGAAGGATTCAGCAGATCTGGAATGAAAGGGTCAACAGGTGACAGGGTTGAATTGTATATTGTATATGTTTCCCAAGTTCGTTTTGCATCTCCAAGGTGAAAGTGGCTAATACAGCATGACAATGGCTAAGTGAATCACAGTGTGGACTGAGAGACATTATGCAGACTTGCATGGAGTAATGAATATAATGTTGTCTTCTATGTTATTCTCTTTAAATAGGACCAAAAGCAAGTTTGATGCTGCGATATCCGAATGGACAAAGGGAACAAATTGCACTTCCAGCTCAAGCAAAACTACTGGTTTGTATTTTACTTTAACTAGTCCTTAAGGTAGACTATACTAGTTGACATTTGTAAATGATTTGGTCTTTGCTGTGATGATTTGAGGAGATGCCACATCTGGGTCTGAAAGTGTCTTCCTCTGATCACAGAAGCATCCTGTCACTTTTTTTAATATATGTGACTGTGCAAAGTACCTTGTGCTTTCAGCTTTAATCTCATTCATTTGGATCTTTCTGCTGTTTAGAGATTATAGTGGATTTAAGGTGCTGAAATTATAGCCCAAATTAGGACCAGAAGATCACTTGAGAGGAGCAATAAATTGGCATTAGTGGCAGACCAGTCAATTTGCAGAGAGAGAAAACTTTACACAGGTCAGGAGAAGAGTTTAAAAATGGAGCATTTTGCAGGGCCCCACGTATTAGTAGCAGACCAATCGATTTGTCATTCATTACCAGGGGCAAATAAAAGTAAAGCACGGTTAAAGCGAGCGGCCATTGTGTGAGTGGACCAGTGTAGAAGTGGGAACTTGAGGCTTTGGCGGGAAGCACAGGTAAGTAGTAGGTAAGGCTTTTGTAGTGGTTGAATAAAAAGTTACTAAATTACAGCTAATTAAATAAAGTAGGGATGTTGCAGGATCATGTGATGTGCTGTAGCTGCATGATGTGGGAGCTGGTGAACCTCATTGTGGTTCCTGGTGACCACATCTGCAGCAAGTGCTAGCTGCTTGAGGAACTCAGGCTCAAAGTTGATGACCTGGAATCTGAGCTTCATGCACTGTGACATATCAGGGAGCGGGAGAGTTACCTGGATTCTCTGTTTCAGGAGATAGTCACACCCATTAGATTAGCTGCCTCAAATTGGGTCTGTGGTCAGGGACAAGAGGGTGTGACTGCAAGTGAGGCGAGTTGTTGGATCCAAGAGACAGTGCTGGAGGAGCCTCAGCCCTTGAGCTTGTCCAACAGGTCTGAAATTTTTGCTCTCTGTCTGGATGAGAATGGGGGCACTGGAAGAATGAGCAACCTAACTGGCTCCGTAGTTCAGGGAGCCATTCAAGAAGGGGAGAGAAGAGAAATGTAGTGGTAATTGGGGATAGTATAGTCAGAGGAATAAACAGAGCTCCCTGTTGCGAGGATAGAGCATCCCGTAGGCTGTGTTGCCTGCCTGGTGCCTGGGTTCGGGACATCTTATCTGACCTGCAGAGGAATTTGCAGTGGGAGGGGAAAGATCCAGTTGTCATGGTCCATGTGGGTACCAGCAACATAGGTAGAATGAGGAAAGAGGTTCTGCTGAGGGAATTTTAGCAGCTAGAACTAAGTTAAAAAGCAGAACTAAAAAGGTGGTAATCTCTGGATAACTAGCTGAGCCAGGTGCAAATTGGCACAGGGTCAAGAAGATTGGAGAGTTAAATGCATGTCTCAAGGATTGGTGTGGGTTTGAATTCATGGGAAATTGGCACCAGTACTGGGGAAGGAGGGAGCTGTACCAATGGGCTGGGCTCCACCTGAACTGTGATAGGACCTGGATCCTAGTGAACCGCGTAACTAGGGCTGTGGGATAGGGCTTTAAACTAAATAGTAGGGAGGTGGGTTCAACAGATTGGATAAAGTAAAAGAGAAAAGTGTGGATAAAGATAAAGAAAAAGCAAAGGACAAAAAAAAAGAGAAAAAGTAAGAGTGAAGTAAAGAAAAGTCAATTGCAAAAGAGAAAAAGATTACAAGATTTTAAGAGCACAATGAGTGTAAGGGCACTAGTATTCGAAATAAGGTCAGTGAACTTGTGGCAGAAATCAGTACAAAGGGGTATGATTTAGTGGCCATTACAGAAACGTGGTTGCAGGGTGGAGAAGATTGGGAAGTAAATATCCAAGGATATCAGGTAATACGGAAGGATAGGCAGGAAGGTAAGGGAGATGAGGTAGTGCTCTTAATTAAGGATGCGATCAGGGCGATAGTGAGAGACAATATAAAATCTAAGTAGCAGAATGTTGAATCCGTTGGGGTAAAGATTAGGAATAGTAAAGGGAAAAAAGAATCACTGGTGGGAGTTGTCTATCGGCTTCCGAATAAAAACTTTACAGTGGCACAGGCAATAAACAAGAGAAATATCTGAGCCATGTAAGAGTGGAACTTTAACTTGCACATAGATTGGGTGAATCAATTTCGTCAAAGCAGTCTTGAGGAGGACTTCATAGAATGCATCCCTGATGGCTTTCTAGAACCGCACATTACTGAACCTTCAAGGGAACGTGCTATCTTAGATCTGGTCCTGTGCAGTGAAACAGGTAAAATTAGTGAGCTTGTAGTTAGGAATCCTCTTGAAAAGAGTGATCACAGTATGATTGAGTTCCTCATAGAAATGGAGGGTGCAATAGTTCAATCTAAAACCAGTGTATTATGCCTAAACAATGGAGTCTACAATGGGATGAGGGAGGATTTGGCTAGTGTAGGCTGCGAACACAGGCTATATGGTGGGACGTTTGAGGAACAGTGGAAGACTTTCAAAGAGATTTTTCATAGTGCTCAACAAGAGTATATTCCAGTTAAAAGCAAGACTGGGGAGAGCCAGTCTTGATTAACCAAGGAAATAAAAAAAGCATCAAACTAAAACTTGTGCGTATAAATTCGCCAAGAGTAGTGGGAAATTGGGAAATTGGAAAATAGGGAAAACTTTAAAAAGCAACAAAAAACCACTAAGTGAGCAATAAAGAAAGGGAAGATAGATTATGAAAATAAGCTAGCACAAAATATAAAAATAGATAGTTAAAAGTTTTTATAATTATGTAAAGCGGAAAAGTGTGGCTAAAGTGAACGTAAGTCCCTTGGAGAATGAGAAGGGGGAATTGATATTGGGTAGTGAGGAAATGGCAGAATCTTTGAATGACTATTTTGTGTCAGTCTTCACAGTGGAGGACACATCTAACGTGCCAAAGAGAGATGTTATGGATGCGATGGAAGGTGAGGACCTCGGTACAATAGCTGTCACTAGAGATAGTGCTGAGCAAACTCGTGGGCCTGAAGATAGATAAGTCCCCTGGTCCTGATGGAATGCATCCCAGGGTACTGAAAGAAATGACAGAAGTTATAGTAGAGGCTTTGGTGATAATTTGCCAAAATTCTCTGGACTCTGGGCAGGTCCTAGTGGATTGGAAGGTGGAGAATGTTATGCCACTGTTCAGAAAGGATGTAAACAAACAGCAGGTAACTATAGGCCAGTTATTTTAACATCTGTAGTTGGGAAAATGCTTGAAGCTATCATTTTTAAGAAATAGCAAGGCATCTAGAAAAAAATGGAACCATCAGGCAGATGCAGCATGGATTCAGCAAAGGCAGGTCCTGTTTGACAAACTTACTTGAGTTCTTTGAGGATATAACAAGTGCAGTGGATAGTGGGGAACAGATGGAGGTTATTTACTTGGATTTCCAGAATGCCATCGATAAGGTGCCACATAAAAGACTTATCCATAAGGTAAGGATGCATTAGAATTGGGGGTGATGTATTAGCATGAATAGAGGACTGGTTAACTAATAGAAAACAGAGAGTTGGGATACATGGGTGTTACTCTGGTTGGCAATCAGTAGTGAGTGGTGTGCTGCAGGGTTCGGTGCTGGGCCCACATTTGTTCATGGTATACATTAACAATCTGGAAGAGGGGGCCGAGAGTGTATCGAAGTTTGCTGATGGTAATAAATTGAGTGGAAAAACAAATTGTGCAGGAGAAATGGAAAGTTTGCAGAGACATATAGATAGGTTAAGTGAGTAAGCAGGGGTCTGGCAGATGGAATACAGGTTTCCCCCGCCATCCGAAGGTAGAGCGTTCCTATGAAACGGTTCGCAAGCCGGAATATCGTAAAGAAACAATTACCATTTATTTATATAGGAAAATTTTGTGAGCGTTCGCAGACCCAAAAATAACCTACCAAATCATGCCAAATAACAGTAACATATAGTAAAAGCAGGAATGATATGATAAATACACAGCCTATGTAAAGTAGAAATACTTCTCTACAACGATAGCCGGCACAGATCTCCGTAGTGAAAATCTCACACAAGCGCCTTTGGCAAAAACACTCTCTCCAGTAACTTTTAAGCTATGAAGTTGCCAAATCATACCAAATAATACGTAAAAATACACAGCCTATATAAAGTAGAAATAATGTATGTACAGTGTAGTATCACAGGAATTGGGAAGACAGCGAGCACGCTGATGATGGTGTGTTAGACTGAGTCGTCACAGGTTGGGGTGGTGCAGTGGCCCCCACCCTCTGGGCAGTGACCCGATACCGGTCCGTGAAGAACGCAGCGGTAGCCGGGAGGCACACAGCACATCTTTAAGAAAAAAGCCGAAATTAGCATGTTTATTCCTGCTTTTTTCTTAAAGATGTGCTGTGTGCCTCCTGGCTACCGCTGCATTCTCAGCGAATCGGTATTTGTCCGCGGCCTGAGGGTTGGGGTGGTGGGACACTGGGGTGTCATCTGTTTCCATCAGGGCAGGCAGCTCATCTTCTCCGATGACTGCCTGCCTCGATGTCGAAGGTCGAGGTACGTCATCTGCTATGGCTGATGTGGAAGGCTTGCTTGACTGCTGAGCCTTGTGCATTTTTCTATCATACAGTTCTTTGTGAGCACTCAAACCATCCTGCAAATATCCCCTAAACTAACGTACCCTTTCAAAATTAAAGTTGTACTTTATCATTGCAGCGAAAATCTCACGCAGTTGCTTCACTTTCGCCACTGGATTTGGTTTCGATTGTTATCCTTTCCTCTTCCAATTGCATCAGCTCTTCATCTGTCAGTTTTTAGTCATGGGATGCCAAAACCTCTTCAACATCATCTTCATCAGCTTCCACAAGCCAAACTCACTTTGTCCTTACTTGCTTCACCACGATCGAAACGCTTAATTATGTCTAGTTTTACACTGAGTGTAACACCCTTACAAGCTCTTCCAGGCTTTTCCGACACCTTAGAACTCATCTTGGAAACGGCTGCTCACAGGCACGTGTTTAAGCAATGCCAGCAAGAATGCAGTTCCGAATCCGGGGGAGAGCGGCTGCTCGGGGCGCGCGCTGCCTTTAATTGCACGTTGATTTTTTTTCGTGACAGTGAAAACACCTTCTGTTAGCGAAAACAGGTAACTAATATAGGTCTTTCGTAACAGTGAGGTTTCGTAAAGTGAACGTTCGAAAAGCGGGGGACAGCTGTACCATGTCGGTAAATGCAAGGTCACCCACTTTGGAAGGGAAAATGGAAGATTATTATTTAAATGGTAAAAATTTGCAGCCTGCTGCTGTGCAGAGGGTCTTGGGAGTGCTTGTGCATGAATCACAAAGGGTTGATTTGCAGATGCAGCAGCCTATCAAGAAGGCAAATGGAATGTTGGCCTTCATTGCTAGAGGGATTGAATTTAAGAGCAGGGAGGTCATGCTGCAACTGTGAGGGTACTGGTGAGGCCACATCTGGAGTACTGCGTGCAGCTCTGGTCTTCTTACTTGAGGAAGGATGTACTGGCTTTGGAGGCAGTACAGAGGAGATTCACCAGGTTGATTCCAGAGATGAGAGGGTTAGACTATGAAGACAGATTGAGTTGCCTGGGACTGTACTTGCTGGCTTGCTGGAATTCAGAAAAATGAGAGGGAACCTTATAGAAACACATAGAATTATGAAAGGGATAGATAAGATAGAGGCAAGAAAGTTGTTTCCACTGATAGGGGACATAGCCTCAACATTCCTGGGGGGGGGTAGATTTAGGATGGAGATGAGGAACTGCTTTTCCCAGAGAGTGATATATCTGTGGAATTCACTGCCCAATGAGGCAGTGGAAGTTGCCTCAGTAAATATATTTAAGACAATGTTGGATAGATTTTTGCATAGTTGGGGAATTGAGGGTTATGGGGAAAAGGCAGATGGGTGGAGATGAGTCCATGGCCACATCAGCCATGATCTTATGGCGGAGCAGGCTCGACAGGCCAGATGGCCTACTCCTGCTCCTATTTCTTAATAAATTTTGAGAATGAGGTTACAAGTATATGGACTGTAAAAGCTCTGCAAATATTTAACAAGAACCAAATTAATGAAGACAAACATGGGTCATTTAGTCAAAAATTGCAGAAGCTATTGTGGGAAGCATATGATAAAAGGGCAGAGTATTTAAACAAATATTTTGTCCTGTTTTTGAGGGAGAGGGTGTAACATTTTCTAGAAATGCTAGGGAGCTGAGAGTCTAATGAAAACAACATTTAAGGAAATTAGCTTTAAAATTGCTTAAGAAATTTATGGGACTAAAAAAAGTACTCATGGATATAATTGGTGATCATCATCCGAATTTCTATAGACTGCGGGGTAGTTCCTGCAGATTTGAACATGGCAAAATGTATATTAAATTATAACTAAATTATAATTTAAAGCTTCTAACTTTTTTATATAATTCATTATTCTTTATAATTGTTGAATGGAGTGGGATTTGATGACTGTGCTTCCGCTCACTGAAGAAGTTTCATATCCATGAGATTCTCTAGCATAGAAGGTATGAGTGCCAAGTCACTGAATATGTTAAAGGAGTTGGATATGTGGAGACAATCACATCAAAGAATATAGGGAAAGTGCAGGGATATAGAAGTGTGGTAGATCAACCATTTTCCTATTGATTGGCCAAGTAGAGATAAATCTCTGCTTTCTATAGTTATGAGCAATTAACCTTTTTTTCTTCTATATGTGAAGTGAATGGTTCCAAACTTAAATAGGAAAACCACTTTAACACTGACTCTTAAGATTTCAATATAGAACAACAACATTCTCATAAAATATTCATGATGTAATCAAGTCAAGACTGGAAGAACACCTGGCAAAACAGTGATAGAAATCAGGCAACACCCACAAAATGCTAGTGGAACGCAGCAGGCCAAGCAGCATCTATAGGAAGAGGTACAGTCGACATTTCGGGCCCTGACCCTTCGTCAGGACTAACTGAAAGAAGAGCTAGTAAGAGATTTGAAAGTGATCATTTTGGATCTCCCCCTCCCCCTCCCACTTTCAAATCTCTTACTTTCTCTTCTTTCAGTTAGTCCTCGCGAAGGGTCTTGGCCCGAAACGTCGACTGTACCTCTTCCTAGAGATGCTGCCTGGCCTGCTGCGTTCCACCAGCATCTTGTGTGTGTTGCTTGAATTTCCAGCATCTGCAGATTTCCTCGTGTTTGTGTATAGAAATCAGGTTTTGTTTAAGGCGAGACTTGACTTTACCTCCAGTGGTTATAATTCTATTACTCTATAGAGCTGATTTGTTTGAGCTAAGATTACTGTATACAGTCAAACTGACAAAACATTGAATATTAACAGAAATATAAATATTCATACCCTGGCTGGCTGGAGTGGTTCGGTGAAGTTTGTTTTATGTGCAATCAATGATTCTGCACAAATTGTGAGAAATCGGTGCTATTTGATCAAATGATTTAACTTCTTCATCCACTCCCTAGTTTCTACTCTAACTTGCTTGTTTAGTGTAATGTGGAAGTTCTCTCATGGAACAATACATCTGTTTAAAAAAAAAATAAACTTTTTCTTCCAGCATACTTTTGAAAATATTTCTTGAAAAATTTGTGGTAATGATAGAAAGTTTGATTTCTACTGTGAAAATGAGTGTAACCAAAAAATAAGAATTTAACATCTCAAAGTCATTACACCAGCTGAATAATTACTGAATCACTTTCTTAAAAAAATCTGCTAGTTTTGTGATGCATTTGTTGAAAACATTAAATTATTCCATTTTGAATAGTAGTTAGTGATCCTTGCATTCACATATCCAGATTAATCTTGTAGCTTCCAAGGCTGAGCAACCATTTCAGTGTAATTGGCTACTGTTCGAATAGAACATATGATTAGCATGACTGTTTATGCCCTTTAATGGTAATACCCTCATTTCCTCATTTAGTTTAGATGTTTTCCTTTCAAGTAATTTTCAAAAGGATGGTAGTCTGTCATTCTGCAAGAGCATAAGAAGCAATAGCACTTCAGCCTGTTTTGTCATTTCACAGGATTGTCACCTCTCTTCCAGCATCTTTCTTCTCTACCCCTCACCACCACCACTTTTGGAATCCAAAATCTATCATTCCCAGGCTTGAATATACAAATTAGGAGGTGACCCTTTAGTACCTGAATTGCCACTTAATACGTCTGTTTACCTGCAGTACTTTTGTCCCCTCACTTACCAGGAATCTATCTACCTCTGCCTTTAAAATATTCAAAAATTCACAATCCTCATCGCTCAAAAGAGCAGCCAGTTATTTTCAAACAGTGTTTCCTAGTTCTAGATTCTCCCATGGTCATTCTGTCAAAACTCTTGTTCCTTATTCTTCTAGTCTTCAAGAAATATAGGCCTTTCCTGCCAACCAATTCCCCCTGGGATCAATAAAGTATGACTATGACTATAAAGCAAGCAAGCCAGAGTAGTAAATAGTCTCTGATATGTTTCTAATGTACAGTGTACTTTGTTAAATGTCCAAACGTGAGTAAATGAGCCTCTTGGTTGGTTGGCATGGATGAGTTGGCTGAAGGGCCTATTTCTACTTTGTATTGCTCTGCCTTTAACAACTTAAAGTATTTCTCATACTAACTTCATTCAAGTTATACAGTAGGACACAGAGGGAGCTGGGTGTTCCACCATATAATTGGATAATATGCCTTTCATCCTGCTAAAACAGGCAATTTCACATTTCCCCAGATCACTTAACATTATCCTTGAGTCATCAGAAAATTTAGCAACCTTTGACGCTTTCATCCAAATCATTTATGTTTTTAAAATGGTAGAATGTGAGGCCCAGCACAGTTCCCTCTGCATCTTAATAAGCAGAAAAAGATTAATTTATTCCTTATCCAATTCCTGTCACCTGGCTATTTTTCATCATTTATGTTACTTCTTATACAGTGACCTATTTTTCACCATAACCAGTGACTAAATACCGTATCAAATGCTTTCTAGAAATCTGCATAATATAACACCATAAGACCATAAGACAAAGGAGCAGAAGTAGGCCATTCGGCCCATTGAGTCTGCTCCGCCATTTTATCATGAGCTGATCCATTCTCCTATTTAGTCCCACTCCCCCGCCTTCTCACCATGACCTTTGATGCCCTGGCTACTCAGATACCTATCAATCTCTGTCTTAAATACACCCAATGACTTGGCCTCCACTGCTGCCCGTGGCAACAAATTCCATAGATTCACCACCCTCTGACTAAAAAAATTTCTTCGCATTTCTGTTCTGAATGGGCGCCCTTCAATCCTTAAGTCATGCCGTCTCGTATTAGACTCCCCCATCATGGGAAACAACTTTGCCACATCCACTCTGTCCATGCCTTTCAACATTCGAAATGTTTCTATGAGGTCTCCCCTCATTCTTCTAGACTCCAAGGAATACAGTCCAAGAGCGGACAAACATTCCTCATATGTTAACCCTCTCATTCCCGGAATCATTCCAGTGAATCTTCTCCGTACCCTCTCCAAAGTCAGCACATCCTTTCTTAAATAAGGAGACCAAAACTGCCCACAGTACTCCAAGTGAGGTCTCACCAGCGCCTTATAGAGCCTCAACATCACATCCCTGCTCCTATACTCTATTCCTGTAGAAACGAATGCCAACATTGCATTCGCCTTTTTCACTACTGTCTCAACCTGGAGGTTAACTTTAAGGGTATCCTGTACGAGGACTCCCAAGTCCCGTTGCATCTCAGGACTTTGAATTCTTTCCCCATTTAAATAATAGTCTGCCCATTTATTTTTTCTGCCAAAGTGCATAACCATGCACTTTCCAACATTGTACTTCATTTGCCACTTCTCTGCCCATTCTTCCAATCTATCCAAGTCTCTCTGCAGACTCTCAGTTTCCTCAGCACTACAGGCCCCTCCACCTATCTTTGTATCGTCAGCATACTTAGCCACAAAGCCATCTATTCCATAATCCAAATCGTTGATGTATAATGTGAAAAGAAGCGGCCCCAACACTGACCCCTGTGGAACACCACTGGTAACCGGCAGCTCTCTGTTTCCTGCCAATCAGCCAACGCTCTATCCACGTATGTAACTTTCCTGTAATTCCATGGGCATCTTGTTAAGTAGCCTCATGTGTGGCATACATTGACTGGTTCCCCCTTTTGTTACATCTCAAAACAAATCCACCTAATTTGTCAACCATGATTTCTATCTTAAAAAACTATGTTGACTTAGCCTTATTAAGTTGAGTACTACTTAAGTTCTGTGCTAAAAGTTCTTTGAGTAATAGCTTCTAACATTTTGCTCGTGATAGATGAGAAGCTAACTGGTTAGTAGTTTTCAATGTTCTTTCACCCCTTTCTGAGTATGAGATATTGCTGCTTTCCAATCTAATGGAACTTCCCAAATACAGGAAATTTTAGAAAAATAAAACCATCCCACATCAACTATCTTCTAATCTACTTCTAAGATCTGAGAGTGAAGATGTTAGAAACATATCAGCCTTTAGGTCAACACATACAAAGTGCTGGTGGAACACAGCAGGCCAGACAGCGTCCATAGGAAGAAGCACAGTTGACGTTTAGTCCTGACGAAGGGTCTCGGCCTTCACCTATACTGATAGCGGCCTGAAACGCCGACTGTGCTTCTCCCTATGGATGCTGTCTGGCCTGCTGCGTTCCACCAGCATTTTGTGTGTGTTGCTTGAATTTCCAGCATCTGCAGATTATGATTATTGTTATGATTATGAAGACATGTAAGTCCTCTTTTATTGTCATTTAGTAATGCATGCATTAAGAAATGATACATTATTTCCTCCGGTGTGATAATTACAAAACACAGAACAAACCAAAACTGAAAAAACTGACAAAACCGCATAATTATAACATATAGTTACAAACAGTGTAACAATAATAACTCGATGAAGAAGTCTGTGAGCACAGTTAAGTTCAAAGTTTCTCAAATGTCCCACATCTCACGCAGACGGGAGAAGGAGGAAAAACTCTCCCTGCCATGCCGACCACAATCCGACTCTGAGTCATCCGAAAACTTCGAGCTCTGATCAGCTCTCCGACACCGAGTACTGAGTGCCATCTCTGTCCGAACGATTCGACCTCCTCCTCAGTCGCCAAAAGCAGGCAAGGCCAGGGATTTTGAGGCCTACCCTCCAAAAGATTCATGACCACACAGTAATGACAACAGCGAACGGGCGTTTCAGAAGTTTCTCCAGATGTTCCTCTGTGCTTTCACGTCCATTCTCCATCAAATCAGAATTGTCCACGGCCCCTATTTAACAGATACGATATCATTTTCACCGGAGAGCTGCGCACACGCAACGCGCCGCCATCTTCTCCTCCTGCCGGTTCGTTTTCCTCCTGTTTGAGCCTTTAGATCAATCATTTTGCTCAATACTGATTTGCTGGTGGTTGTATTTTTTCTGAGCTCCTTTCCTACCTTCCAATTCATTTACAGCTACTTCTGGGATGTGGTGAAAACTGAGGAAATGTAAACACGAGGAATTCTGCAGATGCTGGAAATTCAAGCAACACACATCAAAGTTGCTGGTGAACGCAACAGGTCAGGCAGCATCTCTAGGAAGAGGTACAGGCAACGTTTCAGGCCGGGACCCCTCGTTAGTCCTGACCTGCTGCATTCACTAGCAACTTTGTGTGTTGACTGAGGAAATGTACCTGTTTAATTCACCTGCATCCTGTTTGCCTTATTCATTTCTCCAGATTTACACAGACTAATGCTCATCTTGTTGACTACTAATTTTGAATACATTTTTAGATCAAGGATTCACAAACCTTTGTGCAAATTCCTCACAGATGTGTCCTTAAAGACAACTCCTTTCCCTGAAATTATTTCTCTTAGTCCTGGATGCTCCATCTTCCCATATAGGTGAAACAGGAGGAAATCTGCAGATGCCGGAAATTCAAGCAACACACACAAAATGCTGGTGGAACGCAGCAGGCCAGACAGCATCCATAGGGAGAAGCACAGTTGACGTTTCAGGCCGAGACCCTTCGTCAGGACTAATACAATCGACGTTTCTGGCCGCCATCAATATAGGTGAAAGCCGAGACCCTTCGTCACGACTTTGTTAGTCCTGACCCCGGGTCTCGGCCTGAAATGTCATCTGTGCTTCTTCCTATGGATGCTGTCTGGCCTGCTGTGTTCCACCAGCATTTTGTATGTGTTGATCTAAAGGCTGTTATGTTTCTAGCATCTTCACTCTCAGGTCTTAGGATCTTCTACATTTCAATGTGATCACGCTCATACTTCAGAAAATATAAGACCATTCTACTCCATTAAATCACAGCGTAGACCTCTTGCGCCAGGAATCTCTGGTAAACTCTGATTCCACTACCAGCAAAGCCCTTGTATACTTGGTGAGATAGACCAAAACTTCAGATCGTACTTGGATATAGGTATTTCAGAATTCTTGTATGTATTGTAGTAGTGTAATTTCTTTGTATCCAATCCCATTCCAGTAAATGCTAATACACCGGTCTGTCTAATTGTTTGTTGACTTTCTATGTGGCATGTGTGAGAGCAACCATTATTCAGTGTTTTTTTTTCCCTATTTAACAAATGCTTTGAATTTGAATACAGTATTTGCAAATTAATCTTTCTGTTTTCTGAGAATCACACCACCCTTAAATGTTCCACTGGTAATTCCACAAATGAGCCACACTCCACGCTTGTACATTCATAGCTTCGTGAGGAAAAATAGTGGGCATTGTTCTGAAGTGTGCTGTTTGCTGCTCCAGTATTCCACGGAGCACTCTTCATCAGGGATAGCTGGATTTCAGTAGCATTTGTCCAGTCTAGTTTCCCATTCCCTGATATCAAGTTACAGCCCTCCAGTGTTTTGAATTTGCTGATTTGAGGTTCCAGTTCCTTTTTACTACCACCCCTCTCTAACTCACCATCGAGCCCATGTCTTCACCTTCAATGATAAATCCACCTCTCTGGTTCAGTTGTACCTTATACCTATGCTGCTCCTTTTAGGGCAGACATTTCATTTTCTTTTTATCTAACTGAATTGCTCATTACCCCAGCTGCCACCTTGCCCACTCACAGTGGGTCTGTACTATCCTTTTAATTTATATGAAAATAAATGATCCATGATGGAATGGTGGAACAGACTCGATGGGCCAAATGACTTAATTCTACTCCTGTGCTTTAACTTCTAAGTTAAAACAATAACAATGTAGAATAAAGTATAAAAGCTACTGAAAACATGCAGTGCGGGTTAAAGTGCAAGATTGTAGAAAGATTGTGAGGCCAAGAGTCCATCATATCGTTCAAGAGGTCTGTTCAAAAGTCTAATAACAGTGGGATAGAAACTGTCCTTGAGCCTGGTGATGTGTGCTTTCCTAGAATGGTTCCTGTTTCCTACAGTGCGTCAGGTAAAATTTTTGATTAAAGTTTCAGTCTTGCTTATGCTTGATGCACACGAAGTCAGAGTCGGTTTAACAGTCATGTTAGTTCAGCTTCTGAGGGCTGAGATATTCTTGTTGATGCTAGCAATGACTTCCTTACCAAGCTAAGTTTGCAATAACACAAACTTATTTAAATTTTATCCTTCTTATATCAGCTATTATTGAACCATTTTCCTATAGAGCTTTTATTTCTCAGAGAGATGTAGCTGTCGACAATTTGAATGTTTCTTGATTCTTCATCATCATATATTTTGTGTAATTTCCACAGCCATGTTTTCTGGTTCACCCTTAAGTCAATGTAATTGACTTTATTTTTGTTAATGACTTTATGTAGACTTAAGATTACTGTTGTATACCTGGTAATAAGAAACTATTATGATCATTCTACCCCTGATGATTGGAGGTGACCTAATGATAGATAATATCATTCTTCTACTGTATATAAGGAATTTTATGTATATCCAGAATATGCCCTCGGGTTAGGGAATTTGCATTCTTGAGAAACACAGTCTTGCCATTGGGGTATAACTGTTCAGGACAGTGAATATGATGAAATTCTTCACTCAAAGATCTGTAGTTTCTGTTTTCTGAAGCTTTAAGTTAAAAGCAGTAAATAGATAATTGAAGCAACACACATCAAAGTTGCTGGTGAACGCAGCAGGCCAGGCAGCATCTGTAGGAAGAGGTGCCTTTTAAAACAGGACTAACTGAAGGAAGAGTGAGTAAGGGATTTGAAAGTTGGAGGGGGAGATCCAAAATGATAGGAAAAGACAGGAGGGGGAGGGATAGAGCCAAGAGCTGGACAGGTGATAGGCAAAAGGGGATACGAGAGGATAATGGGACAGGAGGTCCGGGAAGAAAGACAAGGAGGTGGGGGGGGGGACCCAGAGGATGGGCAAGAGGTATATTCAGAGGGACAGAGGGAGAAAAAGGAGAGTGAGAGAAAGAATGTGTGCATAAAAATAAGTAACAGATGGGGTACGAGGGGGAGGTGGGGCCTTAGCGGAAGTTAGAGAAGTCGATGTTCATGCCATCAGGCTGGAGGCTACCCAGACGGAATATAAGGTGTTGTTCCTCCAACCTGAGTGTGGCTTCATCTTTACAGTAGAGGAGGCCATGGATAGACATGTCAGAATGGGAATGGGATATGGAATTAAAATGTGTGGCCACTGGGAGATCCTGCTTTCTCTGGCGGACAGAGCGTAGATGTTCAACAAAGCGGTCTCCCAGTCTGCGTCGGGTCTCGCCAATATATAAAAGGCCACATCGGGAGCACCGGACGCAGTATATCACCCCAGCCGACTCACAGGTGAAGTGTTGCCTCACCTGGAAGGACTGTTTGGGGCAATGAATGGTGGTAAGGGAGGAAGTGTAAGGGCATGTGTAGCACTTGTTCCGCTTACACAGATAAGTGCCAGGAGGGAGATCAGTGGGGAGGGATGGGGGGGACGAATGGACAAGGGAGTTGCGTAGGGAGCGATCCCTGCGGAATGCAGAGAGAGGCGGGGAGGGAAGGATGTGCTTAGTGGTGGGATCCCGTTGGAGGTGGCGGAAGTTACGGAGAATAATATGTTGGACCCGGAGGCTGGTGGGGTGGTAGGTGAGGACCAGGGGAACCCTATTCCTAGTGGGATGGCGGGAGGATGGAGTGAGAGCAGATGTACGTGAAATGGGGGAGATGCGTTTAAGAGCAGAGTTGATAGTGGAGGAAGGGAAGCTCCTTTCTTTAAAAAAGGAAGACATCTCCCTCGTCCTAGAATGAAGAGCCTCATCCTGAGAGCAGATGTGGCGGAGACGGAGGAATTGCGAGAAGGGGATGGCGTTTTTGCAAGAGACAGGGTGAGAAGAGGAATAGTCCAGATAGCTGTGAGAGTCAGTAGGCTTATAGTAGACATCAGTGGATAAGCTGTCTCCAGAGACAGAGACAGAAAGATCTAGAAAGGGGAGGGAGGTGTCGGAAATGGACCAGGTAAACTTGAGGGCAGGGTGAAAGTTGGAGGCAAAGTTAATAAAGTCAACGAGTTCTGCATGCGTGCAGGAAGCAGCGCCAATGCAGTCGTCGATGTAGCGAAGGAAAAGTGGGGGACAGATACCAGAATAGGCACGGAACATAGATTGTTCCACAAACCCAACAAAAAGGCAGGCATAGCTAGGACCCATACGGGTGCCCATAGCTACACCTTTAGTTTGGAGGAAGTGGGAGGAGCCAAAGGAGAAATTATTAAGAGTAAGGACTAATTCCGCTAGACGGAGCAGAGTGGTGGTAGAGGGGAACTGATTAGGTCTGGAATCCAAAAAGAAGCGTAGAGCTTTGAGACCTTCCTGATGGGGGATGGAAGTATATAAGGACTGGACATCCATGGTGAAAATAAAGCGGTGGGGGCCAGGGAACTTAAAATCATCGAAAAGTTTAAGACTGTGAGAAGTGTCACGAACATAGGTCGGAAGGGATTGAACAAGGGGTGATAAAACAGTGTCGAGGTATGCAGAAATGAATTCGGTGGGCAGGAGCAAGCTGAGACAATAGGTCGGCCAGGACAGGCAGGTTTGTGGATCTTGGGTAGGAGGTAGAAACGGGAAGTGGGGGGTGTGGGAACTATAAGGTTGGTAGCAGTGGATGGGAGATCCCCTGAGCGGATAAAGTCAGTGATGGTGTGGGAGACAATGGCCTGGTGCTCCTTAGTGGGGTCACGATCGAGGGGTAAATAAGAGGAGGTATCCGCGAGTTGTCGCTGTGCCTCGGCATGGTAGAGGTCAGTACGCCAGACTACAACAGCACCCCGCCTTATCGGCGGGTTTAATAATAAGGTTAGGATTAGTGCGGAGGGAGTGGAGAGCAGAGCGTTCCGAAAGAGTGAGGTTGGAATGGGGACAAGGTGCGGTGAAGTCGAGACGGTTGATATCCCGTCGGCAATTAGCGATAAAGAGATCCAGAGCAGGCAGAAGACCAGAGCGGGGTGTCCATGAAGAAGAGGAGGGTTGAAGACGGGAGAAGGGGTCATCGGTGGGGGTGGAAGAGTCCTTGCCGAAGAAGTAGGCTCGGAGACAGAGACGGTGGAAGAAAAGTTCCGCATCATGGCGAACACGGAACTCGCTGAGGTGTGGGCGAAAGGGGACAAACGTGAGGCCCTTACTGAGAACAGAGCGTTCTGCCTCCGACAGTTGAAGGTCGGAGGGGATGGTAAAGACCCGGCTCGGATGAGAGCTGGGATCAGAGGGGGGAGGGGGGAGGCTGGGGGTGTCAGTGGAGAGGGGAGGGTTGGGGTGAGAGGAAGATGGAGCCTCTGAGGGCCCAGGAGTCGACGGTGGGATCTGAGGAAGACGGGGCTGCGGAGTGGTGGTGGGGGAAGGGGAGACGGGAGTCACAACAGCAGCACATAAAGACCCGGCCTGGAGTTCAAGGCTGGAGTTGCAGTTGGTGGTTGCGCAATCGCTGTGAAGGTGTCCATGGTCGTTGCTGGAGTCCGGGTTTTGAATATGCCCTGAGGTGTTGGAGCCGCCGAGATCAATGGTAGAGGCCGCAATCTGAAGTTCATGCCTGCTAGCGTCGGGGCCGGCAGGCTCTGGGGTCTGCAGATGTAGCATCTTGCGATCTTTGCCAAACATGACAAAGTCAAAAAAACGGCGATTGCAGGCGTGAATCTGACGGAGAATGAAATAACGGGTAGGACCATTACAGACGGCGAAGAAAGTGTCCCGAAGGTGTGGAAGGGTCTGGGATAGGGACACCAAGTACCTCCTCATGGCGGAGAGCGTCGCCTTCAGAGCTTGACGGGAGAAGCGGCGAGAGGCAGAGTCAATAAAATGTGAGTACCTGGGATCCTCAGAAGGTCCAAATTGAGAGGCTTGGAAACGAATCCTAAAGCCAACTGGAGTAAGTTGGTGATGGAGGCACGTTCCAAGAAAGGATATATGGCTGTGATAGCGAGTCTGAGTCAAAGTGTGGTCGAAAAGTTGAAGAGCCGAAGAAATTACAGATGGGGAGCAGTGAGAGATGGTTTCACTGAACTCCCGTCGAAGAGAGGATCTAAACTTCTTCGGTGTAGGCATCACCGGAAGAGGCTTCGCAGTAGTGAATTTAAACGCAAACAACAGGAATTCTGCAGATGCTGGAAATTCAAGCAACACACATCAAAGTTGCTGGTGAACGCAGCAGGCCAGGCAGCATCTGTAGGAAGAGGTGCCAGGCCAGGCAGCATCTGTAGGAAGAGGTGCCTACCCCGGTCTCCCGCGTGACAGGCGGGGATACTAACCACTATACTACCGAGGATGCTCTTCCTACAGATGCTGCCTGGCCTGCTGCGTTCACCAGCAACTTTCATGTGTGTTGCTTGAATTTCCAGCATCTGCAGAATTCCTGTTGTTTGAAATAGATAATTGTGTGAATTCCAGTTGGCGATCAATTGATTGCTGGAAAACTAAGGGATTAATGGAAGTGGGCATAGTTCAGGAAGGTTGAGTTGATGTAAACAATGAGTGATAGAGCACTATAGCAACCACAGGTCCTTCAGCTCAGCTGTTATCATCCCTACTCCCATTTACCCATCCCCAAACTGTAGACCACCATATCCCTCCCATCCATGTACTTAACCAAACTTGCCTTTAAACCTTTGGGAGAGTAGGTACGAAGGCTGGTATTATTTTTACATTTGTCATTGAAAATCTGGGATTGAATTGGAATGAGAGTTGTAGAGTCCTGTGGATCCATATTTTTTCAAACAATAAATATGATCACAGCTACATTTGACAAAGCTTGCACCAGTATCTTTTCATTTAAAAAGTTGAAGGTTGCAAAGTTGACATGTTAATTACAGGATTTGTACAGCAAAATATAGTTCTTGCATTGGTTGTGCGGCTGGTGGACAGTAGATCCTGATAGGTGGCGAACCTGCGGCATACACAAAAATTTTGTTGGCACGCAGCATGCACTGCTACCCCTCAATTCTTTAAACTCTACCAATAATTTTTTTAAAACCATAATGTTTATCTTTACAGCCAAATGAAGCTGCAAATGACTTTCTGTAACTAAGAACAGTGAGAAGTTTTCACAGAACATGTCTCACACCGCCTTGGTGCAAGCGAGATAGTTGCAAGAACATGTGACTTTGAATGATATGTTTTGAAATCCTTACAGACCTGGTGTGCATATCAGTAGTTGGATAGTAAATGTTTGCAATAAGAATGCTATTTAGAAATCGTTATTTTTCAAAGTTTTAAAAGATTAATAATTTTTAAAAGGTTAACAGTTATATTTTAACTTGTTTCTGTTATATTTTGATAGTAAAACCATGAATACACGTAAATAAGCAAAAGGACTCAATCTTTTTTCCCTTAAAAAGTCCATTATTGTTGTTAGTAATCAATGACAATCTCTGTTCACAATTATGACATGCGAGAGAATTTTTTAAAAAGATTATTGCCAATTTGGGCACTCATTCTCAAAAAAAGTTTTCCGCCCATCTCCAAGTAAATGTATCCTCGGGGGGGGGGAGATGAGCTATATGACCCAACTGAATGAATTTGGGTTTACTCTGGAGTGGAAACCCTAACCATAGCCCAAAGCTGTTTGAAGTGAGATTTAAATGCCTAGCATTGAACTCTATAATGGAGATAGCTATTACTCTGAGTAAAGCTTCTCTTCTGTGTCATTCAGTAATCTCTTTTGCCTTGTGTTTCTCTCAGGCACTGGTGAAGCACATCCAGTCGAAAGGATACCCAAATGAGCGGTTTGAGCTGGTCACCAACTTTCCACGCAGGAAGCTCTCCCACTTGGACTATGAAATTACACTGCAAGAAGCTGGACTGTGCCCTCAGGAAACTGTCTTTGTTCAGGAGCGAAATTAACCTGGGAGTGCAAAAAAGATTTTATACAAATGTTGCAAGATCTGGTTGGTTGGTGATAACCTGGCTTCAGCCTGAACAAGGAGAACTATGTATTTTCATCTTTTTACTGGACCTAGTGAGGCAACTGATGTGAAGAAATTTGGTGATCTACACTCAATTCTTAATACTTTTTGATTCCCAAACGAAGAACTCTTTTTACTGGACCATAGAACACTGGATATGATTTATGTTTTGTTAGTCATAAAGTGTCCATCATTCTATGCTTGACCCATTACATTTGGACAATGCCAGACATCAGTTTCATTTGTATTTGCCCCCCTACACCTGCTGGTCTTGGCAATGCTCCAAGTTGCCAAAACCAAAATCTACAAGAGCCTCGCATTTTTACTACTAGGAGGAAGCCTTCCTTGCACTAAGAGCAGTTCACTACAGGAACCACTGGGGAAGAAAGGATGCGAAATGACAGATTGGCATCCAAAAAGATTTGATTTTGTCTCTTGGTAGTGTTGCATATTTAGGCTGTAAGTGCGTGATAGGAATTTGATGTTGTTCACTATGATGCATCTTCAGTTGCCCTGATATCTTCAAACAACCCAACTCAGGCCTGTGCTGGAATTTGTGACCTTATGTTATGGGTGGAGTTATTTCAGCATAGCCTGGTATAATCTCATAGGTCTGGCATGCTGGGTCTAAAGCCACCAACTTTTCTTTAGTCTGCACTTTTGAGGCACAAGTTGCTGTGGAATGATTATTTAATGGTTTAGTGCATCATTCCAAGATCAACAAGCTCTAAAACAGGGGTTCCCAATCTTTTTTATGCCATGGACCCCTACCATTAACGGAGGGCTCCATGGATCCTAGGTTGGGAACCCCTGCTCTAAAGGGACCCGAGGCAATCTAGCCCACCTGACTAGAGCAGCGAGTCCTGTGAATACACATTTGATCTTTGACATTAAGCTATCAGGGTGAAGCTTCTATGTTCTTAAAGCAAGGTTAATACTGAGGGATTTTACACAGTCCATTACTCCATATAGGGTCAAGAATTGAGTGATTGTGCTCATTTCTGTCATCACCAAACTTCAAGGTTTTACCTGGTTCCTGACATGAATTTCTTTGTGATCCTGCTTATCATTCTGGTTTGTGTCATGTTACAATTTTGAGGGGTTGTATGAAGCAGGATCCTTCATGGTAAACTTTGGAGATGAGCAACCTACCCATTGAGAATGGTTTGAGCCCCAAACTGTGATGGGTGAGGTTTGGGATAGGGATGTGGTGGTGATGGTGGTGCTAATGTGTGATTGATGCACAGTTTTGGGGTTTAATGAAGGACAGTAAAGAATTATGTATATCTGCCACAGAGCTGGTACCATGGAGGGAGTGAGCAATGTTAGTGTGTCCTGCTGGGAACAATCAGTGTTTTATGGCTGTATTCAGGCCTGGTCCTTCATATTCAGAGGAGGGGAGGAATTTGAGAAAGTATATTGATAATAAGTATCTTTGGCAAATTTGTATGAACACAGCGAGCAGATCTTGTATGGTTCCGCAGGCATTTGTACATACATGGAAAGAGCATGAAACACATTGGAAACTATGTGCTAGGGGTTGGTTGGTATTGAATTATTGTTTGGAACAGTTGGGGCCCTTTGGGTGGGTGGGTGAGGGTTGGCAAAGGAGGAGATCAGACCCAACAGGGAGATTAGGGGTGGGGGTGGGTGGGAGCATTGTGCATTAAAGGGAAGGTGAACACCAATGAGAACAGTTGAGTGTGTGTTGGGTCAGGTAACTGTAAAGTAAGAATGTGTGAGACTGACTAAGAAAAAATAATTAAGTGGGAGGAGCTCTGTCACTTTGGAAAGAGCCATATTGGAAATAGACTGTTACTGTGTGTGATTAAGTATGGTGAGCATTGCATCATAGCAGAATAAGTCCCTTGTTCATTTTTTTTCTGCCAATTAAGGTTTTTGATCCCTGTAATTATCAATCATTTTTTCCAGCAGAGGCTATGAACATTCTGTATTCTGTGAAAGGAATAAACATTAGCAATTAAACAAGATTTTGATTGATGAAATAATGTTCAAAATTAGCCACTTTCAAGTCCACAGATATGGAAATTGTTGGGCTGTGTTATAAACATGCTGGTGATAATGTAACTGGACAAGAGAGATCAGAAATTTAATTGCGAAAAAAGATGGTCAATAATATTTGGATTCTGTCCACTGATTTTCTGCATTTAATCTGTAACCATCAGATATATGATATGATCTTGATCAATTCTTTGAAAACGTGGGAGAAAGGGTTACAATGGGGGAAATTAGTGAGGAATAGGATTGCTTTGTGAGCTGGCATGGACTTGATGGACGGAAATGGCTCCTTGATTGTAAGGGAAGGTGGTACCACACACAATGCTGGAGGAGCTCAGCAGGCCGGGCAGTATCTATGGAAAAGAGTACAGTCGGTGTTTTGGGCCGAAACGTTGACTGTACTCTTTTCCATAGGTGCTGCCTGGTCTGCTGAGTTCCTCCAGCATCTTGTGTGTGTTGCTTGGATTTCCAGTATCTGCAGATTCTGTCTTGTTTGTGAAGGGAAGATGGTATATAGCTAAACAAAGCAGATCAGTGCAGACTGTAAGACATCGTACACCCAGGTTCTGCAATCAATTCTTCATCCAAATCTCAATGAAATATTAAATCATGTCAGATTACTACTTGTTTTTAATAGTACTTCAGTTATTCAGTTTGTGAAACATGAGTTTATACTCCCAAGTAGACTGCCTGGATAAGATCTCCAAAGACCAGGCGGTTCCCACACATCTGACCAAGTGAACCAGTAAACTGAATAATTTGAACATTACAGGACTGCGGCAACCAATATCACATTTTGTAAACCTCAATCAATAAAATTTATAGTTTGCTTTTTAACAGAGCTGTATAGGTGTATTTTTTACCCCGATTTTCAAAGATCATCTGGTTCTTGGGTTCATGAGGCCAGTTAAAGTGTTACAAAGTATAGGAAAAGCTTGAGACAAGGACAGATACAAAACTAACAATACAAACAAAGGTGTGAAGAATGGTGGGGTTTTGAAATGTACACAGCAGGTCAGACTGTATGAGTGGTCAAAGAATAACAAACAATATTCTGCGTAAATAATTTGTATTCTTTCCTCCCCCATCTTCACTGTTACTTCAAACTAACTGGTTTTCTCTTTTTATCAACTGTTTTCTCTCTATAGTAGATGCCTGACCAGCTGAGTGTTTCCCGTAACTTTTTTATTTCAAACTTCCAGCATCTTCAGATTTTCAGGTAAGGGGAGATCGGGGCAGATGACAAAAAGCTTAGTCAATATGCTTATGTAACACCTTGGAAGAGGAGGGTGGAAGTTGAGAGGATAAAAATGAAATAACGTAACTTTCTTATCAGCTGATGACATGACTATTGTCATAGAAATTACAACAAGAGTTCCTCAAGTGCTTAGGCTTTGAAGGCTGTAGGACTGGAAGGAATTACAGAAATAATTTGCAGAATTATAGCCATGGTAAGTTTGAGAGATACAAAGTTAAGAATTTTAAAAACTTTGAGGCGAGTTGTAATGATAGGTCTTTGGATAGTTCAAGTTATGACACGGGCTGACACTTGTGAGTAGGTATGACATGTGGCTAGGGATGTGTTTGACTCAAGTCAGGATGACAGGGTTCCAACAGTGATTGGGTTTGAGCAGATGTGCTGTTAAAAGTAGAAATAATATTTTTTTCTTTGTGCTGTGGGTGTGTGTAAGCTCGTCCTCAGGTCCCACATCAGTTTGTAAGCAGTTCATTTTGGCTGCAGGTGAAGTTGATGGCCAGTGAAAAGTGTTTGTGTCATGGATCAATGACTTCAGCATTCCCTCTATGTGCCTGTACTGACTATCAGATATTAATTCAGTGCCTAAGAACATTGAAGAGATGGAGAGAGTGAGAGTTGGGTATCATGGGCATGGAGGCTTTTCTTTTGTGCGTTTTGCTGAGAGATAGGATGTAGAAGACAATAGGAAAGCAATCCAGGATCTGTGGTGGGTGGATAATAGTGACACAGATGTAGACACAAACAAATGTAGTTGGTTCTCTGGGTCAGTTCGATAGATGAGATTGGAATTGGACAAGTGCATTCTCGCCCAGTCAGACAAGGATGGAGAAAGGTGGTGTAGTTGGCACCTCCTTAATGCAGTATGTTTAGATGGGACAGAATATGTTAGGAGTGTCCAGGGAGGATTCCAGACACAATATGTGGACAGGCGAAACTGGTTCTGGTGCTAGGCAATGAACCCGGACAGGTGTCAGACCTCTCAGTTAGTGAGCATTTTGAAGACAGGGATAGGAGCAAATGGCATGGGAAAGTATTTATTTGAGGGATGGGGAATTATGAAGCTATTAGGCAGGAACTTGGGAACATAAATTGGGAACAGATGTGCTCAGGGAAATTCACAGTGAAAATGTGGACCTAGTTTAGGGAGCACTTGCGGGTTCTGCGTAGGTTTGTCCCATAGAGGCAGGGAAAGGAATGTAGGATAAAGGGACCATGGCTGGTAAGTGGATTACACAGGGTTCTAGAGGGTTACAAGGTAGCCAGGAAGGAGCTTAAGAATGGACTTAGGAGAGCTAGAAGGGAACATGAGAAGACCTTAGCGAGTAGGATTAAGGAAACCCCCAAGGCATTCTACACATATGTGACAACAGGTGGATGACTAGAGTGAGGATAGAACCGATCAGAGATAGAAGAGGAGCCATGTGAATCAGGGATAGAAGAGGAACCATGTGCCTGGAGTCAAAAGAGGTAGGGGAGGTCCTTGGTGAATACTTTGCTTCAGTATTCATGAGTAAGAACCACCTTGACATTTGTGAGGACAGCAGACTGATATGCTTGAACATACTGGCTATAGGAAAGGATATGCTGGAACTTCTGAGGGAAAAATAAGATAGCTAAGTCCCTGGGGCCAGATGGAATATACCGCAGGCTACTATGGGCAACGAGGGAAGAATTTGCTGCTCCTTTGGCAATGGCCTTTGCATCCTCACTGGCCACAGGAGTAGTACTGGATGATTGGACAGTGGCAAATGTTATCCCTTTATTCAAGAAAGGTTATAGGGATAACTCTGGGAATTATAGACCACTGAGTCTTACTTCAGTGATAGACAAATTTTTGGAGAAGATTCTTAGAGGCAGGATTTATAAGCATTTGAATAATCTGGTTAGGAATAGTCAGCAATGCTTTGTTCGGGGCAGGTCATTCCTCAAGAGTATGATTGGATTTTTTGAGGATGTGATAAAGCATATTGATAACTATGGATTTTAGTAAGTCATTTGATAAAGATTCCCCATGATAGGCATATTCAGAAATTCAGGAGGCAGGAAATCTAGGAAAACCTGGCTGCTTAGATTCAGAATTTGCTTGCAAGAAAACAGAGGGTGGTAGTAGATGAAGCACATTCTGCCTGGAAGTTGGTGTTCCACAGGGATCTGGTCTGAGATCCCCGCTCTTTGTGATTTTTATAAATGACCAGGATGAGAAAGTGAAAGGGTGTGTTAATAAGTGCAGATGACACAAAGATTGGTTGAGTTATGGATAGTGTAGAAGTTTGTTGTACGTTACATTAGGACATTGATGGGATGTAGAGCTGGACTGAGAAGTGGCAGATCGAGTTCAACCCAGAGAAGTATGGTCTGATTCACTTTGGAAGGAGGAATTTGAAAGCAGAATACGGAGTTAATGGCATGATTCTTCACAGTATAGAGGAACAGAGGGATCCTGGAGTCCACACCGATAGGTCCCTCAAAGTTGCTATGCAAGTTGATAGGGTGGTTAAAAAAGTGTATGGCATGTTTATTAGGTGGGGAATTTAGTTCAAGAGCAGCAAGATAAAGTTGCAGCTCTATAAAATCCTGGTCAGAAAATACTTGGAATATTGTGTTTAGTTCTAGTCACCTCATTATAGGAAGCTTCCGGAAGTTTCCATGAGGGTGCTTCATGGAATGGAGAGCATGTTCTGTGACGATAGGGCTTTCTGTGATCTAGGGCTTTTCTCTTTGGAATGAAAGGAAGATGAAAGGCGACGATAGAGGTATAAAAGATGATTGGAGACATAGAGTGCATAGCCAGAGATGTTTTCCAAGGGAAGAGATAGTTAATACCAGGGGGTATCATTTTAAGGAAAATATAGGAGGGGTTTTAAATATTTTCACACAGTCCTGCCAGAGTGGCAGATACATTAGGGGCATTTAAGAAAATCTTAGACAGGTGAGTAATAGAAAGATGTAGGGCTATATAGGAGAACAAGATTAAACTGATCTTAAGAGAATGTTAAAATGTCAGCATGACATCATTGGCCAAAGTGCCTGTACTGTGTAGTAGTGTTCTATGTTTTACTCTCAAAGGCTGCAGGCAAGCTGAGTTGAGTTGAAAGTATGAGGGGATGATGGACTTAACCAAGAAGAGGCAATGGAGAAATTACCTTAGAGGTGATTGTAAGAGCATTGAAGGGTTGTGGACTGCTGGTGCCGTTTATTCCATAACAAGGTCTTTTAACCTTGAGTTATAGTAACATAGTTAAATTGAAAGAGAAAGCCATCATTTTACATCCATGTGTTAAAGAGTCTTGATAGACTTGAAAGTGATACCTCCAATTGTAACTCATACCTTTTTGTTCAGGATGGGTCGTCCGTCAGGTTAAATAAAAGGCTAGCCCGCTACTGATTGATTTTAAAACTCCTAATTGGCAAATCATCTTTTGTGGAGGGGATACAAAATGAATCTGCCCTCATTGAACATTGTGTCCAGGTTCTGTCAATTAATTACTCATGTTTGGGCGATCCCTGCGGAAAGCAGAAAGTGAGGGGGAGGGGGGAGAGGAGGGAAAGATGGACTTGGTGGTGGGATCCCGTTAGAGATGGCGGAAGATACGGAGAATTATGTGCTGGACTGGAGGGTGGTGAGGTGGTGGGTGAGGACAAGAGGGACCCTATCCTTGGTAGGGTGGCAGGAGGATGGGGTAAGGGTAGACGTGCGCGAAATGAAAGATGCTGTTGAGAGCAGCGTTGATGGTGGAGGGCGGGAAGCCCCTTTCTTTAAAGGAGGAGGACATCTCCTTCGTTCTGGAATGAAAAGCTTCATCGTGAGAGCAGATGCGGCGGAGACGGAGGAACTGAGAGAAGGGGTGGCATTTTTACAAGTAACAGGGTGGGAAGAAGTGGAGTCCGGGTAGCTGTGAGAGTCCGTGAGTTTGTAATAGACAACAGTAAATAAGCTGTCTCCGGAGATTGAGAATGTGGAGGTAGGTGTCGGAAATGGGCCAGATAAATTTGACAGCAAGGTGGAAGTTGGAGGCAAAGTTGATGAAGTCGACGAGCTGCACCAATGCAGTGGGGGACCGACACCAGTGTAAGCAATATATGCGCGTTAGAATTTCCAGCATTTCCAAGACGAGTCGGATATGACGTCAGAATGAGTTTTTACTGTCAGCTTCAAGTTGAGGCAACAGATGAGAGTTCGGTTACGAGGTGGTGTCGACAGAGGTTTAGTCCCATCCCTTTCCTATCTCAAGAAAGTATAGAGGCCTGCATAGAGCAGAACACCCCGGCGACGACTTCATTTTCCAAGAGTTACCTTTGGCTTGGGAGTCACAGGCAGTATGGGCACCGGCTACTGCGCTCGTTGTATAGCCATATCTCTGATACCTCTGGCACTTACCTCCATGGCAGCCAGTCTCGCTTTGCTCTTCCCAAATGGAGAAACTGTCTACTTAATGGAGAAGCATATCACCTGGACGGCCACGGTTCAGGCCGGACTTTGGGGAAGCGGATTATTGGTAAGACCATTTAACCAGAACGTGCAGTTACATTTGAAGGAACGAAGGGACATAATACCCAGCCTTAAACCTGTAGGAGTTCGTGCCCGAGTTAGCCAACTAGTGTATGCACTGATATACGGGAACAGTTGTAATTTGCATCAAATGATGCTTAGGGAAATTGCTTTTACGACGGTGTAACCCGAAGTAGGAAAATAGAATCCCGCTAAATCAGAGCGGGGTATTTGCGATCAGTGGCGTAGTCTTATAGGGTACCGGTATACTGGAACAGTTTGGCGAGGGATGTACCCTTTTTGTGAGTTCCGATGTGTTGTTCTACGTTATCAAATCAGCCCATTTGTTGGGATAATTTGTGCATTCATATCATGGCGGGCGATATGCGCTTCAGTGTAGAGACATTTGGACAATATCTGTCCTTTCTCACAAGCTTGTTTGCGACTTCCAGAAGCTTTCTTTCTGTCTGTCCTGTTCAGTTGCTGTATTCTCATCTGGAAAATCCCAACATTTTGTTTATTGTTTCACAGCAAACTGCTTGCTCAATCCTGCCACCCGCTTTATCTTTACTCGTCACGCTTACATCTAAACTTGGCCAAATGCATCGTCAACGACCAACACAGACCCGGGATGCGCTGGGCAGTCCGCAAGTGTCACCACGCCAACGTAGTACGCCCACACACTTGCTAACCCTAACCCGTACGTCTTTGGAAGGTGGGAGGAAACCTACAGACCCCGATCGGTGGTGACTGCTGCTTCTAGACTAGAGCATCGCGCTAACCGCTACGCTGCTGTGTCGCCGCAACCTTTCGGAGCATTAACGTTGGTGTTAAGTTTCTCGGTGCTGAGGAGATCAGTGGCGCAGTCAGTGCTGGTCTCGGACAACGGCTTGCATTCCATGCCGACCAGGGTGAAGCCCGAGTCCTACATCTCAACAGTGAACAAGACACATGCTTCACCACAGGCCATCAAACACCGTTCCTTACAGGCAGCCTCTGTACATTGCCGCAGCGGCAAAGAGTTGTTTCATTGCTGTGGGAGCAATAAATATGAAATAAGTTGGTTTGCAAACGCAATAAGGAATCAGCGTTTAGTAGCATAGTCTTGCGGGGATACCTGTTGTTACGTACTCCGTAACTGGGTTGTCAAACCAGCAGAAATGGATCACTCAGTTGGAGTCTGGATTACTAGAACTAAGAAAGTTTTATTAAAGAAACAAGCAACACAGTACTCTAATCAAAAGGATAATAAATGCAACAGTTCAGCAATGATAAACACACATGTACACAGAATTAAGATAACAGGATCAATCAAGCTCTATCGTTGTCTAGGGGTAAATGACCAGTTTCAAAGTGACGCAAAGTTCAGTTCAATTTAGTTCAGTTCAGTTCGCAGTAATCACTGCAGTGGGAGATGGACAGTGGGGGGAAGGAGAGAGAGAGCAAAACGAATGAATATTCAAATGGCTTCCACACAGACCTTCGATATTCTTCGCAGTCAGCTTTCGGGCGAGCCCTTTGTGATGTCATCTGAGGTCACCGACCGTGACCCCTCCGTTTCCAGATACGATCGTTTCTCTGCGGTGAACCTGGCACCCAGGCAAGGGCGGACACACACCAGGTTCCCGCCGATCGTGCCTTTCCACCCTGTGCGTCTATGGCTTGGTCCTGCGACCAGCCGTCCAAAACTTCCCACCTACTTGTGGGAGACGCACCGCTTCCAGGGTCTCGTTACCTCGGGGTGTCGTGTGTGTCTTGCCTTAGCGAACCTGTCCCTTTTTATCCCCCTGCTGGGGTATCGCCCATCCATCACTTCAAACAGTTCAGGATTCAAAGGGGGAGCCGATCTTGACAGCTGTCCTTCCGTTAAACTCTCCCGTCCCTTCATTAACATCTCCAAATGCTGCTCCATTGTTTTCCTTATCTCTCTTTCTCCTGAAGACAGGTGGCAGACCAACTGCTGATCCCACTGGTGCCAGCACAGGACAGCTAACATCTTAATCTATGTGTATTCTCGTCACACTTCCCACCTTTAAGGATTTTTACCGGGGTAAAAATTACAAACATGAATACATTATTTGATACACACAAATACACATCTTTATCAGCTGTTTGGCTAATACAGCCAGTTTGAAGTTGTCAACACCTGACAGACAGTCAGCCATCACATTTTCTGTTCCTTTTATATGTGTTATTAATAATCCCTTAGACCAGGCTCCAATTTAGCAAACTTCATAGTGCCCAAAAACACTGATGAGTTGCGATCAATGTAACCTCTCATTGGGTTTCGTCCCGGACCACAATAACAAGGGTCGTCCCATTCCAACTTAGTTTTCTCTCACAAGGGCTTAGTAGGAGGGGGAGGGGTAGTAACCGCAGAGTTATTGCAAAATTTCCTACAGTACCCCACCATCTCCAAGAGCCTTCTGAGGGCCCTCTTGTCTGTTGGGGTTGGGATGTCAGAGATAGCCCGCACTTTAGCTTGCATCGCTGCCAGCTGCCCCTGTGTCACCACAATTCCCAGGTAAGTGACCTTCGTGTGGCCGAACTCATTTTTTTCAAGGTTCACTATCAAGCTGGCTTCAGACAGCCATATTACATCGCCAATACACACCTCTGTGTTCGTCAGCCCTTTCGTCACTGAATTACTCATTCTATAGGAGTATTGCTCGCTAGGCTGGCCTAGCGTAACAAACACCACCCAACGTCCCAGTTCTTTGCATCGCCTCGGGACAATCAAACACACGTGTGTGAGTCGTTTAATTACTTCTCCTAAAGAGTCGCTTTGTTCGGGGATTAAGGGAGAGACCTTATCAGCAGAGCTGGCCAAAACAATAGCCTTCTCCCATCTGGTCGATACCATACTCATCTTTTCAAAATGGTTTTTTTCTCTTATCAGGGGGACCCTAGCTTCATTGATCTCTGCGCTAACATCGACTAGGTTTGTTAGCATATCAAAAGCCTGTGACCGTCTCAGTTCGTGTCGGCCATAATCAATAACATCCTTCCTCCGGTGCAGCCGGTAAACCTCTTTCATGATTCCACCAACTGTTTCCTCCAGCACCTCAACATGTCCACCGAGGGGTACCTTGTGGGCCGGGTTAAAAATCTCATCCCCATAACTCTTTTGCACCACCCCCCATTCCTCATCTGCGGGTACGGTACTTGGTCTCCCTTTCTTCCTTAGCACTTCCTCCTCCACACAATAGCCTACTGTTTCCCTTGTTAAGTCTGTGTCAGAGAGAGCTGTCTCTGCCAAAACCATCAGCCCCTCGTCTCGCTCCGGCGCCTGCACAAATTCTTTCCTGGCTAATGCTAAGTCTGTCTCAGCTCCCTCCCTACCTCTTGTTTCACTACCCTCCTTCTTTTCACTTTCTACCCACTTCTCGTACAAGGCTGGCAGAAACGTCTCAGCTAAATTTACTACCGCAGTCCCGAGATGAACCTGTGAGTCAATGGGCGGGGCTTCAATGCTGGCAGGCTGACCTGTCAATCTCACTGCTGGGAACACGATTCCTCCGGCGAGGTCATTACCGAGCAAGACTTCCACGCCTTTCATCGGTAATTCGGACCTCACCCCTATCGTGACTAGTCCAGAGACCAGGTTGCTTTGTAAGTGTATCTGGTGCAAAGGGACTGCCTCTGTCCCTTCCCCAATACCTTTGACCTTGACCTCCCCAGTGTGGGTCTCTGAGCTAAACTCTAAAACACTCTTCAGTATCAGTGACTGACACGCTCCCGTGTCTCTCCAGATCCGCACTGGAACTGGTTTTAACCCCTCCTTCACTGACACCAATCCGGCCGAGATAAACCTCTCGCGCCCTTCCTGAACTTTGGCAGACCTGTCCTCTCCTAGCGGTTCGTTTACCAGCTCGATACAGCCAGTCAAAATCTCCGTTTTTCCTTTTCCCGTCTCCTTCTTTGGGGCAAAGCACCTGGACGCAAAGTGTCCGACTTTCCCACAATTATAACAGACGACCCCAGGAGACTTCCTACCAGATTGCTCCCGGTCTACCTTATCCTTCTCACTAGTCCCCGGCTTACTTTCTGACTTTTCTGGCGGACTCTCCCTGCCGTCCTGACTACCCTTCTGGTAGCCTTTACTCGGGGCAAACTTCATTTTATGCGTCAACGCATACTCATCCGCTAACTTAGCAGTTGCGGCTAACGTGGCTGCCTCTTTCTCATCTAGGTAGGGTCTCATACCCTCAGGGACACAACCTTTAAACTGCTCAATCAGGATCAGCTGTAGCAGTCTGTCATAATCCCCCTCTACCCCCTTCGAGGCGCACAAACGCTCACAATATGTCTGCATCTCACGGGCAAACTCTAAATACGTGCGGTCCCACTGCTTCCTCGCATTCCGGAACCTCTGCCGGTATGCCTCCGGGACCAACTCATAAATCCTGAGGATGGCCTCTTTCACCACCTCATACCTCTGGGCATCTTCCGCGGACAAAGCTGAGTAAGCTTGTTGGGCTTTCCCTTTCAGTACACTCTGAAGCAAAACAGCCCACTTATCCCTCGGCCAGTCCTGACTGTAGCAACTTTTTCGAAATGGAGAAAGTACTGATCCACGTCGGTATCGTCAAATGGGGGAACCAGCCTAACCTCCTGGGTCGCCCGGAACCCTCCACCTTGGTTCGGCATGGGCCCCTGCTCTGCCCTTATCCTTAACTTCTCCAGCTCGAATTCCCTTTCCCTCTGTTTCTCCTCTCGCTCCAACTGTCTCTCTCTCTCTCTCCTGCCTTTCTAACTCTTTCTCTTTCTCCTGCCTTTCTAACTGTTTCTCTCTCTCCTGCCTTTCTAACTCTCTCTCTTTCTCCCGCCTTTCTAACTGCTTCTCTTCGTGTTCTAACTGCCGTACCCGGAACTCGTGC
Organism: Mobula hypostoma; assembly: GCF_963921235.1. Classification (NCBI taxonomy): domain Eukaryota; kingdom Metazoa; phylum Chordata; class Chondrichthyes; order Myliobatiformes; family Myliobatidae; genus Mobula; species Mobula hypostoma. Next base: position 94,819,016 of record NC_086100.1, on the reverse strand, counting down.
TCGAGTCTCAGTTTTTCAAGCTGCACCTGTACCGCGTCTCCAGCAGGTTTTTCAATAGACACCATCTCCAGCTCCCCTTGGGGAAACACACCTTTAGATACATAGTGCTCTACGATAGCTCTGTGCATCTCCTCTCTCCTCATTGTCGACTTCCCCTTAGCAAGATTCAACCGTTTGGCCACAGCTACCAATTCCGATTTCCTGGCATCCTCTAATGCCTCCAAGGTCGGCGCCTTTATAAATCCCTCAACCTCCATTTCTGCTGTTTGTCTTTTCTTTCTTTCGGGAATTTTAACCCAATCAATTTACTCCGTCCCAAATTTAGCGTTCAAAATCGCGGACGAGAACCCCACTTATGTTACGTACCCCGTAACTGGGTTGCCAAACCAGCAGAAATGGATCGCTCAGTTGGAGTCTGGATTACTAGAACTAAGAAAGTTTTATTAAAGAAACAAGCAACACAGTACTCTAATCAAAAGGATAATAAATGCAACAGTTCAGCAATGATAAACACACATGTACACAGAATTAAGATAACAGGATCAATCAAGCTCTATCGTTGTCTAGGGGTAAATGACCAGTTTCAAAGTGACGCAAAGTTCAGTTCAATTTAGTTCAGTTCAGTTCGCAGTAATCACTGCCGTGGGAGATGGACAGTGGGGGGAAGGAGAGAGAGAGCAAAAACGAATGAATATTCAAATGGCTTCCACACAGACCTTCGATATTCTTCGCAGTCAGCTTTCGGGTGAGCCCTTTGTGATGTCATCTGAGGTCACCAACCGTGACCCCTCCGTTTCCAGATACGATCGTTTCTCTGGGGTGAACCCGGCACCCAGGCAAGGGCAGACACACACCAGGTTCCCGCTGATCGTGCCTTTCCACCCTGTGCGTCTATGGCTTGGTCCTGCGACCAGCCTTCCAAAACTTCCCACTGACTTGTGGGAGACGCACCGCTTCCAGGTTCTCGTTACCTCGGGGTGTTGTGTGTGTCTTGCCTTAGCGAACCTGTCCCTTTTTATCCCCCTGCTGGGGTATCACCCGTCCATCACTTCAAACAGTTCAGGGTTCAAAGGGGGAGCCGATCTTGACAGCTCTCCTTCCGTTAAACTCTCCCGTCCCTTCATTAACATCTCCAAGTGCTGCTCCATTGTTTTCCTTATCTCTCTTTCTCCTGAAGACAAGTGGCAGACCAACTGCTGATCCCACTGGTGCCAGCACAGGACAGCTAACATCTTAATCTATGTGTATTCTCGTCACACTGTATATTGGAAGAGCTTGGAGAGAGACATTCCTTTTTTTGTGCGTTCACGGGTGTTGTATTTGTCTTTACTGTGTTGGGTGTTGGTCCCAGTTTACACTGCGGTAACCGTATCTCTTCTCTAACCATGTCTGTCTTCAACCCAGCACTCCAGATAGGGTGTGGAGATGGGCAAACAACCAGTGTTACTGACCACCTGGCGGGACCCATGTTAACCCTACAGGTACAGGAGAGGAGGGTTAGGTCTCGCTGCTAGATGAAGACAAGGGAAGGTAAGGGTCAAAGAGCAAGGGAGATGGAGGGAGAAGAACTACAAAGCGGAGATAAACATAGATAAACGAGAAAATCTGTAGATGCTCGGAATCTGAACAACACACACAAAATGCTGGAAGATCTCAGCAGGAAAATGTGCAGTCGATGTTTCGGGACAAAACCCTTCCGCAGAACAGAGATAAAAGCGTTTTGGGATAAAAGGTGCATTCTCGGGGTTCGAGGGGTTCAGCAGTGGGGGAAAGATTAGGTTACAGTGTTGTGCGATCAGAGAAGGGGCAGCACAGTACAGGATTTCACTCAGGAAATCCGGACACACTCAGCAGGTAAGGCAAACAACAGGAATTCTGCAGATGCTGGAAATTCAAGCAACACACATCAAAGTTGCTGGTGAACGCAGCAGGCCGGGCAGCATCTGTAGGAAGAGGTGCAGTCGACGTTTCAGGCCGAGACCCTTCGTCAGGACTAACTGAAGGAAGAGTGAGTAAGAGATTTGAAAGTTGGAGGGGGAGGGGGAGATCCAAAATGATAGGAGAAGACAGGAGGGGGAGGGATAGAGCCAAGAGCTGGACAGGTGATTGACAAAGGGGATATGAGAGGATCATGGGACAGGAGGTCCAGGAAGAAAGACGGGGGGGGGGTGGACACAGAGGATGGGCAAGAGGTATATTCAGAGGGACAGAGGGAGAAAAAGGAGAGTGAGAGAAAGAATGTGTGCATAAAAATGAGTAACAGATGGGGTACGAGGGGGAGGTGGGGCCTTAGCGGAAGTTAGAGAAGTCGATGTTCATGCCATCAGGTTGGAGGCTACCCAGACGGAATATAAGGTGTTGTTCCTCCAACCTGAGTGCGGCTTCATCTTTACAGTAGAGGAGGCCGTGGATAGACATGTCAGAATGAAAATGGGATGTGGAATTAAAATGTGTGGCCACTGGGAGATCCTGCTTTCTCTGGCAGACAGAGCATAGATGTTCAGCAAAGCGGTCTCCCAGTCTGCGTCGGGTCTCGCCAATATGTAAAAGGCCACATCGGGAGCACCGGACGCAGTATATCACCCCAGTCGACTCACAGGTGAAGTGTTGCCTCACCTGGAAGGACTGTTTGGGGCCATGAATGGTGGTAAGGGAGGAAGTGTAAGGGCATGTGTAGCACTTGTTCCGTTTACACGGGTAAGTGCCAGGAGGGAGATCAGTGGGGAGGGATGGGGGGGACGAATGGACAAGGGAGTTGTGTAGAGTTTCTTCATGGACACCCCGCTCTGGTCTTCTGCCTGCTCTGGATCTCTTTATCGCTAACTGCCGACGGGACATCAACCGTCTCGACTTCACCGCACCTTGTCCCCATTCCAACCTCACTCCGTCAGAACGCTCTGCTCTCCACTCCCTCCGCACTAATCCTAACATTATTATTAAACCCGCCGATAAGGGGGGTGCTGTTGTAGTCTGGCGTACTGACCTCTACCTTGCTGAGGCACAGCGACAACTCGCGGATACCTCCTCTTATTTACCCCTCGATCGTGACCCCACTAAGGAGCACCAGGCCATTGTCTCCCACACCATCACCGACTTTATCCGCTCAGGGGATCTCCCATCCACTGCTACCAACCTTATAGTTCCCACACCCCCCACTTCCCGTTTCTACCTCCTACCCAAGATCCACAAACCTGCCTGTCCTGGCCGACCTATTGTCTCAGCTTGCTCCTGCCCCACCGAACTCGTTTCTGCATACCTCGACATTGTTTTATCACCCCTTGTTCAATCCCTTCCGACCTATGTTCGTGACACTTCTCACGCTCTTAAACTTTTCGATGATTTTAAGTTCCCTGGCCCCCACCGCTTTATTTTCACCAGGATGTCCAGTCCTTATATACTTCCATCCCCCATCAGGAAGGTCTCAAAGCTCTACGCTTCTTTTTGGATTCCAGAGCTAATCAGTTCCCCTCTACCACCACTCTGCTCCGTCTAGCGGAATTAGTCCTTACTCTTAATAATTTCTCCTTTTGCTCCTCCCATTTCCTCCAAACTAAAGGTGTAGCTCTGGGCACCCGTATGGGTCCTAGCTATGCCTGCCTTTTTGTTGGGTTTGTGGAACAATCTATGTTCCGTGCCTATTCTGGTATCTGTCCCCCACTTTTCCTTCGCTACATCGATGACTGCATTGGCGCTGCTTCCTGCACGCATGCTGAGCTCGTTGACTTTATTAACTTTGCCTCCAACTTTCACCCTGCCCTCAAGTTTACCTGGTCCATTTCCGACACCTCCCTCCCCTTTCTAGATCTTTCTGTCTCTATCTCTGGAGACAGCTTATTTACTGATGTCTACTATAAGCCTATGGACACTCACAGGTTTCTGGACTATTCCTCTTCTCACCCTGTCTCTTGCAAAAATGCCATCCCCTTCTCACAATTCCTCCGTCTCCGCCGCATCTGCTCTCAGGATGAGGCTCTTCATTCTAGGACGAGGGAGATGTCTTCCTTTTTTAAAGAAAGGGGCTTCCCTTCCTCCACTATCAACTCTGCTCTTAAACGCATCTCCCCCATTTCACGTACATCTGCTCTCACTCCATCCTCCCACCACCCCACTAGGAATAGGGTTCCCCTGGTCCTCGCCTACCACCCCACCAGCCTCCAGGTCCAACATATTATTCTCCGTAACTTCCGCCACCTCCAACGGGATCCCACCACTAAGCACATCCTTCCCTCCCCGCCTCTCTCTGCATTCCGCAGGGATCGCTCCCTGCACAATTCCCTTGTCCATTCGTCCCCCCCATCCCTCCCCACTGATCTCCCTCCTGGCACTTACCCGTGTAAACGGAACAAGTGCTACACATGCCCTTACACTTCCTCCCTTACCACCATTCATGGCCCCAAACAGTCCTTCCAGGTGAGGCAACACTTCACCTGTGAGTCGACTGGGGTGATATACTGCGTCCGGTGCTCCCGATGTGGCCTTTTACATATTGGCGAGACCCGACGCAGACTGGGAGACCGCTTTGCTGAACATCTATGCTCTGTCTGCCAGAGAAAGCAGGATCTCCCAGTGGCCACACATTTTAATTCCACATCCCATTTTCATTCTGACATGTCTATCCACGGCCTCCTCTACTGTAAAGATGAAGCCGCACTCAGGTTGGAGGAACAACACCTTATATTCCGTCTGGGTAGCCTCCAACCTGATGGCATGAACATCGACTTCTCTAACTTCCGCTAAGGCCCCACCTCCCCCTCGTACCCCATCTGTTACTCATTTTTATGCACACATTCTTTCTCTCACTCTCCTTTTTCTCCCTCTGTCCCTCTGAATATACCTCTTGCCCATCCTCTGTGTCCACCCCCCCCCCCGTCTTTCTTCCTGGACCTCCTGTCCCATGATCCTCTCATATCCCCTTTGCCAATCACCTGTCCAGCTCTCGGCTCTATCCCTCGCCCTCCTGTCTTCTCCTATCATTTTGGATCTCCCCCTCCCCCTCCAGCTTTCAAATCCCTTACTCACTCTTCCTTCAGTTAGTCCTGACGAAGGGTCTCGGCCTGAAACGTTGACTGCACCTCTTCCTAGAGATGCTGCCTGGCCTGCTGCGTTCACCAGCAACTTTGATGTGTGCAGCAGGTAAGGCAACAGCTCTGGGGACAGAAATAGGTTAATGTTTTAGGCCTGACTCCCTTCGTCAAAAATAGTCCTCTAATCTCTCCCCAATCCTCCACCTCCAACTGAATTTAAAACAAAATCTTTTCCCAGTTCTAATGTCGTTTCTCTGAACCGAAACGAAAGTGTTTCTCTCTATACTGTATAGACGTCAGCGGAAATGCCGAGCGCTTGGGTATTTTGGGGGTTCATTTCTCCTTTCCTGAAGTTTCCAGGGTGATTACGGTAAACATCTCCTCCACGAAAGTTTTTTTTTAATCTCGCCCTTACAGCACCAAGCTCCAAATAAAACTATGATCACAACTTGGTTATAATTATTTTACCGTCGTGCAGGAGAAGGCGTGAGTATTCTCGCCACAGGTATCAGAGATAGATGTTTCCGAACAGGAGATTCGACAGATGCTTGAATGTCAGTGTAACAGACACAGAATGCTGCAGGAACTCAGCAGGTCAGGCAGCAACCATGGAAATGAATAAGCAATCGGCGTTTCGGGCCGAGAACCCGGTTTTCCTCTACGTTGTACTATAGGTGAGGACGATGTAGGCCAGTTGGTTATAATATAGTAACAGCTACACGACCTTGTTATATTTCCCGAATTAGCACTGCTTCCATTTCGTCTGGTGACTGAGTATAGGCAGTTACTAAGAATGCTTCAATATGTAATGATACGCAGTTGTGAAGCTTGGGTTTGACGTTGTATCGACAGCGTATTATAGACCCTTCGCTCCACAATGTTCTGCCGACCATGTAACCCACTCCAGACACTGCCTCCATTTTTCCAAGCTCCATCTACCTAAGAGGCCCCTAAAAGACCCTATTTGTATCCGCTTCCACCGCCGCTGCCGGCAGTGCATTCCACACACCCACCACTCTTACCCCTGACATCCCATCGATACCTATTTCCAATCACCGTAAAACTATGAAAAACAATGGTTGGTCGGGGGCTGTTGTTAATTGCCGAATCCGGAGTGATAGAGATATACGGCATAGAAACGTACAACGCAGGAGAGGCTCTTCGGCCCACGATGTCTGTGCTGACCACGGTACCAAATCTAACAAATCCCTCTGCCTGCACATGATCTATATCCCTCCATTCCCTGTCAGTTCGTGTCCCTACCTACCTCTTAAACGTCACTATCACCACCAACCTGGGCACCCACCACTCTCTTGTAAATTCAAACTTACACATATTTTCTCAGTTGGAACAGTAGGGGGCGCCAGGCAGGATAGTGGAATGCTGCTCTTGCGGGATGTGGGATGACCATTGTCCCTGACCACTACAACTGCAAGAAGTGCATCCAGCTGCCGCTTCTAACACTCCACGTTAAGGCGTTGGAGCTGGATCCGGATGAACCCCAGATCGTTCAGAAGGCTTGAGGGGTGATAGACAGGGCGTATAGAAAGATGGTTACACACAATGTGCAGGACACAGTAAATTGGATGACAATCAGGAAGGGGGAAGGGTTCTACAGCCAGTGTAGAGAGAGAAAAGTTACAGCAGTCAGGGCTCTGGCTCTGGCTCTGACTCAGAAGGGAAGGGGGAGAAGAGGCGAGCTGTGTAGATAGGGAATCCGTTGGTTAGGGGGACGGACAGGAGGGTCTTTGGGCAAGAACGAGATTCCCGGCTGGTTTGTTACCTCGCGGGTGCCAGGGTCCCGGACATCTCGATCGAGTCCTCAGCATTCTCCAGTGGGAGGGTGAATAGCCAGAGGTCGTGATCCAATGGCAAAGGTAGGAAGAGTTGCGAGATTTTGCAAAGTGAGTTCAGAGTGCCACAACAGATAGTGGAGAGGTTGTGGAGACAGATGCTGTTGAGACCTTAGGCGAAGACAGGGATCAAAAGATCAAGCATGGTGCGACTAATACTGTATCCTGAGCTCTGTGTATTTCAATGCAGGAAGTATCGTAGGAAAGGCAGGTGAATTCAGGGCACGGATGAAGTATGATACAGTATTGTAGCTATTAGTGAGACTTGGTTTCAGGAGCGGCAGGACTGGCAGCTCAGTATTCCGGGGTCCCGATGTTTTAGATGTGAAATGTGGGAGAGATTAAAGGAGAAGGGGTGGCATTACTCGTCAGGGGAAATGTCACGGCAGTGTTCAGTCTGGACAGACGGGAGAACTCGTCTCGTGTGGCGATATGGGGGATGGAAACTGATAAATAAGAAAGGTTAATGGGTTTATATTACAGATCACCCAACAGGTATTTAGAGGAACAAATTTGTAGAGAGATCGCGATTTTAACTTTCCACATATTGACAGGGACTCCCATATTGTAAAAGGACTAGCTGGGATTGAATTCGTTAAATGTGTTCAGGAAGGTTTCTTCAATCAATAGGTAGAAGTCCCAACGACAGAGTGTGCAATATTTGATCTGCTATTAGGGAATGAGATATTAGGCAAGTGACGAAAGTTTGTGTAGGGGGACACTTCGTATCCAGTGATCATAATGTCATTAGTTTCAAAGTAAATATGGAAAAAGATAGGCCTGCTCTGCCGGCTGAGATTCTACATTGGAGACAGGCCAATTTTGATGGTATCTGGCAAGTGTGGATTGGGACAGACTGTTTTCTGGCAAAGGTGTGCTTGGTAAGTGGGAGGCTTTCAAAAGTGGGGATGTTGGTCAAGAAGGTTCAGTTGCTGGGAATTCAAGATGAGGTAGTAAATTGGCTTTCTGGGAAGAGCCAGAAGGTGATAGTAGATGGTTGTGTCTCTAACTGGAGGTCAGTGACTAGTGGAATGCCACAGGGATTGGTGCTGAGTACAGTGTTGTATGTCATCTATATAAATGATGTGGTTGAGAATGTGGTTAACTGGAACAGCAAATTTCCGGATAACACCAAACTTGGGTGTGTAGTGAAAAAGGGAGGAAGACTATCAGAGCTTACAGTGGGATCTGGACCAGATGGAAAAATGGGTTGAAGATGGCAGATGGAATTTAATGCAGACAAGTGTGGCGTGTTACACTTCAGTGGGATAAACCAGTGAAAGGTAGGGCACCGAGGAGTGCGGTAGAACAAAAGGATCTGGGAATATGGGTCCATAACTCGCGGGAACTGGCGTCACTGGTAGATAGGGTCCTAAAGAAAGCTTTTGGCACATTGGCCTTCATAAATCTAAGTACTGAATAGAGGACATGGGATGTTACGTTGAAGTTGTAAAAGATGTTGGCAAGGCCTAATTTGGAGTACTCAGTGAAGTTTGGTCACCTACCTACAGGAAAGATGTAAACAAGGTTGAAAGAGTGCAGAGAAAAATTAGAAGGATGTTTCCGGAACAGGAGGACCTGAGTTATAAGGAAAGATTAAGTAGGTTAAGACTTTATTCCTTTGAACGTAGGATATTGAGGGGAAAATGTGATGGAGGTCATGGGTTTAGAGTGAAAGATGAGAAGTTTAAGGGGAACATGAGGGGAAATGTCACTCAGGGGGTCATGGGAATGTGGAACGAGCTGCCAGCGCAAGTGGTGGATGCAGGCGCGATTTCACCGTTTCAAAGAAGTTCCGATAGGTGCATGGAGGCGGGGGCAAGGACGGCTATGAACCCAGTGCAGGTCGATGGGAGCAGGCAGTTCAAATGGTTAGACGTGGACTAGATGGGCCGAAGGCCTGTTTCTGTGCTGTGCTTTTTTTTGACTTTATGACTCATACAGCTACTTTCAACTTCTCTCGATTTAAAGATATGCTCACTGGTATTTAACGTTTCCACCCTGGCAAATTGATCATCAACCGTATTTCTGCCTTTATACAATGCAACATTGTCCAACCTTTTTCCTTGGTGGTCTACTGATTCCACGAGGTCCATGTCAATCTCTTTGCCCATAACCTCTACCCAACATTCGCACAATACAAGTTACCAATGCGGACAACATTAGAGATTGCCAGGAGGTGGACACCGGTTTGTCCTTCTTTCCACAGATAGCAGTTTGCGGGGATGCCGGTTAAATTCACTTCGGATTTCATGTTGATGGTTCTGAGCTGAACCACTGCCTGATCACAATGCATCTGCCGATTGTGTTGCGAGCCTGCGTTGCAAGTTGGAGGTCGGAAAATGGGGCGGGAGACTCTTCATTCGTACAAGCATTGATGAATACTCTGGCCAGGTGCTGGGCATTTGGAATGTAGTTATGAAAAAATAATTTCTGGGTGTGGATATCCTCTATTGATGTCTATAAGCAAGTGTGCAAGAGAAAGGCAAGTTTATCCAAACACTTGAGCATGGAGAGGGAATCTCAAAGTCCCACCACTCTCGTCCCGGGATGTTGGGGGAGGGTAATATTTGAAAGGTTAAAACACAGCAGCTGAAACAATAGCATTCTGCACTGGTCTGATTGTTTAGCAAGATGAGCGGTCGCCATAAATGGTCTGGAGGAGACCATATCCGCACAGAAAGTCCCAAACGGAGTACGGGGACAGAACCCAGGCTTACTGGGACCCTGCTGAAGCAACAGCCGGAGAGGACTGGACACGCGTTCAATTCAGTTCTGGCTTCCATAATCAGAAGGTTTTGTTTAAAGTATTACATTACCATGGTATAAGGTTTTTAATTAATTTCTACATTTGAAATGTGCATGTAGTTAACACAAAGGGAGTTAAGTTCACTGTTCCAAAGGGGTTGAGGGGTAGAGGGATTTGGATAATGGAGCACAAATCATTCAGGGTAGCCCCAGAAAGTGGTTCATAACGAACGCATACACATTGTGGACTTTATCGATGACGCTACCGATGGGCCGAGTGGCCTAATTCTGCCCCTACGTCTTATGGTCTTAACTAAATCTTTATAAAACACTAGTTCAGCCTCATCTGTGTTGTGTTGAATTATAGTCACCACATTATTGAAGAGATGTGAAGACGCTCGAGAGGACCCATAAAGTTTACGAGAATTGGTTCTTGAGCCTAAGGGGCAGCGATAGATCAGTACCGAGTTTACCTGGGATCCAAGACGACCGAGCCCGTCGGATCACGTTGCACAGGGGCCTAGAAAACGAGGGCAAAAACATACTCAACTCTGCCCGTGACCTGATGACCAGCTTCGTGTCGGGCGGCGTGTGAACCAAGAGTAGCAGGGCAGCACGCGCCAGGGTCGTACCTATCCCTGGTGTTGTGGAAGGTGGGTCTGGCCCCTTTACTGCAAAACGTCCCAGTGCTACCTCCAGTCCTTTACTGAAGAATTCATCCAATCAAACACCTTTGGCCACAAGTCCATTAGCCAGTATGGAACACAACGGGACAGGGGCACTATGCGTATGGTGGAGTGGTTCCCGGAGCAGACTGTCCACACTGTATGGTTAGATGCCTCTTCGCCAGATCTCAATAATAAAAAGCACGAAGGTCTAGTTTGATTGATGGTGAGTGGGGCCCTCTTGTCAGAGCTTTCCTGTACATATCACTAAGGACGGCTGCGGTGGGTGGGGAGAGACTTCCACCCACCTCTTTGCAAACCGGATTTGAAAAGAGGGCGTGGAGGCGAATGCAAGGGTTTGTGTCCAGCACCGTGAGTTTCAAAACCCCACCCTCAAGCTCGGAGGCCCTCTACCAGGAGGAGGAATCAATGGAAGAGGAATGGCAAGTGGTGAAAATGAAGAAGCCGCCCTAGAGACAATGGCAGGAAAAAAGCAATTCTACAGTCAGGTGCCAGCAACTTCTCCTCGTCGATGATAAAGATGTAAAGCTGTGCGACGTCTTCAGCTGTAGTACACCCGCACCACATCAGCAGCTCCAGCCGGTCCCGCATAGACCTCGTCTTTGTGTGCAAGGTAGGCGTCCAGCACAACGAGGTGTCTGTTAGGGAATGCTGTAGACTGGTGCATTCCAGGCTTCAAGACAACGCTGAGGAAACACTGAAACTTGCTGTAGTCAGCGCAGGAGTGTTGTGGGGAAGGACTACAGTCCCCCCGCTACGGGAAATGGAGGAGGTGAGTCGGGCAAAGAAACCCATCGAACAGTGAAAGGGTGAGGGATTACATGGTGCTTAGCATACACTACTGTGTGGGATGCCCATGAATGTACAAGTTTTGCAGTTTGTAAATACAGTATATGGTTATTATGAATAAAGGATTTTTTCAATAAGAGCTAAGGATACATTAGATGGTGCGGAGAAAGCTGAGCGTGAATTGACGAAGGGCTATTAAAGGAGAAATCTGGTTGGAGTTGACAGCGGGAAGCTCTTCCAGTTGGTGGAGCTGAGATCACAGGTGTATCGATCGTTGATATGTTCAAAGTTATTTTCCTCATTTAAAGTATTCACATCACTTTTAGAAGACTTCAGGCATCAGAAGTATTTCAGAAGCACATAAAGAGCCCAATGCAGTCTCAAACAGAGGCCTTCACTATATCTTCACGTGACCGGCTGCGTTCCTGTAGATTGTAGCATCAGGATTTTCTTGCGCCTCCACGTGAAGACTGCCCCCACCCACCCACCGCCCCCGGCATTTGACGGGCCCGAGGCTCCCTTCGCTCGGACTGGTCCGGGGTCCAGCGAGCAGCCGGAACCTTGGTTTTTTTAAACTATAAAAGTTTATTTACACGAGGTACATTCTGTATTTACAAGACAGTGAGTCCACTCAATTAAAACATGGTTCCTACCGTCTATTAGACAATCAATACCCGGGGGGGGGGGTGGCACCGCTCCCGGAAGTCTCCCCATGTACTCATTGCAACCGCATGCTCCCTCTCCAAGGACAGCTAGGCATGAACATTTCCTTGGAGAAGGGCCAGGCAGCCGGCCTTCCACTTCCCGCCGCCTCGACCCGTCAATGGCCAGTCCCGTGGGCAGCAGCAACCCGTACAAGAAACGCTTCGGAACGGCACGGTGAGCATCCCGGCGAGGCGGCTCACATTATGTGGGACCCTCCCCCGTGGTCTGGGTCCGAAGAGCACATCCGGTGGTGGTGCAGCCGGGACCCCGCGCCCTCCCGACACAAACCCACCGTAATGGGACCGGGACCGGGACCAGTCCCCCCAGCAGCCACAGCACCGTCCAACAGCGCAAGAGCACGCTGCCCGGACGAGGCCAGGCCCTATGCCCTCCACAGTACCCGGCCCGGCAGTAGCGGGGTAGTTCCCTCAGAGCGGCACGCCTGCAGGCAGTGTCCCCGGCGGAGAAAGTCCGTCCGCAGCGCAAACTGTGCTCGCTGTACAGGTATCTCACCGTTCAGCGAGAGGGTGCGGCGGCTCCTGGGCATGGGGCAGGGGCGGGTCGTTTCAAAGACATCTGACTCAATACTAAACTTTGTGTTCACCGTCTCTGGCGTTCGCAGATCATTGTCGTTTCTTGGCAGATCAACGCTGCTGCTGTTGGCGATGGCTGTTGCTGTTTCTGCGCCGCCTCCAGGCTGAAGGTAAGTCCGCCTTGACAGCGTCTCCTTTGCAAATGAACCACTGACCCACCACAGGTCAGAGTTTTGTGGAAAGTTCCAAGCGCTTTCTTCCATGATCTATTCCACTGTACAGCCCACTTTGGTCGTATCATCTGCAAACATGTAGATACGATTAGAGCAGAATCTGTCCGCGTAGTCGTAAGTGTACAGGGTGTAGAGTAGGGGCTGAAGACCTACCAAAATGAACCACCTCACACTTATCTGGGTTGAATTCCATCTGCCACTTCTCAGCCCAGTTTTGCATCCTATCGATGTCCTGCTGTAACCTCTGACAGCCCTCCACACTATCCACAACACCCCCAACCTTTGTGTCGACAGCAAATTTACTAATCCATCCCTCCACTTCTTCATCCAGGTCATTTATAAAAATCACAGAGTAGGGGTCCCAGAACAGATCCCTGAGGCACACCACTGGTCACCGGCCTCCATGCAGAATATGACCCATCTACAACCACACTTTGCCTTCTGTGGGTAAGCCAGTTCTGGATCCACAAATCAATGTCCCCTTGGATCCCATGCCCCCCAACCTTCTCAATAAGCCTTGCATGGGGTACCTTGTCAAATGCCTTGCTGAAATCCATATACACTACATCTACGGCTCTACCTTCATCAATCTGTTTAGTCACATCCTCAAAAAGTTTAATCAGGCTCGTAAGGCACTGACAAAGCCATGCTGACTATTCCTAATCATATTTTGCCTCTCCAAATGTTCTCCATCAACTTACCAACCACTGAAGTAAGACTCACTGGTCTATAATTTTCTGGGCTATCTCTACTCCCTTTCTTGACTAAGGGAACAACATTTGCAACCCTCCAATCCTCCGGAACCTCACCCATCCCCATTGATGATGCAAAGATCATTGCCAGAGGCTCAGCAATCGCCTCCCTCACCTCCCACAATAGCCTGTGGTACATATCGTCCGGTCCCAGTCGCTTATCCAACTTGATGCTTTCCAAAAGCTCCAGCACATCCTCTTTCTTAATGTCTATATGCTCAAACTTTTCAGTCCGTTGTGAGTCATCCCTACAATTGCCAAGATGCTTTTCCATAGTGAATACTGAAGTATTCATTCAGTACCTCAGCTATCTCCTCCAGTTCCATACACACTTTTCCACTGTCACACTTGATTGGTCCTATTATCTCACGTCTTATCCTCTTGCTCTTCACTTACTTGTAGAATGCCTTGGGGTTTTCCTTAATCCTGTCTGACAAGGCTTTCTCATGGCCCCTTCTGGCTCTCCTAATTTCATTCTTAAGCTCCTTCCTGCTAGCCTTATAATCTTCTAGATCTCTATAATTACCTGTTTTTTTTAACCTTTCATAAGTTTTTCTTTTTTTCTTGACTAGGTTTACGACAGCCTTTGTACATCACGGTTCCTGTACCCTACCATCCTTTCCCTGTCTCATTGGAACATGCCTACGCAGAACTCCATGCAAATATCCCCTGAACATTTGCCACATTTCTTCCGTGCATTTCCCTGAAAACAACTGTTTCCAATTTATGCTTCCAAGTTCCTGCCTGATAGCCTCATATTTCCCCTTACTCCAATTAATAGCTTTCCTAACTTGTCTGTTCCTATCCCTCTCCAATGCTATGGTAAAGGAGATAGAATTGTGATTACTATCTCCAAAATGCTCTCCCACTGAGAGACCTGACACCTGACCAGGTTCATTTCCCAATACCAATTCAAGTACAGCCTCTCCTGAAAACCTTCCTGAACACACCTAACAAACTCCACCCCATCTAAACCCCTCGCTCTAGGGAGATGCCAGTCGATATTTGGGAAATTAAAATCTCCCACCTCGACAACCCTGTTATTATTACACCTTTCCAGAATCTGTCTCCCAATCTGCTCCTTGATGTCCCTGTTACCATTGGGTAGTCTATAAAAAAATAGACCAGTAGATTCACTTAAATATTTTTTTATTATCGTTATTATTTGTCATTTTGTAATTGCACAGCTGGTCTTTTTAGCACATTGGTGGCGTGTCTGCCTTTGTGAGTAGTTTTTCAACAATTCTATTGTCTCTCTTTGTAATTACTGTGAATGTCCGCAAAAATTAAATCTCAAGTGTAGTATGTAGTGACATTTGTACTTTGAACTCTTGCTTACACTTCTATCACAGTTGGAGGGTTTGTATCTTGGAACATTGTGCTGCTAGTCCTGCCCATCTCATGGCCATATTTCTGTTATGGCTATAATATCCTAGTGCCCTGGGTCAGTTCACACCCTGAGATCATATGCCTTACCTGTTAACTCTCTGGCATTGAAATAATTGCAGTTTATGCCTGCGGTCTTTCCTGTTTCTTTGCTACGATTTTGACAGTCCTGTCTACCAAACTTGCTGTCATTGTCTATGGTATTTTCTCCCAAATTTCTATACAGCCTCATTTCTGCTCAGGGACCTCCCCTGTCAATCTCTAGGTTAAACCTTTCTGAGTAACACTAGCAAATTTCTCACCTGGATGCAGGTCCCCCTCCAGTTCAAGTCCAATGATCTAAGAACCTGAATCCCTGCCCCTTGAACTAGCTCCTCAGCAACAAATTACTAAAGATGAGGCATTAGCAATCCTAAAGTACATTAAAGTGGATAAATCCCCATGGCCTGGCCAGGTGCATCCTTAGACCTTGTGAAAAGGTAGTGAAGAAATTATGGGGCCTTTGCGAAAATATTTGCATATTCGTTCACCACAAGTGATGTTCAAGAAAACTGGAGAGCAGCTAATATTGTGTCATTATTTAAAAAGGGCAGTAAAATAGAAGGAGAAGGTGAGCCAGACATCAGTGGTGAATACATTACTGGAAAGGGTTCTGAGGGACAGGATCTACCAGCATTTGGATAGATATGTTCTGATTAGGAAGAGTCAGCAGAGCTTCGAGTATGGGAAATCATGTCTTACAAATTTATAGGACTTTGTTGAAAAGGTAACTAAGAGGATTGATGAGGGAAGGACAGTGAATGTTGTCTGTGTGAACCTTAGGAAGGCCTTTAACAAGGTCCTGCATGGAAGGGTAGTGTGGAAGATGATACCACAATGGATGAAGGGAGAGTCTTGATGGTAGGAAGCAGAGGTTGATGGTGGAAGGTTGTTTTTTGCACTGGAGTCCTATGATTAGTGATGTGCCCCAGAGTTTGGTGCTGGGCCCATTTTTCTTCATTTATCTAAATGATTTGAATGAAAATGTACAAGGCATGGTTAACATTTGCAAATGACATCAAAATAACACTGTAGATAATGAAGAAAGTTATCAAATGTTGATCAGCTAGATAATTGGACTGAAGAACAGCAAGTGGAATTGAACCTAGTTAAGTGTAAGGTAACAACCAATCTGCTGGAGGGACAGCAGGCCGAGCAGCAAGTGAAAGAAGTTGTCAATGTCTTTCTCTCACAGTTGCTTCTCAGTCTGCTGAGTTCCTCCAGCAGATTGTTTGTTGCTCCATTTTCCAGCATCTGCAGTCCCTCATGTCGTGAAGTGTGAGGTGTAGCATTTTGGAAAGTCAAAATAGGGTAGGGCTTTCATAGTGTAAACAAGTTTCATGTCTCTCTCACGATTCTGATGAAGGGCCTTTGACCTCAAGTGTTCGCTCCATTTCTCTTCCCACAGATGCAGCCTGATCTGCTGAGTGTTTCCTGTTCTTGTTTCATTTCGGAAAGTCATGTCTCTCTGTATTCCTTATCACTGGGCTCCCCAGGCTTAAATCTTAAATCTTAAATTTATGTAACTTCAACATTACAAACATGACAACCATATGTTAATGTAATGTACTGTGCTGCTGCAAAAAGCTAATTTCATGGCATTTACACTGTGGATGTATGTTTATGACAACAATAACCTTAAAATTGAATTTCAAACCCCTTTCTCCACAAAATTCCAGTAATCTGCTATTTGACCATTTGGGAATTCTCATCGTTCAGTGTCCAGCTGACTGAGTGTTGGCCCTCGTACTCCCTTTAACAAACTCTCCACATTCCCTTTAAACTATCAGGTTCTTTGGAAATTGTATTTTCCTACTGTGTGACGTATGTTAAACACGATGAATTATATGGTTATTGGAGTATTAACATACAACAGTTAATAATGCAGAAAATCAGCTGATGTGACACCTCCAGTTCCCAACATGCTGGTTACTGGAGTTCTGTATCTACCCGTAGAATTTGCTTGAATATTTTGTAAACTTTAACCAAATTAAGGTGCTAAATTCTACAGAACACAACTTTAAAGTTTCTAATGAAAACGGAGACACTCAGCAGGTCACGAGAAGTCAGAAAACAAGTTGGTTGTAATCATTCTCACTTTTCTGATAAAGGGCCTTAGATTAAATGTTCATTTCGTTTCTGTTCCATTGATGGTGCTTGACCTGCTGGGTGTTTCTGATTTTTCTGTTTTTATTTCTGAATTGTTCTACCTCCATCTACCATCCACCTGCTCTTGCGTCCCATCTTCAGCCATTCCCCTCCCCTACTAGTTTATCATCCAACCACCAGCCCTCAGTCTATCAGTCACCCTGGCTCCTGTCTCAACTCCTCCCCCCAACTATTATACTGGCCAACTTTGCCCTTCATTGTCGGCCCAGAAGCAGGATTTCAACCTGAATCATTAACAATTCCTTATCTCTCCTAGATGTTATTTGACCCACTGAGCTCCCCCAGCAGATAGTTTGTGCTGCAGATTCCGGCATCTGAAGTCTCTTGTGCCTGCACAATTGACCCTCATCTGAAACTTTCACATACAAGACCAAGACATTGCAAAGCATGTAGAGATATCATATTTTGCTCTGTGTGACTTAAAGGTATTTTGGCTAACTTTAGCACTCCAAACATTGTCACAGCCTGGGTAGTATCTTCAATGCAGGTTTGGGAGTCCCAGTCCAGTTATGATAAGGCACCAGCACATTGGGAGAAAATGGAGCTCACTAAAATAGAATTCAGGAGCAATATTAAGGGAAGTGGAAGGCATATTATGGGTTGAGTAACTGTCTTCTATTCCTTGTCTACAGATGTTTGCCTCCATCTTTTACTCCTTATTAGCAATTGTTGGCTCAGCACTTTGTTTTGGTATATCTATCATTGGACTTGCAGAGGGACCTCTTTGCTTATTCAGTGTCACCTTACCCAACAAGAGCCATGTTCAGCTGTGGGATTACCCATTCCAGGAGAGGAATGTCAGGTAACACTTGGTACTTAATCTCTAAAAACCTTTGCCCGTAATTAGTGTGACTTTTTTGTAATTCATAATTCAAAGAAAACTTAATTTTCTTTTATTGTAAATTAATTCAAGAAGTGTTGTAACATCTCCTTTCTCTTTAACCCAGAGCATTGGTATTCGGGTTAGTGTACTCTCAGTGTGGTCAGAACAGACCATGTTCTCATCTCTCTTGATGAGTTTCTGTTTCTTCCATGTGTGATATGAGATCTGACTGTGTGGTGTGTTTTGTATCTTTTGCCTGCAGTGCTGTAAACTACCTACATGACTCTTCACGCTGGAGAACTTGTGAGGAACCCGAGAACATTGTGGTCTGGAATATAACACTCTTCTCCATACTCCTTGTAGTCAGTAGCCTGGAGGCTCTTATATGTAGCTTTCAGATCATAAATGGATTTTTTGGTTGTATTTTTGGTAGATAGCAGCTTGTTGGTGACATATTGACCTCCTGAACATCACAGGCTTGTTTCATTGGTTGGAACCCTCATATAATTGAAACTAATCAGCTTGCTTGTTACTTGTTACATACACCTGTTAGGGTGCATTCTCCAGATACGTTATAAGGTAACCGTAGCCTTCAGCCAGGAGCAGATGTCATCAGGTGTTTCCCAACTTTCACCGAGTGTTTCGACCCTTAACCACGACACTCTCCAGTTGGTGGGCTGGCAGTGGTGGCCAAATCACTGCCCATCTGCTCCTGGCTTCCAGCTCCCCTCCTCTCGCCTACTCCAAATCCAACAAGAGGCTCGTTCTGCCTCTTCCCCCATCCTAAGAGCTGCTTGTTTTTTGCTCCTTTTGTCCAGGCCCAGATCTGACAACAACCGCCATGCTGATTTGACTGGGAAACCTCTGCAGCCGATCTCCACAGGGAACAACCATGCCTGCCATCCCTTGTCTTTACACTCCTGCAGTAAGGGCTGGTACTTCAAGGCCTTTCTCTCGTGGGCCTTTTCCCATCCCTCCTCCCACGGCACAGTCAGCTCAACCAGAATTATTTTCCTGTCTTCGGTTGACCACAGTACAATGTCCGGGCGTAGGGTTGTGTGCACCACATCCGGGAACTGCAATCTCCTTCCCACATTGACCCTCATCTCCCAAAACCTGGCTGTTAGCAGCAGATTGGTCTTTGGTTGTTTGGTTACGAAAGGCCTGACTCCCTCTTTGATGAAGGTGATGGCCTTCCTCAAATCTGTGCCAGCTGTCCTCTTCTTGCATCTCTCTCGCTCTAGTGTGTCGGCAAGAGCCAGAAGCACCTTATCATGGCGCCACCTATACCGTCCTTGAGTTAGAGCTGTTTTACACCCAGACAGTATATGAGCCAGTGTCCCCTTTTGACCACAGAGCTTACAGTTCGGGTCCTCTCTCATCCCCCATGTGTATAGATGTAATGGGGAAGGATGAGAGTCATACACCGATCGCAAGAGGAAGGAAATACGGAAGGGCTCCAGTCTCCATAACTCTGCCCATGAGATCTTGCGCTTGGGCAGATCTCATTTTGTCCAATTTTTATCCCACCCAATAGATTCGTGTAGCTTCTTCAATCCTCCACTAGACCAATGTTATTAAATTAAACACAAATAAACTGTGATATTCCTCTAAATGTTAATGTTTGTCTATTACTTCAGTCTTGATCTGGCCACACAACTAACAATAAGTTTAACTGGAACTCAAAAGAATGAATGCCAATACGGGTCGACCTGTACCTGTGGTATTCTTGTACACTGAATACAAATGCTCCATCATTACACAGGGTATAATGAAACTCTGAAGCTGCATTACTATCGTCAGCACCACTGTTTACAGTGTTACACAGTGCTTCACCTCACCCATCACAACAATTCATGTTCATTCAGTTTGCTGGGGGAAACCCACTGATATTCTACAACATTTCTAGCTTTATGATGTAGGAAAGATGGTGTAATATTGGACTTTAAAATTTACCACAATGTTCTGCTGAGACCAGAAGACATAGGAGCAGAATTAGGCCATTCAGCCCATTAAGTCTGCTCCACCATTCCATCATGGCTGACCTATTTTCCCTCTCAACCCTATTCTCCTGTCTTCTCCCTGTAACATTTGACCCCCTTCCTGATCAAGAGCCTATCAGCCAATGACTTGGCCTCACAGTTGTCTGTGGCTGATGAGATGAAATGATCAGTATGGATGGCATGCAAAATAAATTTTTTCACTGCCCCTTAGTATATGTGACAATAATAAACTAATTAACAATTTTCCAACTTGGCCACAGCACAGTCAATTCAGATGATTTTGCACCTTAATTAAGTCCAAGGACATGGGTGATGATAGTAATAGATTATGATCCATTTGAAGTTCAGCTCTCTCTTTGTAAAGCTCCTGATTAGGGGCTATAGAATATTTCTTGTCAATTTCTTTAATCTTGTCAACCAGTTTAAGTATTTCATTACCAGTTCACATTTTTAATCCAGCAGTAGATGAAATAATTTGTCCACAAATATATGCTTTAAAAGTATCCCATAGTGTCCCACTGGAAATATCTTCTGTAGAATTCATTGTGAAAAAAAAATTAATCTGTTCCTCAATAAACTTGACAAAATCCGAATCTTGAAGCAAAGTGGTATTAAATTGCCATTGTCTAGAACTAGAAGATGTATCCTTTGATTTAATAGATAGTTTCAACGGCGCATGATCAGAAACAGCAATGGAATCATATTTGCAACCAATAACAAGTGGAATTAATCGAGAATTGATAAGAAAATAATCAATTATTGAATAGTGATGATACACGTGAAAAAAATGAGAACTCTTTCTCATTTGGATGCGAGAATCTCCAAATTTCTGAGATTCCAGAGTCAGTCATAAAAGAGTTAATAAGACTAGCCAACAACAGGAATTCTGCAGATGCTGAAATTTCAAGCAACACACATCAAAGTTGCTGCTGAACGCAGCAGGCCAGGCAGCATCTCTAGGAAGAGTACAGTCGACGTTTCGGGCAAAGACCCTTCGTCAGGACTAACTGAAAGAAGAGCTAGTAAGAGATTTGAAAGTGGGAGGGGGAGGGGGAGATCCAAAATGATAGGAGAAGACAGGAGGGGGAGGGATGGAGCCAAGAGCTGGACAGCTGATTGGCAAAGGGGATGTGAGAGGATCATGGGACAGGAGGTCCTGGGAGAAAGACAAGGCGGGCGGGGGGGGGGAACCCAGAGGATGGGCAAGGGGTATAGTGAGAGAGACAGAGGGAGAAAAAGGGGAGAGAGAAAAAGAATGTTTGTATATAAATAAATAAATAACGGATGGGGTTCCAAACCTATTCTGGTATCTGTCCCCCACTTTTCCTTCGCTACATCGATGACTGCATTGGCGCTGCTTCCTGCACGCATGCTGAGCTCGTTGACTTCATTAACTTTGCCTCCAACTTTCACCCTGCCCTCAAGTTTACCTGGTCCATTTCCGACACCTCCCTCCCCTTTCTAGATCTTTCTGTCTCTATCTCTGGAGACAGCTTATTTACTGATGTCTACTATAAGCCTATGGACACTCACAGCTATCTGGACTATTCCTCTTCTCACCCTGTCTCTTGCAAAAATGCCATCCCCTTCTCACAATTCCTCCGTCTCCGTCGCATCTGCTCTCAGGATGAGGCTTTTCATTCCAGGACGAGGGAGATGTCCTTTTTTAAAGCAAGGGGCTTCCCTTCCTCCACCATCAACTCTGCTCTCAAACGTATCTCCCCCATTTCACGCACATCTGCTCTCACTCCATCCTCCCGCCACCCCACTAGGAATAGGGTTCCCCTGGTCCTCACCTACCACCCCACCAGCCTCCGGGTCCAACATATAATTCTTCATAATTTCCGCCACCTCCAATGGGATCTCACCACTAAGCACATCTTTCCCTCCCCCCGTCTCTCTGCTTTCCGCAGGGATCGCCCCCTACGCAACTCCCTTGTCCATTCGTTCCCCCCATCCCTCCCCACTGATCTCCCTCCTGGCACTTATCCTCGTAAGCGGAACAAGTGCTACACATGCCCTTACACTTCCTCCCTTGCCACCATTCAGGGCCCCAAACAGTCCTTCCAGGTGAGGCGACACTTCACCTGTGAGTCGGCTGGGGTGATATACTGCGTCAGGTGCTCCTGATGCAGCCCTCTGTATATTGGCGAGAACCAATGCAGACTGGGAGATCATTTCACTGAACACCTACACTCTGTCGCCAGAGAAAGCAGGATCTCCCAGTGGCCACACATTTTAATTCCACATCCCATTCCCATTCTGACATGTCTATCCACGGCCTCCTCTACTGTAAAGACGAAACCACACTCAGTTTGGAGAAACAACACCTTATATTCCGTCTGGGTAGCCTCCAACCTGATGGCATGAATATTGACTTCTCAAACTTCCACTAATGCTCCACCTCCCCCTCATACCCCATCCATTATTTATTTATTTATATACACACATTCTTTCTCTCTCTCTCTCTCCTTTTTCTCCCTCTGTCCCTCTGACTATACCCCTTGCCCATCCTCTGGGCTTCCGCCCCCCCCCCTTTTCTTTCTCCCTAGGCCTCCTGTCCCCTGATCCTCTCATATCCCTTTTGCCAATCAACTGTCCAGCTCTTGGCTCCATCCCTCCCCCTCCTGTCTTCTCCTATCATTTTGGATCTCCCCCTCCCCCCCCTACTTTCAAATCTCTTACTAGCTTTTCTTTCAGTTGGTCCTGACGAAGGGTCTCAGCCCAAAACGTCGACTGTACCTCTTCCTAGAGATGCTGCCTGGCCTAATAAGAGTAGCTGATTTATTTGGAAGTACTTGATTGGACATAGATCTATCTATCCATCAAAGGATTTAAAGAACAGTTAAAATCTCCACCCATAATCAACATAATCTATTACTATCATCTTCGATTGAAAGTCAATTAACCAAAACTAAGAGTCAATTCTATATACATGGTGATAAAACTGGGAAACTATTGGCTAATCAATTGAAATCGGCCTTGGTTAAGCAACAGATTGTTAAGATTCGTAAACAAGATGGCACTCTGATGGTTGACCATGACGAGATAAATAAATCCTTTCAAGAATTTTATACCTCCCTATAACAATCAGAATTTCCTGATGACTACGCTATAATGTATGAATTCTTAGAGAAATTGAATATTCCAAAATTATCGTCTAATGAACGTTTAAAACTAGACGTACCTACTACGTCTAGTAGGTACTAGAGGAAATAAAAAAATGCTATTTTTTTGATGAACTCAGGTAAAGCACTTGGCCCAGACGGATATACAGTAGAATTTAAAAAATTTTTCTCTACTACACTAACTCCTTGGCTATATAGTCTTTTTAGGGATGCAGTATCTATAGGTAAATTACCACAATCTTTCTATCGAGCTTCTATTTCCCTAATTCTTAGAAAAGATAAGGATCCTACTGAATGTGCATCTTATAGGCCTATATCTTTGTTGAATGTGGATTCTAAGATTTTTTCTAAAATATTAGCAATGAGATTGGAGAATGTATTACCTCAAGTTATTTCTGCTGATCAGACTGGATTTATTAAAAACCGTTACTCTTTTTTTAATATTAGGAGATTAATGAATATTGTTTATACGCCCCAGAATTCCAGAATGTGTCATTTCATTGGACACTGAGAAAGCCTTTGACAGAGTCGAATGGACATATTTAATACCCTTGAGAAATTTAATTTTAGTCCCATATTTATATCTTGGATTAAATGGATATATCTTACTCCTTTGGCTTCGGTATTTACTAACAATCAAAGATCTTCCTTCTTTCATTTATTCCGTGGTACTAGGCAGGGTTGCCCTCTTAGTCCACTACTATTCGATATTGCCTTGGAACCGCTAGCTATTGCTATTCGTGACTCCCCTAATATATTTGGCATTACCTGTGGAAATGAGACACATAAATTATCACTGTATGCAGATGATCTACTATTATATATTTCTAACCCGGGGAAATCCATTCCAACAGTATTAATGGCTCAGTTCAGTAGTTTTTCTGATTATAAATTGAATCTAGGTAAGAGTGAACTTTTTCCATTAAATATGCAGGTTCCTATTTATAGATTTTCTCCATTCAGCGTGATTACTGATTATTTTACTTATTTGGGAGTTAAAATTACTAAGAGACATAAGGACCTATTCAAGATCAATCTTTTACTGTTAATTAGTCAGGTTAAACAACTGATTACTAAGTGGTCCCCATTGTCTCTATCACTGATTGGCTGAATTCATGCTATTAAAATGATTATTTTACCTAAATTCTTATATTTATTTCAAGCAATACCAATTTTTATTCCTAAATCCTTTTTTTGATACTATTGATTCTAAAATTTCCTCTTGTATATGGCAGAACAAAAATCCCAGATTAAGTAAAAAATATTTACAGAAGTCCAAGAAAGATGGTGGTTTAGCACTGCCTAATCTAAGATTCTATTATTGGGCAATTAATATTTGATATTTAATATTTTGGTTGCAAGATTGCAATATAATTCCAAGTCCACATTGAGTAAACCTTGAAGGTTACTCTGTACAAGGGTTCTCTTTGGCTTCCATTTTAGGAACTTCACTTCTGTTTGTATTATCTAAATTGAATAAATAAATGGTTAATCCAATAATTAAACATACATTACGAATATGGTTTCAATTTTGAAAATTTTTTGGTTTGAACAAATTTATATTATCAAGCCCTATTATATCTCATTTTTTTTCAACCCTCGGTTATGGACCAAGCCTTTTTGATATGGAAAACGAAAGGTATAACATGTTTTCGTGACTTATTTCTAGATAACTGTTTCATGTCTTTTGAACAGTTATCTAAGAAATCTGATTTGCCTCGTTCCCATTTTTTTTTAGATATTTACAAATAAAAAATTTTTAAAATACCATGCTGCCTACCTTCCTGACCTCAAACCCTACAGATATCATCGATGAAATTTTAGGTTTAAATCCTCTTCAGAAGGGATTAATAGCATCTATCTTTGATATAGTTATGAAATTACAGGCAGGTATATCTGATCAAATTTAAAATGAATGGGAAAGGGAACTTCAACTTTGCCTACCTATAGAGAAATGGGATAAAATTTTTCAATTAGTCAGTACTTCCTCTATATGTGCTAAATATACATTAATACAATTTAAAGTAGTAAGTAGGGCCCATATATCTAAAGATAAATTAGCCCATTTTTATTCCCATATAAACCCTATTTGTGACAGATGTCATTCTGAGGTGGCTTCTTTAACTCATATGTTTAGGTCCTGTCCTCTTTTGGAAAAATACTGGAAAGATATTTTTGATATTATCTCAACAGTTCTGTGTTTTGATTTACAACCCCATCCTATTACGGCAATTTTTGGTTTGCCAATGGTAGAACATAGATTTTTTATCCTCCTCAGCCTGTTGGATGATTGCATTTGTTACTTTAGTAGCCAGAAGATCCATTTTATTGAACTGGAAGGAGACCAATCATCCAACTACATTCCAATGGTTTTCCCAAACTATATTATGTTTAAATTTAGAAAAAATTAGAAGTGACATTTTTGATCCTTCGGTTAAATTTGAAGAGACTTGGAAACCATTTATTCAACATTTTCATATGATGTAATTTGACCTTTCCGAATCCTTCTTATTAACTTAAAAATATGAATAGAGGAGTGGAGTTGACGACATTGTTGAACGTGTTCTATTTAAGATAATGGTCTAGCCTTGTTTTGTTCCGTTTGCTTTTTTGGGTTTAGTATTTAGTTCTTTTCTTTGTTTCTTTTTGGGGGTTTTCTTTGTATTTTTTTTTCTTTTTATTTCTTTTTTCTCTATGATTAATTACATCATGAGTTTGGAAGTCTATTATACTTGTATTATTTGAAATCTTTTTTGTATATGCTTATTAACAATAAGATTATTCCAGTCTGTGTATCAACATTGTTATTTTGTTTATAACTTTGGAAAATTAATAAAAAGATTTAAAAAGAAAGAAAGACATGGGTGATGGTAATATGGCTGGTTTTCAGTGCCTTATCTGTTTCCGCCCTTGATGGTGAGATGCCTTTCCCAGTAGGAGTGGTGGGTGCACAGGTCTGGTTGGCACCACTGCCTCATGGTTTCAGAGACCCAAGTTCAATCTTGACCTCCAGCACTGCTTTCTCCCTGCGACCATGTGGGATTCTGCTGGAGGCTCTGGTTTTCTGCCACATCCCAAAGATGTGCAGGCTGGTTGGTTAATTGATCATTGCGAGTCACTCCTTAGTGTAGGAGAGTGGATGGAGAATGGGAGAGGGGTCACATGTGAGAGTACAGGTCAGAGGGATTTATTCGGGAAGTGGGGCTGATGGCATTGCTCTGAAAGCTGGCAAAACCTCAGGGGACTGAATGACCTATAATTGATAACACCATGTGAAAACTGATTGCAGTGAATGGTCTGCTGGACACTCCTGGGATAGAAAGGAGAATGGGGAAGGTATGATAAGTAACCCTCTCTCACTGCTCCCCCTCTGTGATCTCTGTCCTTCAACTCTTCGACCATGTACTCACCCACACTTTTCCCACCCACCTGGTTCCATCTATCCTCTTTCCCCTCCACCCATCTTTTTATTCTGGCATCTTCCCCCTTCTTTCTCAGACCTGAAGAAGGGCCTCGGCCCAAAACATCGACTATCTATTCATTTCCACAGATGCTGCCTGACCTGAGTCCCTCCAGCACTTTGTGTGTGTGTGTTGCTAGGTATAGTAAGTAGCTCAGTTTATTGTCAAGGCCTTCATGGGCAAATAATTATTTGTTAAGCAGTTTTTGTTAAGCATTGCCATTCCGCAGTACTTCTTCATCTCCCCCTTCCTTCCTATGGAAGATCCAGTGGGATTTCTCCCTTTTTTGGCCATTTGTTCATCCCTTCATCACTGGGCATTAGCTGTCCAGGCCCTGAATCCTAACTGCAACCGTTCCTGTCCTTTCAAACCTATCTGAGGATTTTGTTACCTGTCCCAATATTAGCTTGTCTTATTTTAAATATTAAAGTACAAACAGATTTTGATCTTTTGACCACTGCCAGTTGGACCATCGATCTAAGTGTTGGCAATAAAATAGTGTTACAAAGGCTGGTGCGTTTTCAGGGAGAATTCTCAACCAAATATTTAGCCCAGGAATTGATTTGCACCAGAATCCCAGTCCTGGTTCAGGATGGTCAGCTGATGACACCTGTCCAAATGCCCGATGACAGATAATTGGTGTGACTATTCAGGGTGTAGCTTATATGTGAACCCAACCGGTTTAGCAGTCACGTATATGATTTGGTCATTTTGACCCACGTGTGGTCACTCACAGATCTGTTTCACAATTATTCTCAATGAGCTACCACAAGTCTGACTTTTCGCATACAGGAGATTCAATTCCTGCATTTTCCTCCCCGTAGCATCCCCCACCCTCTTCCCGTTGTATCTCCCCCAACCTCTCCCTCTGTATCTCCCATTCTATCTCCCCTCCCAACCTCTCCCATTGCATCTCGCCCCCCACACTCTCCCGTTCTATCTCCCCTCCAACCTCTCCCGTTGTATCCTTCACCACACCTCACCCCTCCGTGATCGCGCTATATCTTACGCCGGAAGCCTGCGGTGAGGAGGGAGTTAACCCGGTGGTAGCGCGGGTTTGCACCGTCTTGTGACCGATCGTTGTCTGTCGCGCTGATATTATGGCGGTTCTCTCCAGTTCCTATGACTTCCCACAGCCTGAGAGACCCTTCCCGCTTCCCCCTGGGCTTGCTCAAGAT
The DNA here is from genome assembly GCF_963921235.1 of Mobula hypostoma. Classification (NCBI taxonomy): domain Eukaryota; kingdom Metazoa; phylum Chordata; class Chondrichthyes; order Myliobatiformes; family Myliobatidae; genus Mobula; species Mobula hypostoma. The sequence goes on along the minus strand of NC_086100.1, from coordinate 94,791,506 downwards.
GCTCTCCCGCTACCTCCTGACGAGGATTATTCTGTTAGAGCAGGGGACGGGTGAAGCCGGATACTGGATCCCGGCTCCACTCACCTGCCTGCCTCGGGGATCCTCCTCACGTTCGCCGAGAAAGGACGCAGGCTGTCTGATTTGGGCGCTGACGTGATGGGCGTGTGACCTGGGGAAGTGTCCTGCAACCGCGTGGAGGTGAATAGACACCGGGGTGATGGTCTGGGTGAGTGCAGGTAGCTCCCCTCCACTCCTTTTTGTTAAATCATGTTTCTCTGTTTCTCACCGCCACCGCCCCCCCCCCCCCCCCTTTCTCTCTCTACTTCCATCTCCCACCCTTATGGGTTAAAAGAGACCCGATTAAAATTCTGACCGTGGCACAGGACGTGAGTGGGGTCGGAGGCGCGCGGTGCCCAGGTTTGTGGAGTTAAAGGTTTATCAAAAACGATGAGAAATGTTTTTATGCACACTTAGTGAAAAGTTAACAGTTGAGCCCAGCAGTGGTTAAAAAAAGATACACGGTACGCCAGCGTACCACTATTTGCGAAGGGTTCCGAGCTTAGAAATGACGAGGCTTTGTTAAGGCTACATTAATACTTGTTGAAGCAAGGACAGTAAGATTCCACTAACCTACTGCCGGTCAAATGAAAATCTTAATGATAATGTGGAGTGGGGGCACAATAAACTGGCCTGACACCAGCTCTTGGAATCTTTCAACTGTACTTAGTGCGAAGCTCGTGACTGAAAATTCGTTGGGGCTTCATTAACATGCAGTGGTTAGAGAATTTGCTGATTATGCAGCACTGGAGATCCGTGTGTGCCAGTTTCTTGGGGCTTGAGGTTTGGACTTCAGCAGAATGAGTGGGTGACCTTGTGAGCCAGGACCACCAGACTCTAAAAGTTACTTTCCCCAAGAAGTAAGATTGAATAACACCTCCCCCACTTTATTATTTCCCTCAGCCACCTTATGTACAGCCTTGCATCACTTTAAGATCATACAATCAATCTATGTATGTACGTTTCAAGTTTCAGAGTACGTTTATTATCAAAGAATGTATCAAGTGTACAACCTTGAGATTTGTTTGCTTACAGGTAGCCACAAAGCAAAAAAACCTGAAAGAACCCATTTTAAGAAAAAGACCAACCCCCGATGTGCAAAGAAGGGAAAAAAACACAAATCATGCAAACTATAGAAGCGAGCAACAACATTCTGAACCAACCTGAGTTCTCAAATCCGAACCCTGGAGCAGCCCAGAGTAGGCCCAAAGCATCAGTGTCAGCCCATCATATTAGCCGGCGCAGAGCCCAGCAGCCCAGCAGTCTTCATAGCCTCAGCACCATGGACAGAGCAGGAGAGCGAGTGAAATTGGCTCTTGCCTCCCATCCTGATACTCTGTCTTTCCAGTCTATCTCATGTATTTATATTTATTGTGTGTTTTATTATTATTGTGATCTTTATCTTTAGTGTTTCTTTGTGTCGGATTGGATCTGGAGTACAAATTATTTCATTCTTCTTACACTGTGTACAGGAACTGACATTAAACGATCTTGAGATATGATGGGATAGGTGTTGAGATATTATCAATAGTGACACAATCTTGAACAAGATACTTCTCAGAATGGGGAGTGAATTTCTGAATTCTCTCTGTGGAGATTGGATCACTGGGAATATTTAAAGGGAAAGTAGATGCATTTTATTTGAAATACCAGATGAGATGAGATCTGAGGGGATAAGCAGCCATTTCTTTGATGTTCTAGTGTTCAGTTCACTGCCTCTTGCAAAATAAGTGTGAAGTGTTGCATTATGGAAAGTCAATTCCAGGTAGGACTTCCACAGTAACATGGTCGAGCCCTGGGAGTATTATGGACCAGAGGGTCCTGGGAGTTCAGGTACATGGTTTCTTGAAAGTGGCATTAAAGGTAGACAGGGTGATGACAGGGTCTTTTGACCACTATCCTTCATCAGTCAAGGCACTGAGTATAGAGGAGGTGATGTTACTGTTGTACAAGCTGCTTAGGGGCTTGTGCATGGGCTGTTAGACAGTTTTGTTTGCATTGCTGTAGGAAAAATCTTATTAGACTGGAAAGATTGCAGAAAATATTTTCAAGGATGTTACCAGGACTTGGTAGAGTTAGTTAAAGGGAGCAGCTATTTCATTGGTGCATCAGAGACTGAGATGTTAGAAGTTTTAAAAAAATCAAGGGGCATAAATATACTCTAATAGACTCTATTCTTGGTGCAACTATAACGAAACCGTTTCCCTTGGGATCAATAAAGTATGTCTATCTATCTATCTATGAATGCACTCAGTCTTTTCCCCAGTTCAGGGGAATAGAGATCTAGATTTTAACAGAACTTGAAGGTTTTTTTTTAAACATAGGATGGTATGTATATTGAATGAGCTACCAAAGGAAGTGGCAAGGCTGGTACAATTACATATAAAAGACAGTTGGATAGGTACATGGGCAGGAAAGGTTTAGAGGGATATGGGCCATATAGGTGCAAATGGGACTGGCTTAGATGGGCACCTGGGGCTGCCTGGACCAGTTGGGCCGATTGGCTTATTTCGGTTCTCTATCCAAGTTTCTCTGATATTCGGAGGTGATGTTTCTGGGAGGACAGATGCTTGTTCTATTGGTCTTTTTGGAGAACTGTCAAGGCATTTTGGTGACACATTTAGGGTCACTGTTAGTTTCATCTGTGATATACCATGCCTGACTTTATGTTCCAGTGGAGGGAATGTGGAGGTGCTGGCCTTGGCACAGCAGCAAGACCACAGGGCCGTGAACCTGTGACCCATGTACAACAGGGTCAGCCATGCTCTCTTCCTCTTCTTCAGCACGGTCCCAGGCGGGATCTCAGTGACGCACCAGCTGCACACCGAACTCAGCATGATCCATCTCTGCATGAGCAGCTCCAACCAGGCAGATTTCACGCTGGGCCACCTTTGGACTCTGTCCTGGCCACAGAATCCAACTGTAGTGCAGGCTGTTCCTTGTGCCAGTCTACACATACCGGAGTGCTTCAGAAGGAGGTGTAGGAGCAGCCCACACTCTTTTGCCTTTTACAGTGACAATCAGGACAAGCATTGGGGTTTTGCAGAGTTCATTAGCAACCTGGAGACAGTGGAGTGCCAACTGGTGGTGCTGGATGGAGGTCATGGACACGGTGCCTAAACTTCAATGCCAGGACAACAGGCAACTGCTGAACCCAGGCGCCAAGCATGGACCCAGGGTCTGTTTTCCGGGAGGGAACCCTCATCAGCAAGCTGGTGGAACCACGCAATGGTCACAATGGCAGAGTGGCTGGTTTCCCAGTTCCCATTCTGGGGTGGGCTGAAGAATCCTGGGCTAGTGATTGTTCCTCTTTCCCGGACCTCCCCTCCACACCTCAGCACCAGAGCTGGGGACTTGCTGCCGGCTGCCCATGCCTACCTGGGTGCTTTAATGCCACCTGCCAGCCCCACGTCCCGGCTGCACCTCCCCACAGGGACCAGGCAGCTTGTCAGAGCCCAGGGTGATTCACCCTGGTCCCAGTGCCTACTCAGACCTGGTCCACATCCAGCCACAACACACCAGGGGACTTGCTCCACAATGTCTGTCTGCCTCTATGAATCTGGGTCCAAGATACTGTATGAGACCATAGCCTTCTATAAGTCCACGATGCAGGAGAAGCAACATCCTGCACTCCCCTGGGGAGACCGAGGATGAGTCCGGCACTGCATCTGGAGGTGTCTGTTGTGGCACTACCTGAAATGTATGTGTGAGCATGGAGCAATGATGGTTGCAAGTTGGTGATATACAGTTGGCTAAATAGTTTGTATAACCTGCAAAATATCGCAAGTCTTATTATCTGGAGGTGTAGGCACGGAATCTGGGCACACAAGTGTGACACAAAATACAGCATCTGTGGAGAGAAACAGTTGACATTTGAGGTCAGTGTTCTTTTTGGAAATAGGAACAAACTCAGATGAGATGTCTTCAACCTGAACTCTTAATTGTTTCTCCATCCATTGACACTGTGTTTCCAACATTTTTATTTCAGATTTTCATAAGACCATAAGATATAGGAGCAGAATTAGGCCATTTTGTCTATCACATCTTCTCTGTCAATTTCATCTTGGCTGATCTAATTTTCCTCTCAGCCCTAATCTCCTGCCTTCTTCCCATATCCCTTCATGCCCTGACCAATCATGAATTTATCAATCTTTGCCTTAAATATACATAAAGACTTGGCCTCCACAGCTGCCTGTGGCAAAGAATTCCACAGATTCACCACCCTCTGGCTAAAGAAATTCCTCCTCATCTCCGTTCCGAAAGGACACCCCTCTGTTCTGAGGCTGTGTCCTCTAGTCTTAGACTCTCCCATCATAGAAAACATCCTCTCCACTTCCACCTTATTAAGGCCTTTCACCATTCAATAGGTTTCAATGAGATCACCCCACTCCTTCTGAATTCTACTGAATACAGGCCCAGAGCCATCAAATGCTCTTCATATGACAAGCCATTCAATCTTGTAATCATTTTCGTAAACATCCTTTGAACCCTTTCCAGTTTCAGCACATCCTTTCTAAGATAAGGGGCCCAAACCTGCTCACAATACTCTGTGAGGCCTCACCAGTGCTTTATAAAGTTTCAACATTACATGTTTTCTTTTATATTCTCGTACTCTTGAAATGAATGCTAACATTGCATTTGCCTTCCTCACCACAGACTCAACCTGCAAATTAACCTTTAGGGAATCCTGCAGAAGGACTCCCAAGTCCCTTTGCACCTCATTTTTTTTGTATTTTTTTCTCCATTTAGAAAACGGGCAAACCTTTCATTTTTTCTACCAAAGTGCATGACCATACACTTCCTGACACTGTATTCCATCTGCCATTTCTTTGCCCATTCTTCTAATTTGTCTAAGTCCTTCTGTAGCCTCTCTACTTCCTCAAAAATACCTGCTCCTAGACCTATCTTCATATTATCTGCAAACTTTGCAACAAAGCCATCAATTCCATCATCCAAATCATTGATATATAATGTAAAAAGAATCAGTCCCAACACAGAATCCTGCGGAACCCCACTAGTCACCGGCAGCCAGCCAGAAAAGGCTCCCTTCATTCCCACTCTGCCTCCTGCCAATCAGCCAGTGCTTTATCCATGATAGAATCTTTCCTGTAATACCATGGGCTCATAACTTAAGCAGCTTCATGTGTAGTTTCTTGTCAAAAGCCTTCTGAAAGTCCAAGTACACAACATTAACTGATTCTCCTTTGTCTATCTTGCTTGTTATTTCTTCAAATAATTCCAACAGATTTGTCAGGCAAGATTTTCCCTTGGGAAAACTATGCTGACTACAGCCTATTTTATCAATTGCCTCCAAGTACCCTGAGACCTCATCCTTAATAATCGATTCCAACATCTTCCCAACCACTGAGGTCCGTCAAACTGGCCTGTAGTGTCCTTTCTTCTGCCTCTCTCCCTTCTTGAATAGTGGAGTGATATGTGTAATTTTCCAGTCTTCCAGAACCATTTAGGGATCTGATGATTCTTGAAAGATCATTCAGCAAGATCTTCAGCCACCTCTTTCAGAACCCTGAGGTGTACACCATCTGGTCCAGGTGACTTACCTGCCTTCAGACCTTTCAGTTTCCCAATAACCTTCTATCTAGTTGTGATAACTTCTCACACTTCATGCCCCCGACACCCAGAACTACCACCATATGGCTAGTGTCTTCCACTGTGAAGACTGATGCTCACAACACATTGTGTGGTCTGATGAATGCCTTATAAAGCCTCAGCATTACATCCTTGTTCTCTTGGAATGCACAATGGCATTGCATTTGCCTTCCTTACATTGACTCAGCCACCAAGTTATCCTTTACAGAATCCTGCACAAGAACTCCCAAGTCCTTGGATTCTGAGTTTTCTACTCATTGATAAATGTCTACACCTTTATTCCGTCGACTGAAGTACATGACAATACACCTCCGTACACTGCATTCCACCTGCCATTTTTTGTCCATTCTCCTAATCTAAGTTCTTCTGCAGACACTGCTTCGTCAACATTACTTGCCCCTCCACCTATCCTTATATCGTCCACCATTTTGACCACAAAGCCATCAATTCCATCATCCAGATCATTGACATATGACATGAAAAGAAGCAATCCCAACACTGACTCCTGTGAAACACCATTAGTTACTGGCAGGCAACCAGAAAAAGCCTCCTATATTCCCATTCTTTGCCTCCTGCCAGTCAGCTAATCTTCTTGAGAGGAGGTTTGGGCCCCATACCTAAGAAAAGATGTGTTAGCACTGGAGAGTGTCCAGAGGAGGTTCTCAAGAATGAAAGGTTTAACACGAGGAGTATTTGATGGCTCCGGGCGTGTGCCTGCTAAAGTTTAGAAGAAAGGTTGGGGGGGGGGTGGGGGTGGGAAGAGATCTCATTGAAACCTATTGAATATTTAAAGGGCTGGTTAGAGAATAGATGTGGAGAGGATTGGTGGGGGTGGTCAGTTTCTGAGACCAGAGGGCACAGTCTCAGAATAGGATGCTCCTTCAGAACTGATGAGAGGAATCTGTGGAATTCATCATCACAGATGGCTATGGAGGTCAAGTCACTGGGTATATTTAAAGTAAAGGTTAATAGGTTCTTGATTAGTCCGGGCATCAAAGATCATGGGGTAAAAGCGGGAGAATGGGGTTGAGAGGGATAATAAATCGGTCATAATGGAATGGCAGACCATACTCGGTGGTGAGCCTGTTTCTGGGCTGTATGACTCCATTGCCTTACAGGCAGAGTCTGGGACTTACTGGGTAGTGATGATCACCAAAATTCTTAGTCATAGTCATACTTTATTGATCCCGGGGGGAAATTGGTTTTCGTTACAGTTGCACCATAAATAATAAATAGTAATAGAACCATAAATAGTTAAATAGTAATATATAAATTATGCCAGTAAATTATGAAATAAGTCCAGGACCAGCCTATTGGCTCAGGGTGTCTGACCCTCCAAGGGAGGAGTTGTAAAGTTTGATGGCCACAGGCAGGAATGACTTCCTATGATGCTCTGTGTTGCATCTCGGTGGAATGAGTCTCTGGCTGAATGTACTCCTGTGCCCACCCAGTACATTATGTAGTGGATGGGAGACATTGACCAAGATGGCATGCAACTTAGACAACATCCTCTTTTCAGACACCACCGTGAGAGAGTCCAGTTCCATCCCCACAACATCACTGGCCTTACGAATGAGTTTGTTGTTCTATTGGTGTCTGCTACCCTCAGCCTGCTGCCCCAGCACACAACAGCAAACATGATAGCACTGGCCACCACAGACTCGTAGAACATCCTCAGCATCGTCCGGCAGATGTTAAAGGACCTCAGTCTCCTCAGGAAATAGAGACGCCTCTGTTCCTTCTTGTAGACAGCCTCAGTGTTCTTAGACCAGTCCAGTTTATTGTCAATTGGTACCCCCAGGTATTTGTAATCCTCCACCATGTCCACACTGACCCCCTGGATGGAAACGGGCCACCGGTACCTTAGCTCTTTTCAGGTCTACCACCAGCTCCTTAGTCTTTTTCACATTAAGTTGCAGATAATTCTGCTCACACTACGTGACAAAGTTTCCTACCGTAGCCCTGTACTCAGCCTCATCTCCCTTGCTGATGCATCCAACTATGGCAGAGTCATCAGAAAACTTCCTGAAGATGACAAGACAAGACAGTCCCCTGTGGAGCCGCAGTGCTGCTGATCACTCTGTCGGACACAGTGTTGCAAGCACACGTACTGTGGTCTTCCAGTCAGGTAATCAAGAATGGTGGAACTTGGTCATACAACTGGAAAATAACCCTTTAAGACCTCGCATCCATCAAAATTAGCCAAGTCCTGAAACCTTGGAATGTTATAGTCCATGTTATTTTTCATGGTTTTAACCATTTTTAATTGCTTGCTTCAAATTAGTAATGTTTCTCTGTCTGCATTTTGCTGGCCATAGGAGAAGAGAGGAGCCAGTGTCCAAGCTCTAATCATTGTTCAAATCTTCCAGCTCAGATTGTAGTTAACACAGCTGGCAGCTAGTATGTTACTGGAAGTGATAAAACTGCATTGTCTGGTTTAAGTAACATTATCACCTAACGATGTGTACTTGCGTTTCCCACTGGGTGCTTGGGTTTTATATTTTTGTGTGCAGGCAGATAATTCACTTGTGAACTTGAATGTCAATTTTGGGCTCAGGAAGAGAAATAAAGGTTGAACAATTAGTTTAAGAAGAGCACCAGCAAGAACATGCTTTGCACACTTGCATTTTAAAATCACTAACAACGGTTGAATATCCACATTTGCAATAATTGTTCCTACACTGTGTGCACTGGAGGCGGACAGATAGCAAACTAATAGAAAGATGGTATAAATTCTAGAGGTAAACAGAGATAATTACCAAGGAAATGGTCAATGAGGGAGAATAATTCGATATTGACACTTGCAATAATTGTTTCAGTGAGTGATTAACCATGAGTAACTAACAATTATCAAGTCATGGGTAAGTTGTAATCACCAGGGACAAAAAAACCCACCAACAGCCACCTGCTGGAGACATTCAGTGGGTCAGCAGCAGCTGTGGAGGCAAAAGAATAGTTCTTGCTTCCCTCTGTCTTCACAGAGGCTGCCTGACTTTGAATTCCTTTGGTAGTTTGCAGATGTTGCAATCTGGAGCAAAAGTCTTATGTATTCAGTCTCTGACAAATTTGGTTGCAGTCTTTGGTTGGTCATGCACATTTCTTTGGGTCATCACCACTACCAGCGCAAGTTCTGTAATTATGTTTGCTTTTCTTGTGAATGCTGCTTATGAGCCTGTAATGCTGCTGCAATTTTGCATTGCACTGGTGCCTACTTGTACATCTGTCATTTTTTACTTGCGAATTTATTCCATCATAACCTCAGAACCACAACACAGCCTGTCTTATTTACCATCACCGAGGATAAACGCTGGTTTATTGCAGAAAGGTACACCAGGAGCAGGTATGGGTGTTGCTAGAAGGAAAGGTGGTCTTGGGTAGAGCTACATAGCAACAGCTCATAGATTAGGCTAGGTGCTCCCCCTAACAATGGATCAAATCCCTGCTCTGTTGTTTGATAAGTTGAACATCAGTAAAGTTCATAGGAATCACTCTAAAATGTTTGCTTCCTTGAATGTGGATCATGCTGGCTCCCAGGTACCAATCCTATTTGTCATATTCATTTTCTCCTTTGTTGTCTCCCTTATATGCATATATCAGTATTTTTACCACTATATGTACAAACGGTCAAGTTAAAGCAACCAAGTAACCCACCAGCACAAATTCAGGATGTAGGAGGAAACCAGACATCTAGCACATGCTGGCGTGGTGGAAGTGTTTTCAAACTGCACCAACAGACTTGGGCTCAGATTCAAAGCCAGTCAGCTCGAGCCATGAGACATTTGTACTACTGTGCCGAAGGTTACAATCCTAATATTCTACCTACTAACTGTGGTTCAAAAAGGTGATTCACTAACGGATGCAACTTGCTAGATTTAATGCATCAAAAAGTGCTAATACAGATTTCATCATGGCTTCTGTAACACGCCACCTACTAGCATTTGCCATTTTGAAATATCCAACTAGCTTTCGGTTTAAAAAGCACCCAGAATTGGGGAAAGTAGTTTGACTATTTCCTCTAGCATATCTTAAACGTCCACTTATAAGGGCAGTGTATTGATTGGGTGGACGATTTTAGTAAATAGACAAATGACAACTTATCAAATGAGGACTGCAATAGGCAGAATATCAACAACACGTGTTGGTGCGTCACAAAGAAAAAATCCCTGGTCTCATAGATTAGGAAGTACAATCAGGTGGAAACAAGCAGCAATGCAGCCCAGCTCAAATGGATTACATTGCTAAACCGTAGTCAAAGTGAAGCGATCGAGTCCATGCCACCAAACACCCATTTATTCTCCCTACATTCAATCAACTACCCCCCCCCCCCCAAGTCCACCACTCACTTACACACTTGGGACAATTTGTAGCAGCACAGCAGCCCAGCACAACACATGTATTTAGGATATGAAAGGCAACTGGATCACCCAGAGGAAACTCATGTGGTCAGAGGGAAAACATGGAAGTGATCCACAATCCCACTCATCCCCTTCTCTCACTTTGTCCAAGGATGAGTAATCCATCATCACTCAACTCTATAAAAGGCATAAAAATACCTTTCCACACCTCTAAGATTGAATACTACTTCTCAACAATTTCCTTATTTCCAACTGCTCTCCAGTGAAAAGCTCCCTAACACCTGGGATTTGAACGATTATACACCAGAACAGTTATGGTAGATGACAAACACAGGAGTTTACCACCAGACTGAGCTGGAAAACATCAAATCATGTCCTTCAAGCTGAAGGGAGAACTTTGCCAGTGATTCTGTTTTGTTCTGATGCCTTTGAATCTGCTTATGAACACCTGATTTATTTTTATTTATAGCTCATAGGAACTTGGCTTGTGACTGCACTTATGAGCTGTATACTGTTTGGATTGTGAACAATTCAGAGGAACCAAACCCTGCCATAACCGGGGGAAGGGTTCTGTAAAATATTAATTATGACCCTTGTTGCTGTCTCTCAGCTGACTGAGGATAGCTAGGTGTTGTTGAGAGTGTTATAGCAGTTTTCTGGGTACCTTAGGCAGAATTCCTCCTCACTGAAAACAAATTAGCTGACCAATCATGCGAGTATCAACATTTCTTCCTTAAATACGCATGGGTGGAAACCTACCCACCTTGAAGTAGTTGTTGCAAATAAAGTCAGAAACAGCAGGTGGCCCATTCTTGATTTTTATTCTTGTTCATTACACTGTATATAAAACACGACCCAGTGCTCCAAGAGCATGGATACGTTCCTTCACCATAAATAACTACAACCAAACCTAAACTGGATTTTAAGATGAGTAATAACTGGATTTGCAGACCTAGTGTGCAGACGTACACTGCTGATGCATGCAGTATACAAATATAAGACAGACAGGAATACAATCCCCAGTTTTGCTGACAAGGTTGTGGAGTTACTGCTCATCTCCTCAATGGGATGCAGGTATCTAGAACTTCGAACTGCATACGGCTGTGTGTCAGACCTGGAATCACCAAGAGAATAGGCCCTTGATGAAAAGCAGAATCAATAATTTGTAAAGAAAAGTCAGATTTTGTGCCAGCAAACCATGATCCTGAGTCACATTAGGGTGGGTTTCTCCAGATCTCCAGCCACAGCCCTGGGGTAAAACTCTGCAAAATGAATCAACTAGTTCTTCCTGGGAATCTTGCAAAACTTACAGCTGTAACTCATGGTCAACTGCTACTCTCACACACTGAGTTCTTGCCTGGATGTTACCAACTGTATTTAAAAAACTCTTTCGCACATCTCATTTTCCTTTACATTTTGCTACAGTTTTTGTTACTCCCCAGCTTTACTACCAAATGTCCACCCTCAAGTTTTACTACAGTCTTTTAGATCAAGAACATTTAAGTTCTAAACACAGTTCCTCCACTCTTAAAAAAAACTCATTTGTTTACTTAGCTCACCCCTAATTATATCATGGCGTTTTTACCAGATTTGGGGCAAATGTTTTTATTGTATAAGTAGGACAATGTGGCTGGGCATATTTTATAGTGGTATTGTCACTCATTTTGTTTACCTTCTTAATGCATAGCGTAAAAGCAAAATAATCCAATCAGCTTGGCATCCCTTTTAAGGCCATACAGAGGATCCATTCAAAATTATCACTTATTCCAACTTATATAATAGAACCTAGAAGGAATGTGATCGTACTCGCACAATGGAACATTTATGTACTCGCAGAGGAAAACACAAACGTAATTGGGACACAATATTATGATAACTTTTTTGTGCTACATCGAGTGAGATAAAGAAAACAGAGGAATTAAAAACTGCTTTGCAAAACTCATTTGTCATGAGTCCTGCTAACACCAGGATTTCCCCAGTTTGTTCAGTAGGAAAGTCCATGTCAATGCCATTAAAGACATTGGCCAGCAGCGTTTCAGTTCAAGGACTGAACACAGTTCCACAGATCTCCAATGACCTGGTGATCCTTTGGCAACAGCAACTCCATTGCTGTACAAATGGTAATAGTAATACTTCTTCAATATGCCTACAAATTCTTGTTCACTGGAGCACTAACAATGCAAAATCAGTGTTGGGGTGGGGGTGCAGATTATGGTTATAACATCTGAGAATCGGTCCTTAAAACAAGAGAGAATATTCTTTTCCAGCTCCCCAAAGATCACTCATTGCCAACAATTTAGTTACAAGTTTGGAGTGTTAATCTGAAGAGAAACTGTTCCAGATGTGACTAGCCTCTGATTTAAGCCATTTGGTCTTCAACTTGTCTACCATCCAATCCAAGTAACGATCTATTTTGTTTGTTTCCTGCTCTTGTGTCACAACCCAGACTGGAGTACTTACTGAGATCTGGCCTAGGAAGGCAAAATGTTCCTCTCTCCTCCATCAAAAAAGTCTGCAGGGGAACAAGGTGTGAGCCCCAACAGGTGAGACTTGCATCCTTTCAACCAACTCTACAATTCAGCACTGTGGAACTGTCCTATGAAGAGACAGAATCACTTTTGCAGGTCATAGCAAAAATTAGAATATGGGTGATGTCACTGTAATTTGGGGTATTGGAAAGGTGGCAGAAAAGGGAGCTTTGTGCTGTCTTAGATGAGGGATTATTATATACTCAAGAGTAACATTCATGTTTCTATAACTTCACATTTAAATGCATATTTTTTTAATAAAATTGTTTTCAATCCTCCTTTAACCTTATCCTTCACGAATTCTCCCTTCCAGTTGCTAAGCTGGTCTTTTCAATGGCCAACCTCGATCTCCTCCTGCAATATGCAGGGTCCATCTCGAAGGCTGTTACTTAAGTAGTCTCCCTTGATCAGGTCAGCAGATTGGATTGACTGAAAAAATGCAGCCTCGGCAGTCGAGAGGTATTTTGCCCATACCATCAGACTCCTCCAATGGTAGTCCTGGCTGATTTGACTGATCTAAGGTCTGGATAAGCACATCCAACTCCCACATCCAACTAAAATCTTAGAAAGCATCGTAGCCCCCTCTTAAACAGAGTAGTTCAGTGAAAGTTGTCTCAGAGTCTCTACCCTGAATGTATATAATCCATGCTTGCGCACCCTTATAAATGGCATTATTTAATTTTAAAACCATTTTTAAAAAATTGACCATTGAAATCAGAAACAGAACCTAGACAGGCAAGCAAGAGATGCTGTCTCTCACACAGTACATTTCTACTAATACAGTTTGATATACACCATCAATTAACCTTCTCTGCATATAAAGAAACTGTAAAAATATTATAACTTCTAATTAAAACAACAAAAAAATCAACCCCTCATATTTGGTGCCACCCCTCATGGCAGCAGTGTTAAAAGTAAAACATCTTCAGTTCTGATCCAACAGTGTGATCGAGTCTCAGTGCCTTGGCCATGAAGCAGTGGCATCAGCAGTCACGGACTTTCCTAACTGCAGCAGGAAGGGTGTTGTTGGGTGCTGGGTCACGGGGCACATAGGAAGCCCCTGAAGGTGCCGAGATCCTCACCGTGCCGAGTTCTTGCTAGAACCGCTTAATGAAAACCTGAGAAAAGACAGAAATGCTTAAACGAGCAGCTTAAACCCACTGGTTCTACTGCACCCACTCAATTTCAGTTCTGTCCTGTCACCCTCCCACACCCATAAACACATACACGCAGTTTTCGTGATAATCAACTGCTTCAAGAGCACTGCATTTGGGAATGGAATAGGCAATTGACTGCAGGAGAAGGGTCTCATTTGTTCTTTGAAAATATTAAGTGTACAAAGGAACAGATTAGTAGGCCTTTGAGGTGGACTTTTCTGTGCAACCAGTGCCAAGATAATGAATCTAATCTGTCTGCATATGGTCCATATCCCTCTATTCCCTGCCTGTGAATATAGCTGTATGAGTGCCTTTTAAACATTGCTAACAAACCTGTGTCTACCAGCTCAACTGGCAGCACTGCCCATTGTCTATATAAAATAAAACTTGCCTTGCACGCCTCCTTTACACTTTGCCCCTCTCATCTTAAACCTATGCCTTCTACGATCTGATCTTTACACTTGTGGGGGGGGGGGGGAATAAAAACCTATCTACTCTATTTATGCCTCTCTCAATGTTTGCCCATCAGTATGAGACCTGATGAGAAAACGCTGCCTTGTCAAATGAGATGTTAAATCAAGTCTCTGTTTACCAGTAAAGGAATTATAGCCATTCCATGGCCTGTATTACTACCTCAATCTATGCAACTTGGGCAGATCATTCGTGGGTACCTACCATATATAAATTGGTTGTTCTGATTCTTACATTACAATTAGGATTACAAAAGAACTAATTCAGCAATTTGGGACACCTGTGTTGTAAAAGTTTATATATTTCTTGTATTCTTGTACTCATTCTGCATTGGTTTAAACTTGAATTTCTGCCTTTCCCCTTATCCACTTGAAATTTGTACTTGTGTTGGAAGGAATGGGCTAAAACAATCCTTTCAAAACATACTCATTTTTTCACATTTTTGTATCTTTCACTGTAGATAAAGTGTGCAATACCATCAATAGCAGCCAACCATCAGTTTAAATTTTGGAAAAGAAACAAGATCCCATATGTGACTATCCAACATTTTAACATTGAGTAAATGGCTAACATTTACAGCGAGAGCTACTGCTACACAACCCCAGAGGCTAGGTTCAATGCTGACCTTCAGTGCTGCGTGTGAAGTCTGTGAGGATGTGGGCTTTCTCCAACTGCTGTAGTTTCCTCCCACATTCCAAACACTGACCACTAAATTACCCCAGTGTGAGCTGAGTGAGTGGTAGAATCTAGGCACAGAGGACCGTAGCATTGGAATAAGCCCTTCAACCCATCTAGACCATGCTGACTGTTATTCTGGCCAGTCCCATCAACCTGCACCTGGACCACAGCTCTCTATACTCCTTCCATCCATGTACTTATCCAAACTTCTCTTAAATGCTGCAATTGAACCTGCACCCACAACCTTCCCTGGCAGCTTGTTCCATGCTTGCATCAGAGTGAAGTAGATCCTCCTCCGGTTCCCCTAAAATACATTCACCCTTAACCTATGACCTCTAAATCTAATCCCACCCAACCTCAGTGGAAAAATCTTGCTTTCATTTATCCTCATTTATACCCCTCCTAATTTTGTATACTTTTATCAAATGTCTTCTTATTCTCCTATGCTCCAGGGAATAAAGAGCTAACCTATTCAACTTTTCTAACCCTAAAGTCCCAACAATATCCTTGTAAATTTTCTCTGTACTCTTTCAATCTTATTGGTATCTTTCCTGCAGGTAGATGACCAGAATTGCACACAATACTCCAAATTAGGCCTCACCAATCCCTTATGCAACTTCAACATAACACCCCAACTCCTCTACTCAATACTCTGAGCTGAAGGCCAATGTGCCAGAAGCTCTCTTTACGCCCCTATCTATCTGTAATACCATTTTCAAGGAATTATGGATCTGTATTTCCAGATCCCTCTTTTCTACCGCACTTCTCAGGACCCTCCCGTTCATTGAACAAGCTTTACCCTCGTCTGTCCTCCCAAAAAGTGCAACACTTCACACTTGTCTACAATAAATTCCATCTGACATTTTTCAGCTGGTCCAGATCCTGCTGCAAGCACTTGACAGCCTTCTTCACTGTCCACTACACCCCAATCTTGGTGTCATTTGCAAACTTGCTGATCCAGTTTACCACATTACAATATCACCCAAATCATTAATATAGATGAAAAACAACAACAGACCAGCATCAAACCTTGTGCACACCACTAGGCCCTCCTGCTAAGCTAATACTGATTGCAATTGTGTACTTCCTGAGTGGTAAGCCACTGACCTTCTGAACAGCCTTCCATGTGGAACTTTGCCAAAGCCCTTGCTAAAGTCTATGTAGACATCGTCCACTGAATTTTCTGCATCAACTTTCCTAATAATCTCTTTGAAAAACTCTATAAACATGAGCTACCATACACAAGGCCATGATGACTATCTCTAATCAAGTCCTGTCTATCCAAATACTTAACAAAACAACAGGAATTCTGCAGATGCTGGAAATTCAAGCAACACACATCAAAGTTGCTGGTGAACGCAGCAGGCCAGGCAGCATCTCTAGGAAGAGTTAACTCTTCCTTCAGTTAGTCCTGACAAAGGGTCTCGGCCTGAAATGTCGACTGTACCTCTTCCTAGAGATGCTGCCTGGCCTGCTGCATTCACCAGCAACTCTGATGTGTGTTGTTATCCAAATACTTATATATTTTGCCCGCCAGAATTTCTTCCAATAATTTACCCACTACTGAACCCAGGCTCACTGGTCTATAATTTCCCAGCTGATTCTGAGAGCCTTTCTTGAACAAAGGAACAACATTAGTTATTCTCCAATCCTCCAGTACCTTACCTGTGACTAAGGATGTTTTAAATACCTCTGCCAAGGCCTCTGTATTTTCTGCACTAGAATCCCACAAGGTCAGAGGAAACACAGCATCATACCCTGGAAACTTAGCCGTTGTGTATTTAATATACAAGTAATATTTTAAATATATTGTTTGATTAAGCATTTTTTATTATGCTTTCATTATGGTTATATGTACGAAGTAAGTGAATGGCATACATCATCTCGCCACTGCGTCATTAATATGTGCCTTGATTAAGCTAAAAATGAAACTAAGGCTCTCATTTTGGACACTGTTTTTCTTTGAATTAGTTTAATGTTTTGGAGCCACAAAAGTTTTAAGTTTTAAGTGTAAGTTTTAAAACTAGTCCGAGAGACTACCTACCTGCCAAAGCGCAGCGAGATGTTCGAGTTTTAAAAAAAACACACCACACGCTCGAGTTAAGGAATTTAAACTGCGCACAAAGGTTGTCACCCTCTACCTTGTTGGCATGTTGCTGTAAGTATACTTCACGATTGTACACAATGACATTTCCGTTTCTGATGCAAATGGTATTGACAATGTGGAGTTTGCAATGATTTGTCTGCAGATTTTAGAACTAACTTATTTATACTATTTTTATTGAAGAAATTATTGATTCACTATGTCAAATTCCAAAGAAACAAAAGGGCATGAAGCGCAAAAGAACTAAGTTCACTGAAAGCGAAGTGGCTTAATGAAACAGTAGAAACTGCAACACCAAAACCGAGGTTAGGGACGTGCAGTTACGAGAAATGTTTATGTACAATACAGAAACTGGTGTTACCTTTGTGTATTGTTGCGATGTAAAAGTTGCTGGAGAATTTGCGAGTGGGAAGAAGTGGACTGATATTTGGAAACTTGACATTTGAAAGCATCATTTAGCAAGCAAATCACATATGGGTGGTGTGCAAAAGCTCCATGAGAAAATCCTTCATTACCCACAACGCATATCTTGAGAGAGTGCAGATGAACGAGAGTGAAAATGATCAGACTCAGAGGAGATCAAAGTTCTTACCGATAGTGTTTAGCTAGCTTTTAAAATGAATACCTCTATATATTCAGTTCAACACATTAATAAACATATGGAAAAGTATGCTCAAATCCTGGGCAGCCGAAGAAGCAAAAACCATGCGTTTGAATTTATTGATGTTATCAACAGTATTGTTCATTTTTGAAGAAATAGCATCAGCAGATTTTCACACTTTAACAGTGGATGAATCCAGATATAGCCGTCAACAAATATCTCATTCAAGTTCAGACCTGTAGAAAAGTTGTACTGTGTATAAAACTTTTTTTGGTGGAATAGTTCAGCTGAAGGCATGTGATGCTTCCTCCATCATAAAACCTTCCCAAAGAGTTTTATGAAAAGAACAAACTTGACCTCCATAAATTGATCAACTTCACTTCTGATGGAGCATCAGTGATGTTGGGCAAAGTCAATGATGTCACAGCATGACTGAAACAGGATATCACACACTTAGTTCAATAACACTGTAGCACACCATGAAATCTAGGAATTTGCAATGCATGGAAGGAGGACGAGTAGCACACCCCCAACCTTTGTGTCATCAGCAAATTTACTAACCCATCCCTCCACTTCCTCATTCAGGTCATTTATAAAAATCATGAAGAGAAGGGGTCCCAGAACAGGTCCTTGAGGCACACCACTGGTCACTAACCTCCATGCAGAAAATGACCCATCTACAACCACTCTTTGGATTCACAAATCAAGGTCCCCTTGGATCTCAAGCCTCCTTAATTTCTCAATAAGCCTTGCATCAAATCTTGCTGAACTCTATATACACATCTGCTGCTCTTCCTTCATGTGTTTAGTCACATCCTCAGAAAATTCAGTCAGGCTCTTAAGGCACGACCTAATAGCCATGCTGACTATTCCTAATCATATTATGCCTCTCCAAATGTTCTCCATCAACTTACCAACCACTGATCTAAGACTCACTGGTCTATAATTTCCTGGGCTATCTCTACCCCCTTTCTTGAATAAGGGAACAACATCAGCAACCCTCCAATCCTCCGGAACCCTTCCGTTCCCATTGATGATGCAAAGATCATTGCCAGAGGCTCAGCAATCTCCTTCTTCACCTCCCACAGTAGCGACGGTTCCAGTGACTTATCCAACTTGATGCTTTCCAAAAGCTCTAGCACATCCTCTTTCTTTATGTCTATATGCTCAAGCTTTTCAGTCCACTATAAGTCGTCCCTACAATCACTAAGGCCCTTTACCGTAGTGAATACTGAAGCAAAGTACTCATTAAGTACCTCTGCTACCTCCTCCAGTTCTATACACACTTTTCCACTGTCACATTTGATTGGTCCTATTCTCTCACGTCTTTTCCTCTTGCTCTTCACATACTTGTAGGTACTAAATGTGCACATATGACTGCTCAGTTGAACACAAAATACATCAAAAGTTTGATTTAATTTCTACTGCAATGCAAATGCAAGCAGTCGTGTCACTTGTTTTAAAAGTAAATTTGTTTTTTAGAATCACAGCACCTCTGGCAATTCAGTTCCCTTTTGGTAAGGTGCTAGCTTTGTTAGTGTTCAGCTCTATGGCATTTCTTAATCAACAGCCAAGGAAATTATCATATGAATTAAAAGTAGGTTTTGGATTTATCAGGAGTTGGTTCCTACTTGAATGCATTTGAAAGTTTAATGAACAGATCAGTCCTCAGTTTAATGTGTGCTTAATACAAAAACACTAACATATTCCAAATCATAAAAGGAAATGAGGATTTACTATTTATACAAGGAAACTCACTTAATTCTGTGACCACATTGCTGCACAATGCACAGTGGTTAACTCACCTTTGTACCCGCTCCACCATGTGTGCTACCAGTTTATCCGAAATGCCTGGACACGATTCCTCTGCCAGATTAAAAGCATTCTCCAGCTCTTCAATGGCACCCAGATTCCCACCACTTACTTTGTGCTTTTCTTGTAGCTTCACCAAAATAAAAAAAAACTGTTGATCAACATGCCAACATCAAAGAAAAACAACCAACTTCAAATAGTAAGGGATGGGACTTGCACTAAGGATCAGAACTAAAAGAGGATGATCAAAGGGAGGGATAAACTTCTTGACATTTTTAGGGAGTGAGTTACCTTAATATAAAAATTCACTATACTAAAGAGCCGACTTGACAAATGCAGTTTAACAAATGTTTCATTGTAACAAGTCTTTAACTAACTGGCATCTTACAATGATAACAACATCTCCAGAATACAACTGCAGACAGCTGGAATAAAATTATTTCAGATAATGAAGGAAAATATGTCAGATCTATGACATCTTAAAAATAAAAGAGATTTGGAATGATATTCTGGGCGCTATTATCAATAAAATAGATTTGTTAAAATGCTGCCAGGACTCAAGAACCTGGGAGAGGTTGAGCAAGCAAGGACTTTGGAATGTGGGAGATTGAGGAGGTATATGAAATCATGAGGAGCATTGCTAGGGTGAATGCATACAATGTGTTTTCGCCTGTGAAAGGAAATTAAAAATCAAACTGCATAGGTTTAATGTGAAGATTCCGCATGACATCTAAAACTTTGACAAACTTCTATAGATGTGTAGTGGAAAGCGTATTGATGGGCTATATCACAGCCTGGTATGGAAACACCAACACCTTAAAATGGAAAATCCTACAAAAAAATAGTTAATATGGCCCAGTCCATCACAGGTAAAGTCTTCCCCACCACTGAGCACATCTACATGAAACGTTGTTGCAGGAAATCAGCATCCATCATCAGGGACCCTCACCACGTAGGACAAGCTCTCTTCTCACTTCTGCCATCAGGGAAGGTGGTAACAGGAGCCTCAAGACTCACACCACCAGGCTCAAAAACAGTTATTGCCCCTCAACCAGCAGGTTCCCCACCAAAACGGAAAACTTCACTCAACTTCATCAGTGAAATGTTCCTACAACCTACGGACTCAATTTCAAGGACTCTACATCTCATGTTCTTGATATTTATTGCTTATTTATTAGCATAATTTCTTTCTTTTTGTATTTGCAGTCTGTGTCTTTTGCACAATGGGTGAATGCTCAAGTTGATGCCGTCTTTCATTCATTCTATTATGTATTTATTGAGTACGCCCGCAAGAAAATTAATCTCAGGGTTGTATCTGGTTACATATATGTACTTTAATAATATATTTACTTTAAACTTTGAAAGGGAACACGAAGAGTAACCTCTTCAAATAGAGGGTAGTGTGCCTACAGAATGAACTACCGGAGAATGTGATTGAGACAAGTATGTGGACAGCAGGGGTCTAGAGGGCTAAGGTCTCAAGCAGGACACTGGGATTAGCTTGGTCGACATCATGTTAGTTGGGAAAATAGTCACACTTAATAAAGACAGGAAAATTGGGCATTTGGCCAACCCATTCTTGTACTTAATTTCTCTTGGTATTAATCAATGGGAAAATAATTCATTGTGGTCCAAAGCAACTGGTGTAAGCACAAGTATATTCATAATTAGTAAATGGTCACATAGTGCTATATTACCTCTCTGAACATGGGATTGACCAGGGTCGTCAAGCACTTCGACTTTGGCAGTCGCTTCATTGGTTCCGAGGGCTTATTTTAAAATAACACAAAAGAACAGTAAGCAAACCAATGGTTCCATGCAATTGATCTCAACCACAATTGCCTCTACTTCATACCATACTCAATGCTTCTGAATTTTCCACAGGGCTCTGAATTTCCTTGCCTTACCAATGGAAACCAATAAAATTTCAGACCTCTGTTTTAGTCCTTTGACAAAATAGATAGATTGTCAGTTTGATGTCACATATCACTGTCACTTCCAGTCCTTGTACACTTCACATCTGTAAATCCATTTGTTTCCAGCTTGGTAACATCACTATATTATGCCTTGCCTTATTGGTTGTTCCAATTTATTTCTCTCATTATATTGACTTTCCTCAGATACAGCTGGCTTACCTCCACCCTCTAAACTTACAATTTAAAGCAGGACTGCCTGACATTTTCAAATTCCTTTATGGCCTTTCCCTTCTGCTGAGCGTGTAACTGTCTAGAGCTCCATAGTGGTAACTTTTTTGATATCCGGCCTGATTTTAACTGATGTCTGTGTCTTGTGCTCCTGAAGTTTTAACCTATGGTACCCCTTTGCTAAACTTGTCTGATTTTCAACCTCAGGTGCTGCATGTGCCTCCAAAGTATGCTTAATGGAAAAGTCAATCCTGGTGCAGACAAAACAATGGAATTGGTTTTCTGATCTTTGTGCCTCAACATCTTCTATGTAGTGTTTTTATGCAGATCGAGCATTCTTTGAATGCAGTCAAGATTCAGTATACAAAACATTAAAATGCTGATGTTTCTCCTCAGACATACATAGCAAGTCATCAGCCAATACTTGAGTGAAGAGATACACTTGAGATTTCAGGTTCAGGACCCTTTGTCAGAACTTTGAATACGAATATGAAGAGTCCCATATCTGAAACAACTATTTCCTTTCCACATGTACTGCCTGAACTGAATACTTTGAGCAGCTTTTGTTTTTATTTCACAGTTCTAGCAAATGAGATTTTTGATTTTTCAGCAAAGAATACAAGTTAGTTTCCAAAAGCAAATAACCCAACTTCTGTGCTATTGAAAAGTTACTTTCTCTTTCCCATTTCCAGAAAAAGGTCTTGGACCAATAACATTAATTATCTTTCTTTTCCCAAATGTTGCCTGAATGTATTCTCTTCTTGTTTTTAGTTCAATTTCATTTTGGTGCAACTAAAGAGATAGATTTTTGATTATCCTTGGTCAAACTATGGCTTGGGATGGCATGAGAAGAGAAGCAGAGAAGAAAAGAAGCCCAAAGACTAGAAAAATAGAACTGCCTATCTTTACAGCCATAGGATTAAAGGAGTGCTGCAACCATGCAAGTTCTCAGAGTATTTTTATGGAAATTGCCAAACCCACTTATTGCTATAACATCAGTGAGAAGGTGCTAGATGTATACAGACTTACCTTCTGAGAACTCTGTACAGGCATTCCGTTTTGCAGCTTGCTTAAGGTGCTGGGGCGTACAGTGGGGAAAGTCCAAACTGGACACTGATCTCTTTCATCGGCATCAGCTTCACTGTTTACAGATAGCAAGCTCCCATGAGAATACTTAACATCAGAACCACACAGGGAACTTCAGTTAATCTTTATTAAATAGCTTCAGTATTTCTAGTCATTCTCAGAGGCAGTCATATTCATAACAGCACCAAAAGGGACTTGATGTATGGCATCACCTCACCAAATAAAAACAGCTAGTTCCCAGATTCAACCGCAGTTCCTCTTTTTTGTGTTCTCTTTCTCAAGTATTTTGCTTTCATTTTCGTTAACCTACATTGCTAATCAAAGTGATTACTGTATATGCTGTTTTCTGATCTGTTCCTTCTGTCAAAAGGTGCCATCTCACACCAATAATTAAACTTATTCCACATTTACAAGTCCATTCTATAACATTATTGTCCGCGCCTGCATTTAACAGGAATAGGCTTGAGACTGAGATACAAACTTGGAGAGGAGAATCTTAAAATGTCTCAACAAATACTAAAACATGCTAACACACACAAAATGCCTAGGGAACTCAGCAAGTCAGGCAGCATCTATGGAGGGGAATAAACAGTTGATGCTTTGGGTTAAGACCCTTCATCACAACTGGAAAGGAAGGGGGCAGAAGCCAGAATAAGGTGGTGGGGAAGGGGAACGGGTACAAGTTGGCAGGTGATGGGTGAAACCAGGTGAGGGGGAAGGTGGGTGGGTGAGGGAGAATGGATGAAGAAGCTGGGTGGTGATAGGTGGAAGAGGTAAAGGGCTGAAGAAGAAGGAATCTAAGAGGGAGGACAGTGAACCATGGAAGAAAGGAAAGGAGGTGGAGAACCAGAGAGAGGTGATTGGTAGGTGAGAAGAAGAAAAGGGGTAAAAGGGTAAATTAGAAAAGAGGGGGGGGAGTAATTACCAAAGAGTCAGGGAACAGCAGTGAGAGAGGGTCTCAATGAATTCCCATTGAAGAAAGGATTTATACTTCTTAAGAGTATGCACATCTTAAGAGACTTCACAGTGGAGCAGCAAATCAAACACAAGAGATTATGCAAATGCTGTAAAACTTGAGCTCTTCTATTAATATCTTCCTTCTTTTGCCTATCACCTCCCAGCTTCTTACTTCATCCCTCTCTGCCCATCACCTGCCACCTTGTACTCTTTCTCCCCACCCCCACCATCTTATTCTGGCTTCTGCCTCCTTCCTTTCTAGTCCTAATGAAGGGACTTGTTTGATTGTTTATTCCTCTCCATAGATGCTGACTGGCTTGCGGAGTTTCCTCCAGCATTTGTTTGTGTTACTTAAGATTTTAAGCATTTGCAGTATCTCGTGACTGAAACAGGATAAACCGATTATTTGATTGCACAGAATATTCCTGACAAACCAATGAATAATAAAGTGTATTAAATGAAAGGAAAATACATTTTGAATAAAAACGTGTTCCTCAGAGTAAACTGAATGCAGGAACACACATTCAGTTATTGTGTACCCCCTCCTATCACATAGATACTTACAGGT
Organism: Mobula hypostoma; assembly: GCF_963921235.1. NCBI lineage: Eukaryota > Metazoa > Chordata > Chondrichthyes > Myliobatiformes > Myliobatidae > Mobula > Mobula hypostoma. The sequence continues at coordinate 94,767,378 of NC_086100.1, read as the reverse complement.
CAGAGTCTTCGGAACTGGACTCCTCACCGTGACCTTCTGATTTCCAACGTTTGTAGCGGTCAATCAGTTCTGTTAGGTAAGAAGTTTTCTTTGTGTAGCGCTGGATGTACTTGTGTTTCAGAAGTTCTTTTGCTGTTGGTCTCTAGGATTTGAAACCAGAGGTTTTAGAGTTCCATGGATCTTTTGATCTCCCTTGCATCACCTACAGTATTTCCTGTTTCTCATTTTCCAGTCATGTGGTTTTTAGCCACCCTTTCAGTTTAATATTCAGACCATTCTTTTGTCATTACTTTAATATTTCTAGTTAACTTTCATACACTGGCTCAGTGCTACTGGTGATCTATAACTCACTTGAAACCTTGAATTGCATTCTCGTACAGACCTATTGATAACATTTTCCATACATCCAACTGAAGTTAATAGGTACAAATAGGCAAACCACAAAAACACACATCCAGCTTTTTGCAAAATGATAGAAGCTAGCCTGAAGTTTCAGCAAATTAGGTGAAGACATTTTTAACGTGGCCTGCCACCTGATTAGATACAACTCTGCACAGCAAGGGTAACTTCCATTTATGTAGTACCTTCGATGCAACAAGATCATCTCACTGTTAATCAACACAGGTGCACCTCAAGGATGTGGGCATACTTAGCCCACTAATCAACTCTCTCTATGCTCATAACTGTGTGGCCAGGCACAGCTCAAACACCATCTCTAAATTTGCATCTACCATTAAAGACCATCACCATCTGGGACATGACTTCTCTCATTTCTACCATTGGGAAGGAGGTACAGGAGCTTGAAGCTCACACTCAACATTTTAAGAACAGCTTCTTCCCTTCCGCCATCAGATTTCTGACCAGTCCATGGATTATACTTTAATTTTCAACTTTTGAACTATTTATTTATTTTGTAACTTAAAGTAATTTTATTGTCTTGCACTGTACTACCGTCGCAAAACAATAAATTTCACAAGATATGTCCTTGATTGCGAAATCCCACAACACTTCCCAGGAGCATTAATAAAAATTAATCATGAAGGAAATAATCAGATGATTTAAAGTTTAATCAAAAATGTTTTAGAAAGCATCTTTAGAGGAAAGAGAAGTAGATGCCAATGGAGGCTTAGAGAGCTAACTCCAGCTTGCAAAACTTTTCTTTAAGTGCATTACTGACAACCAACATTTGGGAAGCTGTAATTGTCCTTGATAAGGTGTTCAGAATCATTTTCTTGTACTACAGTAATCTATGTGACATTTCACTCTGCTGTTAAGTAGTAATTTCAGAATGTTGCAACAGCAACAATGAAGGAACTATCGCATAAATCAAAATCAACACAAGTTTTAACTTAGAGGAAATGTGGAGGTGCTGGTGTACCTCTGGATGGAAGTCATAAGCTGTGAGAAACTTTCAAAGAAAGTTTGAAAACATGATTTAGTAAATCTCATAAGTATTATGCACTAGTCATTTTGTGCCTCAAGAAAGCCATTAAGATTTTGAGGGGCAGATGGTGTATTAGTCAAGCAGATTGCCTTGGGTTGATTGGTGTAAAGCTTTACTCACTGTAATTGGAATTACACAGCTAGAGTATAAAACAGCATACACCTGAGTTATGCTAGTAAAAGCTTTGAAGAAGCACAGCTTGACGTGTTTTTTTTTGTCCTTTTACCCCCATCCCCATGTACTGCATTTATCTGGCCAGTTTAATTAAGTCTCCAGTCACTGATGACTCCTAAGATATAGAGAAGGTTGTCGTGTTGCTTGGGTAAACCTTACCACTTCAACCCAAACCTGGAGATTGCCCAAGTCTTGCTGCATGTGCCTATGTGTATCTGAGAACTTTAAAATGAAACTGCATATTACTTATTCATTAGCTAATGTTTCCAATTCTTTGTGTTAAACTAGAGAGGATCACTGATGAAGCAGCCGAATTGGGTATGCCTCAAACACTCTCACAAGGGTCAGATGTAGCAATGTCTTTGGGCCAAACTGATTTTCCTCTTAGAACTGCACAGTAGCTTCCACTTGTGACAAGTGAACTTAGACAGTCAAACATTTTCCTATTGATTTCCATTTTACTTGGGTTTCTCATGGGTACACAATTATATTCTGCCTTGATATCACCACCAGTCTTTGCCCTTTTCTATGTACTTTGGACAAGGATGTGCTGAACTTAGTTATCTGATCCCTGCAGAACCTAGAATCAACAGATATGAAGTTAATGGTGAGTGAATGTATCAGACCTATTCCATCACTTTAATGTTAATTGAGAGCAGATAAATGGACTGGTTCAGTGACTAGGTAAAATTATCCTTCATGGCTTCCCCTGGACATAATCATACAACTTCCCTCCTCAATGGGTAGACACCATTGCAGGTGCAGAAAGAGCTTGACTAGAGCTGCATCTAAAGGACAATTTTTCAGCACTATCAGGATATTGTTGAAGTCCATAACCTTTGTGCTCAATGCTTGGTGTCACTGGCATTGAAGCAAATTGGTCAAAAATTGGTTTTGTGAAGAAAATAATAATAAGGATAACCTCTGTGGCACCCCTGGCTGAAAAGGGTAGCCAACATTTTAAACAGTCATTATTATTTTTGCAAACAACAGGAATTCTGCAGATGCTGGAAATTCAAGCAACACACATGAAAGTTGCTGGTGAACGCAGCAGGCCAGACTTGTCCATGGTTGTTGCTGGAGTCAACATCCTGGCCTGCTGCGTTCACCAGCAACTTTTATGTGTGTTGCTTGTTATTATTTTTGATTACTTTTGGCTAAGCATACAAGGCTTTCAAGATATTTGAGTGAACATCAAAAACATTTTCCCCTTCCAATTCTGAAAATATTCTGGTCTGACTCAGCCAGATTTGACATTTTCATAATCCACATGCTGAGCATTTCTTGTCCTTCCAGCTTTATAATTTTCTGCTTCATCACACACAACATACTGCACTTCGAACCTGGTGTCATCTGTAAATAGACACACAACTCTCCTTACCTAAGAAGCCGAAAAACACCCCAAGATCCCTCTATACAGCAATACTCCCATGGATTCAGACATTTAGTGGATACTTCCATCTTACACCTGAGATGGCACAGTACAATACCTTACATGTATCCAGATTAACCTCCAGCAGCTATTCCTCTGCCCAGATTTCCACCCGATCTATATGCTGCTACTTCCTCACTCTACACAACTCCACCAACTTTTGTGACTTCTGTGAACTTACCAATCAGTCCACCTATATCTTCACACAAATCATTAATGTATATCACAAACAACAGAAGCCATAGCACCGATTACAAACAACAGAAGCCATAGTACCGATTCCTCCAGTAGTCACAGACCTCCAGTCAGAATAACACTACTCCACCACTCTCCTCTGTTTTCGAAGGTCAAGCCAGCCTGAATCCGATTTACCAAGCTTCTGTGGATCTCAGCTACCTTAATCTCCTGGATCACCCAACACGAATTACCTTGTTGAATGCTTTACTTAAGATATTGGCCTCACCGATTACCCTTGTCATCTCCTCAAAAATTTGTAAAACCATGGAAAGACATACGAAATGCTGGAGGAACTCAGCAGGTCAGGCAGCATTTATAGAATTGAATAAACAGTTGACGTTTCAGACTGAGACCCTTCTTCAGGACTGGAAAGAAATGGGGAAGACAGAATAAAAAGGTAGGGGATTGGATAAGGAGGACTAGGTAGAAGCTGATAGGTGAAGCCAAGTGGATGGGAAAGGTAAAGGGCTAAAGAAGAATGAATCAGATAGGAGAAGATAGTGGACCACGGGAAAAAGGGAAGAAGGAGGGGCATTGGGGGAGGTGATAGGCAGGTGAGAAGTAGTAAGCAGCCAGAATGGGATAGAAGAAACATAGAAAACATAGAAACATAGAAAATAGGTGCAGGAGTAGGCCATTCGGCCCTTCGAGTCTGCACCGCCATTTATTATGATCATGGCTGATCATCCAACTCAGAACCCCGCCCCAGCCTTCCCTCTATACCCCCTGACCCCCGTAGCCACAAGGGCCATATCTAACTCCCTCTTAAATATAGCCAATGAACTGGCCTCAACAGTTTCCTGTGGCAGAGAATTCCACAGATTCACCACTCTCTGTGTGAAGAAGTTTTTCCTAATCTCGGTCCTAAAAGGCTTCCCCTCTATCCTCAAACTGTGGCCCCTCATTCTGGACTTCCCCAACATCGGGAACAATCTTCCTGCATCTAGCCTGTCCAATCCCTTTAGGATATTATACATTTCAATCAGATCCCCCCTCAATCTTCTAAATTCCAATGAGTACAAGCCCAGTTCATCCAGTCTTTCTTCATATGAAAGTCCTGCCATCCCAGAAATCAATCTGGTGAACCTTCTTTGTACTCCCTCTATGGCAAAGATGTCTTTCCTCAGATTAGGGGACCAAAACTGCACACAATACTCCAGGTGTGGTCTCACCAAGGCCTTGTACAACTGCAGTAGTACCTCCCTGCTCCTGTACTCGAATCCTCTCGCTATAAATGCCAGCATACCATTCGCCTTTTTCACCGCCTGCTGTACCTGCATGCCCACTTTCAATGACTGGTGTATAATGACACCCAGGTCTCGTTGCACCTCCCCTTTTCCTAATCGGCCACCATTCAGATAATAATCTGTTTTCCTATTTTTGCCACCAAAGTGGATAACTTCACATTTATCCACATTAAATTGCATCTGCCATGAATTTGCCCACTCACCCAACCTATCCAAGTCACCCTGCATCCTCTTAGCATCCTCCTCACTGCTAACACTGCCACCCAGCTTCGTGTCATCCGCAAACTTGGAGATGCTGCATTTAATTCCCTCATCCAAGTCATTAATATATATTGTAAACAACTGGGGTCCCAGCACTGAGCCTTGCGGTACCCCACTAGTCACTGCCTGCCATTCTGAAAAGGTCCCATTTATTCCCACTCTTTGCTTCCTGTCTGCTAACCAATTCTCCACCCACACCAAAACCTTACCCCCAATACCGTGTGCTTTAAGTTTGCACACTAATCTCCTGGGTGGGACCTTGTCAAAAGCCTTTTGAAAATCCAAATATACCACATCCACTGGTTCTCCCCTATCCACTCTACTAGTTACATCCTCAAAAAATTCTATGAGATTCGTCAGACATGATTTTCCTTTCACAAATCCATGCTGACTTTGTCCGATCATTTCACCGCTTTCCAAATGTGCTGTTATCACATCCTTGATAACTGACTCCAGCAGTTTCCCCACCACCGACATTAGGCTATAATTCCCCGGTTTCTCTCTCCCTCCTTTTTTAAAAAGTGGGGTTACATTAGCTACCCTCCAATCCTCAGGAACTAGTCCAGAATCTAACGAGTTTTGAAAAATTATCACTAATGCATCCACTATTTCTTGGGCTACTTCCTTAAGCACTCTAGGATGCAGACCATCTGGCCCTGGGGATTTATCTGAAGGAGGGAAGGAAAGAAAAACTGGAAGGACAAATTGATGTTCATGCCATCAGGTTGGAGGTTATCCAGACTGAATATGAGGTGTTGCTCCTCAACCCAGAGAGTGGCCTAATCATGGCAAAAAAGGAGGCCGAGGCCATGGCCTGACCTGTCAGAACAGGAATGGGGATAGGAATTAAAATGGTTAGCCACCATGACCTCCCTCATGCAAACCTTGTGAACATCCATAATGAAACCAGGCATTTATAGACGTGAGAAAATTTTATCCTTAAGGATCTTCTCTTAATAATTTCCCTCCAACTGACGCACGGTTCACTGCATTAGAATTTCCTGGTTTGTCCCAAATGCCTTTCTTATACAAGGGAACAACGCTGGTTATTCTCTAGTCCTCCCATAGTCTTGAAGGTGTACTTATCTAATTATTATTTTCAAATTCATGACTTTAAAATTTAAGGCCTCTAATTAGTTCCTCCACTTGATATTTTTAGATTCCATCTACTTGTGGTATATTCCTCTATTTAAAAATACATAAAATACTTAAGTCTTCTTCCATTTCCTTATTAACCATTACAATATTGCCCATATTTATATTTAATGTACTTTCATTCTTCCTTATCTCTCAATTCCTTTACACTCTGACAGCTTAAATGTTCTTGCGACATTTTCTTTGTACAGCTTGTACATTTTTCTGTTTCCTTTGATGCTTTTTATAGCCGTCCTTGAATCTACTTTTTCTTTTCCCGCTAAATATTTTCTCTCAACTGATTTGCTTCACTTTATGGATCACTATTGCTCAACTACACAAATACAGTACATCAGCTTATTGTCATTAGTTGAAGGAAGTTTTTCCACAATGAGAATATGAAAGATGAACCATTTAGTCCAAAGAGCCTAAATACATACATCAGTATTCTTTCCCTAAATCACACCCTACTTCCACAGCCTCCATAGCCCTTGAAAGTTCAGCATATTGTGACAACAGACCAAGTTATCAGAAGATTGATGCCGATAAGAGGGATAAGAGAGAGACAAATGGGGGAAACATTCAAAATGCTAATAAGAGAGAGACGAGAGAGATTAAGGAAAAGAGACACAGTTCCGAGTATTGTTTAGACCAGTTGCTTTGAACCTGAACTATTTGAAGTTTGATGGACAGGCGATACCCCAGCAGGGGGATAAAAGGAACAGGTTCGCTAAGGCAAGCGACACACCACGACACCACGAGATAACAAGACCCTGAAAGTGCGTTGTGCCCCCCCCCCCCACAAGTTGGTGGGAGTTTTTGGAGGTCTGGTCGCGGGACCAACCATAAACGCACAGGGTGAAAAGGTACGATCACGGGAACCTGGTGTGTGTGCCCGCCCTTGCCTGGGTGCCGGGTTCACCGCAGAAGAACGATCGTATCCGGAATGGAGGGGTCACAGTCGGTGACCTCAGAAGACATTACAAAGGGCTCGCCCGAAAGCTAACTGCGAGGAATATCAAAGGTCTGTTTGAATCCGATTTGAATATCATCATTCGCTCTCTCTCTCTCTCCCCCCAACGGCACAACAGCGATTACTGCGAACTGAACTACACTGAACTGAACTCTGTGTCACTTGAGACTGATCATTTTACCCCTAGACTGCGATAGAGCTTGATTATCCTAGTTCTGTGTACATGTGTGTTTTATCATTGCTGACCTGTTGCATTTATATCCTTATGTTTAGAGTACTGTGTTACTTATTTCTTTAATAAAACTTCCTTAGTTCCAGTAATCCAGACTCCAACTAAGTGGTCCATTTCTGCTGGTTTGGCAACCCAGTTACGGGGTACGTAACATAAGTGGGGTTCTCGTCCGCGATTTTGAACGCTAAATTTGGGACGGGGTAAATTGATTGGGTTAAAATTCCCGAAAGAAAGAAAAGGCAAACAGCAGAAATGGAGATTGTTTAAAGGCGCCGACCTTGGAGGCATTAGAGGATGCCAGGAAAGCAGAATTGGCAGCTGTGGCCAAACGGCTGAATCTTTTTAAGGGGAAGTCGACAATGAGGAGAGAGGAGATACACAGAGCTATCGTAGAGCACTACGTGTCTAAAGGTGTGTTTCCCCAAAGGGAGCTGGAGGTGATATCTATTGAAAAACCTGGTGGAGACGCAGTACAGGTGCAGATGGAAAAATTGAGACTCGAGCACGAGTTCCGGGTAAGGCAGCTAGAACACGAAGAGAAACAATTAGAACGGCAAGAGAGAGAGAAACAGTTAGAACGGTAAGAGAGAGAGAGGCAGTTGGAGCGAGAAGAGAGGCAGTTGGAGAAACAGAGGGAAAGGGAATTTGAGCTGGAGAGGTTAAAGATGATGGCAGCGCAGGGGCCCATGCCGAACCAAGGTGGAGGGTTCAGGGCGACCCAGGAGGTTAGGCTGGTTCCCCCATTTGACAAGACCGATGTTGATTGGTATTTTCTCCATTTTGAAAAAGTTGCTGCAAGTCAGGACTGGCCAGGGGACAAGTGGGCTGTTTTGCTTCAGAGTGTACTTAAAGGAAAAGCCCAAAAAGCTTACTCGGCTTTGTCCGCAGAAGATGCCCAGAGGTATGAGGTGGTGAAAGAGGCCATCCTCAGGATTTATGAGTTGGTCCCGGAGGCATACCGGTGAGGTTCCGGAATGCGAGGAAGCAGTATTTAGAGTTTGCCCGTGAGCTGCAGACATATTGTGAGCGTTGGTGTGCCTCGAAAGGGGTCAATGGGGATTATGACAGACGGCTACAGCTCATCCTAATTGAGCAGTTTAAAGGTTGTGTCCCTGAAGGTATGAGACCCTACCTAGATGAGAAAGAGGCAGACACTTTAGCCACAATTGCTAAGTTAGTGGATGAGTACGCGTTGACACATAAAACGAAGTTTGCCCCGAGTAAAGGCTACCAGAAGGGTAGTCAGGACGGCGGGGAGAGTCTGCCAGAAAAGTCAGAAAGTAAGCCAGGGACTAGTGAGAAGGATAAGGTAGACCGGGAGCAGTTTGGTAGGAAGTCTCCTGGGGTCGTATGCCATAATTGTGGGAAAGTCGGACACTTTGCGTCCAGTTGCTTTGCCCCAAAGAAGGAGATGGGGAAAGGAAAAACGGCGGTTCCGACTGGCTGTATTGAGCTGGTAAACAAACCGCCAGGAGAGAAGAGGTCTGATAAGGTTCAGGAAGGGCACGAGAGGTTTATCTCGGCTGGATTGGTGTTGGTGAAGGAGGGTTAAACTCAGTTCCAGTACAGAACTGGAGAGACACTGGAGCTTGTCAGTCACTGATATTAAAGAGTGTGTTAGACTTTAGTTCAGAGACCCAGACTGGGGAGGTCAGGGTTGTAAAAGGCATTGGAAAAGGGACTGAAGCAGTACCTTTGTACCAGATACACCTAAAAAGCCACTTGGTCTCTGGACCGGTCACGATAGGGGTGAGGCCCGAACTACCGATGAAAGACATGGAGGTCTTACTCGGTAATGACCTTGCCGGCGGAGAGGTGTACCCAGCAGTAAGATCGACAAGCCAGCCTGCCAGCATCGAGGTCCCGCCCATGGGCTCACAGGTTTATCCCGTTTGCGCAGTGACTCGGCGTGTGTCCAGAAAGGCTGCCGAAGAAAATATAGAATTGGCTGAGACGTTTTTACCAGCCTTGTATCAGAAGGGATTAGAAAGTGAGGAGCAGCGTAGTGAAACAGAAATTAAGGTAGATTTATCATTAGCAAGGAAGGAATTTGTACAGGCACAGGAGCGAGACGAGGAGCTGATGGTTTTGGCGGAGACAGCTCTCTCTGAAGCAGAATTAAAAAGGGAGCCAGTGGGCTATTGTGTGGAGGAGGGAGTGCAAAGGAAGAAATGGAGACCAAGTACCGTGCCCGCAGATGAGGAATGGGGGGTGGTGCCAAAAATTTATGGGGATGAGATTCTTAACCTGGCCCGCAAGATACCCCTCAGTGGACATTTTGGGGGGAGGAAAACAGTCGGTAGAATCATGAGAGTTTTCCTGGCCACACAGGAGGAAGGATGTTATTGACTATTGTAGACGTGAGTTAACACAGTTCGAGGCTTTTGATATGCTAACAGCTTGCCACGATAGGCGAACAATCCTAGTCGGTGTTATCGCGAAAATTAATGAGGCTAGGGTGCCACCTGATAAGGGGAGGACCCATTTTGAAAAGATAAGTGTGGTGCCGACCAGATGGGAGAACTGTGTTGACCAACTTTGCTGATGAGTTCTCTCACCTAACCCCCCAACAAAGCCAGCTGCCGCCAAAGCTAATTAAACAGCACACACACGTATGTCCCAATGTCCCGAGGCGATGCAAAGAGCTGGGACATGGGATTGTGTTCACATCAGGTCAGCATGGTGAGCAACACCCCTATAGGATGATTAATTCAGTGACAAATGGGCTAAAGAACGCAGAAGCGTATATTGACGATGCAGTGGTCTGGAGTGACACGTGGGAGGAGCACATTGTGGCACTGTTTAAGCGGCTATTTGAAGCCAGCCTGACAGTGAACTTCGCAAAAAGTGAATTCGGCCACAGAAAAATCACTTATCTGGGATTTGTGGTAAGACAGGGGCAGCTGGCTCCAATGCAAGCTAAGGTACGGGCTATCTCTGAAGTCCCCACCCCGACAGACAAGAGAGCCCTGAGAAGGTTCTTGGAGATGGTGGGGTACTATCGGAAGTTTGGCAAAAACTTTGTGGATATTACCCACCTTCTTACTAAGCCCTTGCCAAAGAATGCTAAGTTGGTGTGGGACAACCCTTGTTATCTGTGTCCGGGACAAAAACCAGAGAAGTTACACTGATCACAACTCATTAGTGTTTTTGGCCACTATGAAGTTTGCTAAGTTGGAGCCTGGTCTTAGAGGATTATTAAAATAATACATATAAAAGGAACGGAAAATGTGATTGCTGACTGTCTGTCAAGGTGTTGACAACTCAAAGTTCTCTGTATTAGCCAAATAGCTGATGAACATGTCTATTTGTGTGTATCTAATAATGTATTCATGCCTATAATTTTTACCCCGGTAAAAATCCTTTGAAGGGTAGGGGTGTGACAACAGACCAAGTTATCAGAAGATTGATGCTGATAAGAGAGATAAGAGAGAGACAAATGGGGGAAACATTCAAAATGCTAATAAGAGAGAGACGAGAGAGATTAAGGAAAAGATACACAGTTCCGAGTATTGTTTAGACCAGTTGCTTTGAACCTGAACTATTTGAAGTTTGATGGACAGGCGATACCCCAGCAGGGGGATAAAAGGAACAGGTTCCCTAAGGCAAGCGACACACCATGACACCATGAGATAACGAGACCCTGGAAGTGTGTTGTGCCCCCCCACAAGTTGGTGGGAGTTTTTGGAGGTCTGGTCGCGGGACCAACCATAAACGCACAGGGTGAAAAGGTACGATCGGCGGGAACCTGGTGTGTGTGTCCACCCTTGCCTGGGTGCCGGGTTCACCGCAGAGGAACGATCGTATCCGGAACGGAGGGGTCACAGTCGGTGACCTCAGAAGACATTACAAAGGGCTCGCCCGAAAGCTAACTGCGAGGAATATCAAAGGTCTGTTTGAATCCGATTTGAATATCATCATTCGCTCTCTCTCTCCCTAACGGCACAACAGCGATTACTGTGAACTGAACTACACTGAACTGAACTCTGTGTCACTTGAGACTGATCATTTTACCCCTAGACTGCGACAGAGCTTGATTGATCCTATTATCCTAGTTCTGTGTACACGTGTGTTTTATCATTGCTAACCTGTTGCATTTATATCCTTATGTTTAGAGTACTGTGTTACTTATTTCTTTAATAAAACTTTCTTAGTTCCAGTAATCCAGACTCCAGATTTCTGCTGGTTTGTCAACCCAGTTACGGGGTACGTAACAATATGAAGACAATACTTGCCACACTATAAGCAGAAATGGCTGTAACAACTGGTGTTATTACATTTCATGGGATAGGAGGGGGAGGGTGGGACACAAATGGATTTCTGCTCCCTGCAGACATCCAGTAACACCTTTTGGAAAGTACTATATATTGACAAATGAGGAACCAGAATTGTCATAAACAGAAGAGATTCAGTCAATGCTGGTAAACCAGAGTAACACACACAAAATGCTAAGTGGAACTCAGCAGGTCAGGTAGCATTTACAGAAATGGATAAAGAATTCATGTTTTGAGCTGAGACCCTTCATCATGACTGAAAGGAAAAGGGAAGAAGTCTAAATAAGAATGGGGGGAGGGGAAGTGTACAAGGTGATATGTAAGGAAGAAGGTAGGTAGGTAGTGGAGGGGGTGAATTGATAAGCTAGGAGGTGATAGGTGGAAAATGTATAAAAAGGCTGAAGGAGAAATCTGTCAGGACAGAAGAGTGGACCATGGGAGAAAGGGAAGGAGGAGGGACAGAGAGAGGTGATAGTCAAGTGAGAAAAGGAGAAGAAATGAGAGTGGACCCAGAATGGGAGATGGAAAAGGACAGAAGGGGACGGAGGAGAAATTACCAGAAGTTCAGGTTGGAGGCTACCCAGGCAGAATATGAGATGTTGTTTATCCAATCTGAGAAGCAGGACTGTCATACTTAAGCTGTGATAATTTCTTGGGAAGAAACTGAGAAGCTACCAGCAGACAGAACCACGCCAAAGCAGAGAAATTCTGAACACTACGCAAATGTATAACTACTTTTGAAATATCGCTCCACCCATTTTTCTCTAATATAATCTACATCAACTTTAAGATTATTTGTTTGTTTAACAAACTGGTTTATCTACATTCATGTGTAGCACTACACAACCTCACACTTATAATCTCTACACTACGGCAGATCTTACATATTTCTTTTAACATTCCCTCATCCTGATAACAGTAGAGCAGCCGCACAAATACTTCTCTATATAAAGCCTTTGTTTAACACATCCGGCCTTGACGGTAGATCTGATGCCTCAATGTAGAAAGATTGTAAACTAAAACTTCACTCACTACACTTGATCCAAGTCTGTATTTAATTTAGTTTTTTTGGGCTATACTTTTAGATGCACCATCCTCAGATAAGCAGTAAATGCAAGTATGCTCTCTTTCTGCCCTGGTGAATAAAGGATTTTACAGCACAATCTGAGTCTGATTTGTCCTCATTTCCTAGCCAACATTTATCCATCAATGAAGTTTGGAATAACACATCAACTGGTATTTACCACACTTCTCAGTGTTGAATGCACAAATTAGCTATTAAATTTCTTTACAATAATAAACATAACTCAAAGTAATTTGTGGGAATTAAGTGCTCAATATTCTTTGTAAACATTGTAGATGCTTTTTAATTCTTTCTTCCCTTTTAATTTTTCATAAGCACAGATACTGGAATACACACCTCTTCATTAGTTACACAAATTCTGGACCATCCATATTCCTTCCTTCAAAACAAATCAGACCTACTTACAAATTTGGGGTCTTTGTTGAGGCAAGCCTCTACAAATTCTTTGAAGGGTTTGCTGTAATTTCCTTCCAGAGTTGGGGGGTTGTTCTTCGGAATAAGGAATAGAACTCGCATAGGATGCAACTCCGAGTTAGGCGGCTCCCCCTTTGCTAATTCAATTGCAGTTATTCCAAGGGACCAGATGTCTGCCTGAAAATTAATGTCAGAGAACGAGAAACTATTTAAAAAAGACTAGGTTTCTACATCAGTCTACATTTGGCAACTTTTCTATTTATAAGTATGAATACAGAAGCAGCTGTGATATATCAGACTAAAAAATTGCCCATGAAAATATTGTTATTTAAAAAACTGGTAGTGTCTTGGTTTTTAAATGTGACAGAGCTGTTGAAGTCATTCAACAGAGCTTCCAAAAGCATGGATTCCAAAATTAACTAATCTTGCACACCACTCTGGGTTGCCACAGTGGCAACTACATTTCCAATTCGTCACCTGGCAAATCTAGACCTAATCTCCAAACCACACAACCATTCCTAGCTCACCACCTATTTCCAGTCTGTGCAGAGAAGTGACCAGATTTTGTTCATTGTTGAACCTGTCGCTTCTAAAGAACACGCTGGCTCTCTTTCATACATTGCAGTGTAGTGAACCCAAACTGTACAGGAGTAATAGGTTAACAGACTGGGAGTTCATTTTGCTTAAGTCTCGTTCTTTGGTTTAGTTCATTTAGAAGAATAATCAAGTTTAATCTGTTTACTCATGATGTGGAAAAGTTTGGTTCCCTCTCCCCACCCTCATCGGGCTTCTCTGCTCCAATGATCTTTGTGGCATGAAGCCATCTTCATACTTAACAATGATTAAAACTTACATTAATTGGACCTTCAACCAATTAGATAGAAAAGTAATTTCTGGAGTGATCCAGTTATCTAACAAACTATTGAGTAACACAGATACAATTAAAAATAAAGGGGGGAACAGAAACAAAAAGGCAAAAAATGGAAAACAGATGGCAAAATTGGTGTGGAAGATAAAAGGAACCACATGCACAAATGGGAGAAAAAGTACAGCGGGCAAAATGGAATTAGTAGCACATGCATTTTACCAATAATGGTACACAACATGTAAGTAAATGCAGATTACTGAATAACAAAATTAGCCAATTTTGTTTAAGACCAGAAGGATTTTATCTAGTTGACCTGATTTAGAATCCATGAGCTGTGGCTGAGACACCCGAGATCTACTAAGATTTTTCCCATTTTCACAAAGTCATAGTATTTTATTGCAGCTATAATATTTATCATTGCTTAAATAACCTCTGAATTTATTTTTCAAGGATTAATGCTGAATGAGCAAAGTCAAAAACACATAACTACAAATACCAGACACAGACAAGGAGAAATAAAGAGAAAATGCTGGAAATGGCAGAACAGACATTATCTCTGGAGGCAGCAGAGATTTCAGGTCAAGACCTTTCATCAGAGCAATTTGGTAATGTCAGGTCAGATCACGCGCTTTTTAGCTAGCAGTCTAACAATAACAACAAAAATTCAATGGAGCCTTTTCAGGAAAGATTTTTAGTTAATGTTTCTCAGATTGCGGTGTCAAGAAAGAAGTCAGTCTTAAAGCAAGGGGTGGAACAATCATGACAGAAATGAGAAGAAATTTCTGCACACAGATTGATAAATCCTTGCAACACACAGCACAAAAGGGCTGTGAGAGTTCAATGGTTGAGTTCAGTCAAGTGAGATGAATAGATTTGGTTAAATAACCACTTATGAATTGTTCAGCTTTCAAGGGAATCCTTATTTATCGAATTAGTGCAGGGAAGATCCGCCACGATCATACTGAATGGCAGAACAGACACAACGGGCCATATTTTCTATTTCTTATGAGGTTTGCTGGTAGCTGCACTTTCTGATGCCTTGCAGAAGCGGTGGCAGGAATAAGGTGGTTATCAGATACCTGATCTTCTGCTCTGCAGAAGGCCTGAGGCAAGAAGTTAATGCATTCCTGCATTTTGTTTTAAATAACTTCATGATGAATTAAAGCAGGGAAGGGGGGGAGGGAAAGGGGGGGTCCCGAGCTGGAAAGAGCTGGGGGGTGGGGGGGGGGGAGGGGAGGCCAAGCGGGCCGAACACCATACAGCTCTCATTGATGGGGAGGGGGGAATCACATGTTCATACAGCCTGTTGTTGCCAGTACAATCTTCAATGCGTGGTGTGTTGGGGCTATGGCATCAGCACAGGTGATGCCAACAGACTCAATAAAGCGATCAGAAAGGCTGGCTCTGTTATAGGAGTCATACTGGAAACTGTGGGAGAACTATCAAGGCAATTTATGTAAAGTCCTGGCAATTCTGGACAATGTTTCTCACCCTCTGCATGCCACCTTGCCTGAACAGAAGAGTCATTTTAGTAATAGATTAAGACTATTGTGCTGCTCCAAAGAGTGCGACATGAGGTCATTCTTACCCTCGGCCATTACATTCTATAATGAATCAACCTATATCTGGGGAAGTGATGACACCGTCCTGTTAAGATTGTTCAAGGTAACTTTTTGAAAAATTCTTTCTTACTTCTCTTCTAATACTGGATATCTGTGCACCTGTAACTCTACTGTGACATTGTAACTTCCTTTGGGATCAATAAAGTATCTATCTAATCAAGTAATATCTATTAAGTTAGTTGAAGTACTGTAATTGGTCACAGCTCAAAATTTGGAATAGTTGAGTTTAACAATCATCTTCCACTTCTTCCCATTACAATTTAGCTGGGGGAAGCCACTTGCCCAGGCAATTTGAGCAATATTCAAATGTTATTCCTGGAATAGTGCTTGTGTTGAATTGAATTTTCTCTGGTTTTGTGCACTAAAGGTGTTTGTTGATAGCAATAGGAACAATCCTGGAGGAGAGTAGAACACAAACCCACATACCAAATGACTGCATTTGTTCACTTACTTTGAAGTCATATGCAGACTGTTTGATGACTTCTGGTGCCATCCAGAAGGGCGTGCCCACAAAAGTGTTCCTCTTTATTTGTGTATCTGTTAGTTGGCCTGCAACTCCAAAGTCTGCGAGCTTGACGTCACCTTGTTCTGACAGTAAAACATTAGCAGCTGTGGAGAAGTGATAAAATAGAAAATTAAAACTAAACGTAAGTCAGCCTTGGTTTAAGTCCCCAGAATCAGAAGGCTGTGGGTTCAAATCTTAACTCCAGAGACTTTTGCACCTACATTTAAGCTGACACTCAAATGTAAAATTGGATTAGGAGCTGTGTGTGACAACTTGGAAATGGGTATGGGAAGGCAAAGTCACCTAATCTCAGCGACCAGCTCAAACACGAGGAATTCAGCAGATGCTGGAAATTCAAGCAACATACATCAAAGTTGCTGGTGAACGCAGCAGGCCAAGCAGCATCTCTAGGAAGAGGTACAGTCGACGTTTCGGGCCGAGACCCTTTGTCAGGACTAACTGAAGGAAGAGTGAGTAAGGGATTTGAAAGTGGGAGAGGGAGGGGGAGATCCAAAATGAAAGGAGAAGACAGCAGGGGGAGGGATGGAGCCAAGAGCTGGACAGGTGATTGGCAAAAGGGATGAGAGGATCATGGGACAGGAGGCCCAGGGAGAAGGAAAAGGGGCGGGGGGGGAACCCAGAGGATGGGCAAGGGGTATAGTCAGAGGGACAGAGGGAGAAAAAGGACAGAGAGAATATGTGCATATAAATAAATAATGGATGGGGTACGAGGGGGAGGTGGGGCATTAGCGGAAGTTAGAGAAGTCAATGTTCATGCCATCAGGTTGGAGGCTACCCAGACGGAATATAAGGTGTTGTTCCTCCAACCTGAGTGTGGCTTCATCTTTACAGTAGAGGAGGCCGTGGATAGACATGTCAGAATGGGAATGGGATGTGGAATTAAAATGTGTGGCCACTGGGAGATCCTAATTTCTCTGGCGCACAGAACACAGGTGATCAGCAAAACGATCTCCCAGTCTGCGTCGGGTCTCGCCAATATACAGAAGGCCACATTGGGAGCACCGGACGCAGTATATCACCCCAGCCGACTCACAGGTGAAGTGTCACCTCACCTGGAAGTACAGTCTGGGGCCCTGAATGGTGGTAAGGGAGGAAGTGTAAGGGCATGTGTAGCACTTGTTCCACTTACAAGGATAAGTGCCGAGAGGGAGATCGGTGGGGAGGGATGCGGGGGACGAATGGACAAGGGAGTCGCATAGGGAGCGATCCCTGCGGAAAGCAGAGACGGGGGGAGGGAAAGATGTGCTTAGTGGTGGGATCCCATTGGAGGTGGCGGAAGTTACAGAGAATAATATGTTGGACCCGGAGGCTGGTGGGGTGGTAGGTGAGGACCAGGGGAACCCTGTTCCTAGTGGGGTGGTGGGAGGATGGAGTGAGAGCAGATGTGCGTGAAATGGGGGAGATACGTTTGAGAGCAGAGTTGATGGTGGAGGAAGGGAAGCCCCTTTCTTTAAAAAAGGAGGACATCTCCCTCGTCCTGGAACGAAAAGCCTCATCCTGAGAGCAGATGTGGTGGAGACGGAGGAATTGCGAGAAGGGGATGGCATTTTTCCAAGAGATAGGGTGAGAAGAGGAATAGTCCAGATAGCTGTGAGAGTCAGTAGGGTTATAGCAGACATCAGTAGATAAACTGTCTCCAGAGACAGAGACAGAAAGATCTAGAAAGGGGAGGGCAGTGTCGGAAATGGACCAGGTAAACTTGAGGGCAGTGTGAAAGTTGGAGGCAAAGTTAATGAAGTCAACGAGCTCAGCATGTGTGCAGGAAGCAGCGCCAATGCAGTCGTCGATGTAGCGAAGGAAAAGTGGGGGACAGATACCAGAATAGGTTTGGAACATATATTGTTCCACAAAGCCACAAAAACGTACCACATCCGTTATTTATTTATATACACACATTCTTTCTCTCTCTCTCCTTTTTCTCCCTCTGTCCCTCTGACTATACCCCTTGCCCATCCTCTGGGTTTCCACCCCCCCCTTTTTCCTTCTACCTGGGCCTCCTGTCCCATGATCCTCTCATATCCCTTTTGCCAATCACCTGTCCAGCTCTTGGCTCCATCCCTCCCCCTCCCCCTCCCACTTTCAAATTTCTTACTAGCTCTTCCTTCAGTTAGTCCTGACGAAGGGTCTCGGCCCAAAACATCGACTGTACCTCTTCCTCAAGATGCTGTTTGGCCTGCTGTGTTCACCAGCAACTTTGATGTGTGTTGCTTCAGCAACCAGCTGTCTTTTTCCTTCTGTCATTCCCCAATGGCAAGTTTTCTCCTTTATTCCCAACTCAATTTCTGCAATTACATTATCGTTCACCTGGCTCGATTGCAGCTTTCTCACTGCAGTTCTGTGCTTTGAGTTTGCACCCAGTTTCAGAAATAGAACACGTCTGAGGTCAAGACTGATGTGGAGCACTTGCGTAGTACTCACTTGCAATGCAGTAAGATCCCATCACCAAAGGGCTTTCGGTATGTGTCACAGCAATAATTCAGTATGCATTACATGGTGTGCTTGATAGCAGAAATTTCTCGCTTTCAAAAAGATATTTTTCATCCTCCTTGCTTTTTTTTCTCCAATCACCAGCGTTTAAGTCAGAAGAAAATCAAATTATAGCAAATATAATTATGTGAAAGCAGTCACTGCCTTTACTACTACATAAATGTGAATGAAAGGTGGTGTAAGCTCACACATGTACTGTAAAGGAATGATTAGGTAGCCCGGACATCAAGCATGGGATATGACCATATTATTTGCCTCAGGAATTCTCAACCGATGTTTTAGCTGTTGTTTACATTCAGCCATTGGCTGATGCAAATGTGGTGGTGCGACACTATCCTTTCGACCGTCTCTAGAATACAAACTCAATATCCCAATGCTTTTGTGGCTGTTACTGGGGATTTTAATCATGGTTCTCTCAAGGTAACAATATCAACTTTTTATCAATATGTCAGTTGCCCTACATAGAACAAAAGAACACTGGACCTTCTGTATGCAAATGTAAAGGACGCATACAGTGCGGTTGCCCTTCCCCTACTCGGCAGATCTAATCACATCCTGGCCCTGCTAACACCCGGGTACGTGCCTCTTGTCCACCAGCAGCCTGAATCAACGTGGATTGTAAGGAGGTGCACTTAGGATATTAATGAGGCACTTCAGGAATGCAGTGAGAGGATGGACTGGGATGTGTTATGTCAGCCACACAGGGAGGACATTAACAAAATGACGATTGTATCACAGACTATATCAAATTCTGTGAGAACACCATCTTGCCAGCCAGGACTGTACACTGCTTCCCCAACAATAAGCCCTAGATCACCAGTGACCTGAAAGAACTTTTGAACAAGAAAAAGAAAGCCTTCAGGTCTGAAGATAGACAAGTACTGAGGCGAGTACAGAGTGGACTGAGGGTAAAGCTGAGGGAGCGCAAAGAATTTTACAAGAAGAAGCTGGAGTGCAAGCTTCAGCAGAATATCATAAGGGATGTATGGTTGGGCATGAAGCAGATCATTGGCTTCAAGCTGAAGGAAAGGAAGATCGAGATGGACTGGGCCAACAAATTAAACACGTTTTTCAACAGGTTCAGCATGGGGCCTCCTGCTGTCCCCTCCTCCACTTGCCCAAATCACACAGCTTCCCTACCCCCGAAGCCTTCTCCCTCCACCCCTTCCTCCCCTCTGGTGACTGCTTATGTTCCAAACCCTCAAGCTTTTAAGTATCCTGCCTCCTGGGGATGACCACCCTACCCAGCCTGACTGTGATTGCAGATCAGGTTAAGAGACAGCTGGAGAGGCTACACCAGGGCAGGGCTGCTGGACTGGAATGCAACAGCCCTAGGATCCTGAAGGCCTGTGTAAACCAGCTGTCTGGTATTTTGCAGCACCTTTACAATCAGGGCTGAATCAGGTTAAGATACCGGTGTTATGGAAGATTTCCTGCTTGCACCCAAGAAGGGAACTCCACCTGAACTTATTAACTACAGACCAATTGCCCTCACATCTCATGTGATGAAGGTGCTGAACAGGCTGGTCCGCAGGTGAGAACTTCAAAAGTATATTCCAGTCAATAGTAAGGACAGTCAGTGTGGGGAAAGCCGGCCTTGGATAACTAAGGAAATAAAAGGTAGTATCAAATTAAAAGCTCATGTGTACAAAGTTGCAAAGAGTAGTGGGAGACTGGAGGATTGGGAAAATTTTAAAAAGCAACAAAGAACAACTAAACAAAAGGAAAGGGAAGATAGAGTATGAAAGTAAATTAGCACAAAATATAAAAACAGATAGCAAAAGTTTTTATAAATATATAAAGCGGAAGAAGGTGGCTAAAGTCAACGTAGGTCCCTTGGAAGACGAGAAGGGGAAATTGATATTGGATGATAAAGGAAATGGCTGAGGCATTGAACAACTATTTTGTGTCGGTCTTCACGGTGGAGGATACGTCTAAAATGCTAAAGAATGATGTTATGGATGAAATGGGAGGGGAGGACCTCGATAAAATCACTGTCACTAAAGAGATAGTGATGAACAAACTAGAGGGCCTGAAGGTAGATAAGTACCCTGGTCCTGATGGGATGAAGCCCAGGGTGCTGAGGGAATTGGCGGAGGTTATAGTAGACGTGTTGGTAATCATTTACTAAAATTCTTAGACTCTGGGCAGGTCCTAGTAGATTGGAAGACAACAAATGTCACACCACTTTTTAAAAAAGGATGTAGGCAAAAGACGGGCAACTATAGGCCAGTTAGCTTAACATCTGTAGTCAAGAAAATGCTTGAAGCTGTCATTAAGGAAGAAATAGCGAAACATTTAGAAAGCAGTGATTCCATTAGACAGACGCAGCATGGATTCAGAAAGGGCAGGTCCTGTTTGACAATCTTACTGGACTTCTTTGAGAACATAATGAATGCAATGGATAGAGGGGAACAGGTGGATGTCGTATACTTGGATTTCCAGAAGGTGTTCGATAAGGTGCCAAACAAGAGACTTATAAATAAGATACGGATGCATGGAGTTGGAGGAAGTGTATTGGCATGGATAGTGGAATGGTTAACCAATAGAAGACGGAGAGTTGGTATAAATGGGTGTTTCTCCAGCTGGCAGTCAGTGGTGAGTGGGGTGTCGCAGGGGTCGGTGCTGGGCAGATGATTTGGAAGAGGGGACTGAGTGTAGCGTAACAAAATTTGCTGATGACACTAAACTGAGTGGAAAAGCAAATTGTACGGAGGATGTGGAGAGTCTGCAGAGGGATATACTGTAGATAGGTTAAGTGAGTGGGCCAAGGTCTGGCAGATGGAATACAACATTGGTAAATGTGAGATCATTCACTTTGGAAGGAATAATAGAAGAGCAGATTATTAGATTAGGTTAGATTAGACTATGAGGACACTCAGTCCTCGTTTATCGTAATTTAGAAATGCATGCATGCATTAAGAAATGATACAATGTTCCTCCAGAGTGATATCACAAAAAAAACATAATTATAACAAAGCAATACCATAATTTGATAAAGAGCAGACCATGGGAACGGTAAAAAAAAAGTCTCAAAGTTCCGATCGACTCTCGATTGTCCCCGATAGCAGGCAGCAGAAGGGAGAAACTCTCTCTGCCATAAACCTCCAGGCACCAACAACTGTCGATGCATTGAAAGCATCCGACCACAGCTAACTCTGATTCCATCTGAAAACTTCGAGCCTCCGACCAGCCCTTCGAAACCGAGCACCGAGCACCATCTCTGCTGAGCGCTTCGAACCCGTCCCGGCCGCCAAGCAACAAGCAAAGCCGAGGATTCGCAGCCTTCCCCTCCGGAGATTCTGGATCACACAGTAACAGTGGCAGCGAAAAAGGCATTTCAGAAGTTTCTCCAGATGTTCCTCCATTCTCTCATGTCTGTCTCCATCAAATCAGGATTGTGCACAGCACCCTACTTGACAGATTACAGATATCATTCACTGGAGTAGCTGCGCAAGATGCGTCGCGCCGCCATCTTCTCCTCCTCTATTTAATTATTATTTAAATGGTGAAAGATTGCAGCATGCTGTTGTGCAGAGGGACTTGGGAGAGCTTGTTCAAGAATCGCTAAAAAGTTGGCTTGTTGGTGCAACAGGTTATTAAGAAGGCAAACAGAATGTTCACCTTTATTGCTAGAGGGATTGAATTCAAGAGCAGGGAGGTCATGCTGCAATTATACAGGGTACTGGTGAGACCGCACCTGGAGTACTGTGTGCTGTTCAGGTCTCCATACTTGAGGAAGGATACACTGGCTTTGAAAGCAGTGCAGAGATGGTTCACCAGGTTGATTCCAGAGATGAAGGGGTTAACTTATGAGGAGAGATTGAGTCGCCTGGGACTATACTCTCTGGAATTCAGAAGAATGAGAGGGGATCTTATAGAAACAAAAAAATTTGAAAGGGATAGATAAGATTGAAGTAGGAAAGTTGTTTCCATTGGTAGGTGAGACTGGAACTAGGGGACATTGCCTCAAGATTCAGGGGAGAAGATCTAGGACAGAGATGAAGAGAAACTGTTTCTCCCAGAGTGGTGGATCTGTCGAATTTCTGCCCAGGGAAGCAGTTGAGGCTTCTTCACTAAATATATTTAAGATACAGTTAGATAGATTTTTACACAGTAAGGGAATTAAGGGTTATGGGAAAAAGGCAGGTAGATGGAACTAAGTTTATGGACAGATCAGCCATGATCTTATTGAATGGTGGGCCAGGCTCGATGGGCCAGATGGCCCACTCCTGCTCCTGCTCCTACTTCTATGTTCTTATGTTTATTGGACCCTCTGCAGTCTGCCTACCAACCTCACGTGGAAGCGGATGGTGCCAGCGGTAATTGCAGAGAGCTCATTCCCACCTGGATGATGCTGGTGGCATTGTGAGAATCACATTTTTTGATTTCTCTGGTGCCTTCAATACAATCCAGCCACTTCTTCTGAGCGAGAAGTTGCAAAGAATGGGCGTAGACAAATCCACCACCACCTGGATTACTGACAGTTTATACGGCTGGGTAGTTCTGTCTGAGATGGTGGTGAGTGGCACTGGATCACAAGGGACTGTCCTGTCTCCATTTCTGTTCACATTGCACACCTCAGACTTTTAGTACAAATCTGAGTCTTGTCACTTGCAATAGTTCTCTGATGACTCTGTGGTGGTTGGGTGTATCAGAGATGGGCAGGAGTTGGAGTACAGAGTACTGGTGGACAAGTTTGTGGAATGGTGCAGGAGAAATCATCTGCTCTAGAATGTGGCCAAAACCAGGAAGATAGTGATTGATTTTAGGAGGAAGAGGACTGTGACGAGTCCTATATATATTCTGGGAGAAGCAGATGCAGTGGTGGAGGAGTACAAATACTTGGGTGTTCACCTCGGCATCAGACTTGCCTGGAAAACCAACACCAAGGCTGTTTACAAGAAGGAGATGAGCAGACTCTAGTTTCTAATGAAGCTGAGATGTTGGAGCTCTTTTTCCAGTCTGTTGTAGCGAGTGCATTCTTCTTTGTGGCTTTATGTTGGGGGAGCAGCATCGGTGCTGGTGATGCAAGAGGATTAAATAAACACATCAAAAATGCTGCATCTGTCCTTAGCTACAACCTGGACTCTTGAGTCAGTGGCGGCGAGGAGGTCACGAAACAAACTGTTATCCATTATGGACAATCAGGCACATCTTCTTCATGACCTACTGAATAAACAGTGGAGTACCCTTTTCAACAGGCTCATTCAGCTCCGCTGTCACAAGGATCATTACGAAAATCTTTCATAATAAATGCAGTAAGCGCAGATAACAGTTCATTCTCTGTGTGACAGAACACACATCACAATACAATAGTCTGTTTTATTATTTCGTATTTTATTATTGCACAGTATTCCACATTATGGCACATTGGTAAATTGTTATTGTGTATATTATTCTGTACTTTATTACTAGCTAATATTATTATATTTAATATTGTTATTGCTAAGTGTACTTCTAAATGTTGTAGCTGTAATGAAATAATTTCCCACTCGGGGGCAAGGAAGTACTTATTATTATTATAACATCATTGTGCATAATTCCATCCATCAGATACTCTTACCTTTAATATCTCTATGAATTTTCCGTTCTGAGTGCAGATAGTCTAAACCTTTAAGGATTTCCCGAAGAATTGTGGCAATGTACGTCTCCTCCAGAGGGCCTGGTTTCAGCTGCAAAGATCACAGCAGTGAATTAACCATGCTGACGGTCGGGGAGCACGCTTGAATAACTGAGCTACACTGTAGAAAGATCATTGGTTCAATTCGAAACCTGCAATGTTTCAAACAAGCTCAGCTGGCTATTGGTTAAAGGGGTTAAGAATTAGCTTGGGCAAGCTGGCCATTTGAGATTCTAGACCATAAACCTTCCTATGAGAACATGTAGGTGGTATTGCCAGGGAAAGCATCCAGTGTTCAAATATCATAAATAAACAAGGCATTTCCAATCTTGTTCCTGGAGTTTATGCCAGGCCCTATATGGACAGTGTAAAAGTCCAAGGCAGAGGTCAGTTGGGAGTTAAAGTGATGAGCAAACTGAAGCCAGGTTTGCCTTTGCAAATTTAACAGTGACTTACAAAGCATCCGCTCAATCCACCTTTTGTTGTTCAGGAGACAAAACACTAAATTTACAGGTGAATCACTGTTTAGTGTTTGGGACGATAGACAGTGGGAAAGCAAAGAGGTTAGAGAGCAGTTCCATGAGAAAAGCACTGTGAGAATTGATATGGGTGTTCATAGAATAAATCAGAGAATCTCTGAGAGAAATGTTCTTTTAGAATGCTAAGAGGGGAGGGGAGGTAATGGAAACTTATGATATATTTAAAGTGCAGAATTATGGAAAATTATACATGAATGTGGAAGCTGATGGAAGATAAGGACAAGGACAAAGGAAGCCTATACTTATTCTAGGTGGGAGGATTGTGGATGAGTGTGGGAATTTTATACAGCTGTAGATCACAGCCCAGCTGGAAATACCAAGTAGGGCAGGCAGCATCTGTGGAGACAAAAGCAATGGTGATGGAGAACCACTGTTAAGAAGAATGGAAAATATTTCAGGAGCACTTGTGAGTGAAGAATCATTATTAGAACAGACTGAAGAGTCAGAAAAACTAGGAAAATGGAGAACATTCTCAGAGGAAAGAGGTGTAAGATACCTCTGGGAGTTTGCAAACTTGTAATAGATTAAAATAAAACAGAAAACACCAAATACTAAGCCAGTCAAGCAGCATCTATAGAATGAGAAAGAGAGTGAATGCTTCAAGTCGAAGCCCCTTCCTTGGAACCAAAGGGCTTGTATTGACATTAGTTGCTAACTTATATCCTGAGATAGTGATAGTGAAATTGAGAAAGGGAAGAGTCAGAAGTGGACCATGAATGAAGGGCAGAATTTGACAGCAAAAGGGTAATAAATTCGCTTTGGAGCAAGCTATGTTTTCCATATTTTTAAAAAAAAAATCACTACCACAATTTATTCTTTGGATGGCTATCACACCATACCTTTGCCTGTCCAGTCTCCTGCAAAGACAACACACTTATTTCTGTTTTACCGTTTCTGCCACATCTGCTCTTATTAGGCTTTCTGCTTTAGGACTTCTGAAAAAAACCAATTTGCCCCGGGATCAATAAAGTATGACTATGACTATGTCCTCCTTCCAGAAACATAGCTTCCTCTCTGCCATTTTCTACATGTCCACCCTCCCCTACATGGTTCCATCTGCTCATTACCCATGTACCCAAGTAAGTTTTCCCCTGGTTCACCTTTCCTATTCCTTCCTTCATCTGGCACCATCTACTTACCTGTTTCTATCTCACATACCGGGCTTTGTCTCACCCATCCCTCATTTCTACATGCTGACCATCTTCCCTCTATACTCAGTCATGATGTGGGTCTCGTCCTAAAATGTTGATTGTCCCCTCATCTCCACGGATGTGCCTGACCCACAGTTCTTCTGGAAATTTGCATTTTGTGTCTGAATGTAAAATGCCTTTTTCATTGAATCTGTTTTATTCTGTCCAGCAAATTCAACTTAATAGCTCAAATCCATTGCCTTAAAGCATAACTATTTCTTATCCAGGCCAAAAAATCTCTGAAATTAATAATCAGCATCAGGAACCTTGGGTTGCATACAAAATTGTCACCAAACCAGAAAATATTAAAACATCTATTGCTGAAATTAAAGGCAGGATAACCTAGTAAAGCAGTTAACATGCAGATTTACATTTGGAATTAAAACATACTTTTTCCAATGGATTTCCAGTATTATTTCAAAGTCACACTAAAAATGGGATTAAATCTCATTATCCTTCAGTAGTGAATCTTGTTAAACTGAAAATTAGTCCATACATAAGACAAAGTACAGTGGCTTCATATTTGAAAACTGTACTCACCAAGTCTAATGCAGAGCCTCCACCCAGATACTCCATAATTATCCATAATTTTGTGCCCTAGGGATCAAACAAACAACTTCTAACATCAGCAACAAGTCGTCCCGAAATATAACTCAAGAGTTTCACCAAAATGTAAAAGGCACAGATCCAGGAAACTGATAATCAATTTAAAGATAAACAACTTTATCCTTTGAAATGCACACAGCACAAATTGACAGAACCTTGCTCATGACTAATGATACTTTTTGGTAACCGACTCCTAAATGCCCCTTTTCTATTCAAATTCTCGTGCCATTTATTGGATTTTTAAAAAAAGAAATCATCATTCCCAGTTTTCCCTGGATGGCTTAAGGACATTCCTTCCTTATTACTCAGTATCCTCATTTCATCACTTCTTCCTTGTTCTCTTTACTCCCATTCCTTCCAATGTTTCTTTGTACCCATTTAGAAAGAGTGCACACAGTAAGGTTTTCAATAAAAAAATTGTTAACTTGTATATTCCTCTAATCCTTGCACCTTACACTGATCAGAACGCAATTCCTTTTCTGTCATTGTGACGAGTCCATTGATTTTGATCCTCGCTGCTAACTACACGGGCAAATTTATTACCTCCAAACTTTTTAAATTATGTGCCATACAGCTGTTTAAATTTTCGATATTTATAAGGGACCTGGCCAGTGCTGAGCTCTGCAGAACTACTGTAAATGGCATTCCAGTAACTAATACACCTGTCAACATTTTCTTTCATTTCTTGCTGATGTTGAATCCAACTTGCCACTGATCACTGGATCTTACGGACTTCTTTTTAAGCTCAGTTTTCCATGTAGAATTTTGTCAAAGGTCTTGCTAAAACACATTGTCTACATGTCTGGCAGGGTTTGCAAGATATTACTTCCTACAAAGCGAAACTCAATAGTATGGATGGCAGTGATGCTTCGCTACCAGATGAATTCAAGGCCTTCGACGCCCGCTTTGAAAGGGAGAATATAACTACAGCTGTGAAGATCCCTGCTGCACCTGATGACCCTGTGATCTCTGCCTCAGAGGCCGATGTTAGGCTGTCTTTAGGAAGAGTAAACCCTTGTGAGGCAGAAGGTCCAAATGGAGTACCTGGTAAGGCTCTGAAAACCTGCGCCAATCAACTGGCGGGAGTATTCAAGGACATTTTCAACCTTTCACTGCTACAGATGGAAGTTCCCACTTGCTTCAAACCAGTGGTTATACCAGTGCCTAAGAAGAATAATGTGAGCTGCCTTAGTAACTATTGCCCAGTAGCACTCACATCTATAGTGATGAAATGCTTTGAGAGGTTGGTGATGACTTGACTGAACTCCTGCCTCAGCAAGGACCTGGACCCATTGCAACTTGCCTTGCCACAATAGGTCAACGGCAGATGCAATTTCAATGGCTCTTCACACGGCTTTAGACCACCTGGACAAAACAAACACCTATGTCAGGATGCTGTTCGTGGCACATGCTGGTGATAATAAACCTGAAGTCACAGGAAGGGAGCAAACACACAATCGGGAGTATTCTCTGGACCCTCCAAAATAAGAGAGACACCAAGGACTGATAAGAAGGCAGAATTTTGGAAAGATGCAGAAATAACAGGGATGTTGTCACGGGGAACTTCAAGTTTCCTAATGTTGATTAGCCTTCTGAATGAGCCTACAATGGGCAGCCTTATCTAACACCATATACAACACCATATACTGCTCCACCTTCATCAATGTGCTTTGTCACATCCTCATGGAATTGAATCTGCTCCTCACAAAGCCATGCTAACTATCCCTAATTAGACTGTGCTTCTCTAAATATGCATTAACTAGACAACAGGGTGACCCATTGGGGCACCCTTTGAGAGAAGGGTAGTGCAGTCTGATGTGACCAGAATGAACATTAAATTTTCCTGAATGCTACTGGCATTGCTTTGCTTTGGAAACT
This sequence comes from Mobula hypostoma, assembly GCF_963921235.1. Classification (NCBI taxonomy): domain Eukaryota; kingdom Metazoa; phylum Chordata; class Chondrichthyes; order Myliobatiformes; family Myliobatidae; genus Mobula; species Mobula hypostoma. The sequence goes on along the minus strand of NC_086100.1, from coordinate 94,739,133 downwards.
GAAGTAGAAGACCTCAGTTTATTAAAGAACAATGTGTAGCAAAGTAAATACAGCTCCTCCTCGTTTAACCAAGGACACTTTTGATGGCATAATTTCTGGTTTATCTGCCACCCTCGTGCCTCTTGTTGTCATTTTGGAGACATGCAGTCCTTTCATCCCCCATCTCTTCGTCTCTCATGTTTGTTTGTCCTGACTCTTTGATCCTGGAGTCATGCGGCCCTGGCCTCATCAGATTCTTGTTCTCTCCCTCTCCTTGCCACTTCCCAACGACGTTTGGCGTCATCTCTTGACCACAATGTCCCCCTTTCCTTTCCACGTGGCACACCATTTTTTTTTTACCCTAATGCTGGATAGAAATACGAAGCACTAACACCAAAGAATGCTGATTATTCTTGATGATGTGCTTGGAGCTCTCCTAAATGGAGGTGATATAGTCACTGCTGTCCTTTGACTGCAGCAAAGGGATTTAAGGGTGTCTTGAAGTACGTCATTACAATAAGATTTAATTAGCTTTTATTGATGGGTGGCTGTTAGATCTGTCCCAATCCTGCACATGCTGATGGTGATTAGTAGAATGTGACCCCTCGAAATAGAGCTGCCCTGCCATTTTGCTCCGCTAGGTGTCGCTGCTGAGGCTGGCCGTGCGCATGCGATGGGCTATCGTGTCCCGATTTCCACGATGGCCGATCGGGTCTCGGGTGAAAGGGAGCCTGTTGACTTTTGGTGAATGACCAATTTTATACGAATATATAACCCTGAACTGTGCCTGCATTCTGTAAGTTAGCGCATCTTAATTCAATTTAGCCAAAAAAAAGTGCCACCATAATGCGCCGTTTGCGCTAATTGGAGGTCACAAACAGACAGAGCATGAGAGTTTTAGTAGTATATAGATCCCATCTCTAAACCCCTTAAATAATTTGCCCACCATTGGAATAAGACCTATTGGTCTATAATTCCCAGAATTTTACCTACTCCCTTTCTTGAACAAAGGAATAGCATCTGCCACCCTACAAATCATCTGGTACTTCTCCTGCAGCCAATGAGGAAGCAAAGATCAAAACAAAGGCATAACCATCTCTTTCTTCGCTTTCCACTGTAATCTGGGTACACTGCATTTAGCTCTGGTGATTCATCTATCCTAATGTTTTTCAAACATTCTAGCACAACCGCTTTCTTAACATTCATTAAGAATGTGATGACTGCAGACTGCCATACCCACTGGCCGGGAGATTGGGTACTGGTGAGCTCCTACCAATGAAAGAATTATATTAAGCCCTGTTGAGAAGGCCCATGTCAAGTACTGCTAACCACATATACTGTTCTGAAGGCCCAGGGGAAGACAACTTGGGTCCATGCATCACACATTCAGCCAGTGGTGCCACCAGATCAAGGAACCAGTAGCCAGGAGACCCATGGTGATGAGGAATGACTAACCAAACTACCTTAGAACATAGAAGAGTACAGCACAGGAACAGGAAATTCGGCCAACAATGCTGTGCCGACCAGCTAAAAAGTAAATCAAAAACACTTGAACACTAATCCCTACCTACACCATGTCCACATCCCTCTATTTTCCTTACATCCTTGTCTATCCAAATGTCTCTTAAAAGCTTCTAATGTATTTGCATCTACTACTATATCACAAGGTGTATTCCAGACATCCACAACTTTGAGCAAAAAAAACTTCAATGCATGCCCTCTGGTATTAGACATTTCAATCCTGGGAAACAGATACTCTGTCCATTCTAGTTATGCCTCTGCTAACCTTATAAACCTCAATCAAATCTGCCCTTCGCCTCTGGCACTCCAGAGAAAGCAATCTAAACCAGGTAGCATTCTGGTAAACCTCCAAAGCCAAAGACATTCTTCCTACTGTGGGGCAGCCACAGCTGTATACAATACTCCAGATCTGGCCTAACCACCATTTTACAAAGTTGCAACATAACCTCTTGCCTTTTGAACTCAACACCTCGACTAATAAAAGCAAGCATTTCATAAGTCAGCTTAACCACCTTAGCAACCTGTGTGGCCACTTTCAAACAGCTATGACTTGGATCCCAAGATCTCTCTCCTCAACAGTACTGTTAAGGATCTTGTCCTTAACAGTGTATTGTCTCCTTGTATTTGCCCTAGCAAACTTACTAAACCACCCATCTACGTTTTTATCCAGGTCATTTATATACATCACAAACAGCAGAGGTCCCAACACGGATCCCTGCGGAGCATCACTATTAAAGACCTCCAGCTAAAGTAAGTCCCTTCAACCATTACCCTCTGCCTTCTATGCATAAGCTAGTTCTGAATTCAAACAGCCAATTCATCATAGACCATGCATCTTAATTTTCTAGATCAGCCTCCTGTGAATGACTTTGTCAAACGCCTTACTAAAATCCATCTAAGTAGACAACATCCCCTTGACACCTTGTCAGAAAACTCAATCAAGTTGGTAAGGCTCGACCTGTCATGCACAAGCTATGCTGACTTTCCCTAATTACGCCATGGGGTTCCAAATGCTCATACATCCTATCCCTAAGAATATTCCTCAGAATTTCCCTACTACTGATGTGAGACTCACAAGTCTATAGTTCCCAGGATTTTCCTTGTTCCCTTCTTAAATAGAGGTAAAACATCAGACATGCACCAGGTCTCCGGAACCCTGCCTATGTCAAGAAAGGAACTGAAGAGGGCCCAGCAATCTCGTCTCTCGCCTCCTTCAGTAATCCTCGGGTAAATCTTATCCAGCCGTGAAAACTTATTCACCTTAAAACTCATTGGGAGGCCCAAAACTTCTTCCTCTTACCCTCTAAACACCCTAACATATTTATACACTCAGCATTGATCTCCTGGTCCTGCATATCTTTTTCCTTGGTAAATACTGAAGCAAAGTACTCATTAACTACCTCACTCACATTCTCCACATTCAAGCAAATGTTCCCCTTTTATCCTTGAGTGGTTCTACTCTCTCCCGAGTAATTATCTTGCTCGATGTATGCATAGAATGTTTGGGATTCACCTTAATCCTACTTGCCAAGGACTTTTCATCACTCCTCCTGGTTTTCCTAATTCCTTTCTTTAGTTATTTTTTGGCTTCTTTATTCTCATGTGCTTCATTTGATCCTAACTTCCAAAGCTTTACATACTTTTCCTTCCTGACTAAATTCATCACCTCTCTGGACATTCAAGGTTCTCTTATCTTTTCATCTCAGTCCTTCCTTCTAAACAGGAACATAACAGTGCCTATAAAAAGTATTCATCCCTCTTGGAAGTTTTCCTGTTTTATTGTTTTACAACATTGAATCACATGGATTTAGTTTGGCTTTTTTCACACTGATCAACAGAAACGACTCTTGTGTTAAGTTTCACCAAACTGGTCTAAATTTAATATAATAATCAAACACAAAATAATTGATTGCTTAATTACTCATTCCCTTCAAGTCAGTACTTAGTAAATGCACCTTTGGCAGCATTATAGCCTTGAGTCTGTGTGGCATTTGGACACTGCAATTTTCCCCCCATTCTTCTTTACAAAACTGCTCAAGCTCTGTCAGATTGCATGAAGATCATAAGTGAAAAGTCCTTTACAAGTCTAGCCATGAATTCTCAATTGGATTGAGATCTGGACTCTCACTTGGCCACTTCAGGATATCAACTTTGTTGTTTTTAAATAACTTCTGTGTAACTTTGGCTCTATGCTAGCGATCATTGTCTTGCTGATTGCTAAACAAATCTTGTCCCAAGTCGCAGTTCTCTTGCAGACTGCATCAGGTTTACCTCCAGGACTTCTCTGTATTGTGCTGCATTCATTTTACCCTCTACCTTCACAAGCCTTACAAGGCCTGCTGCAGTGAAGCATCCCCACAGCATGATGCAGCCACCACCATGCCTCATGGTAGGGATGGTGGGTTTTTGATGATATGTGGTGTCTGGCTCACACCAAACATTGTGTTTAGTCTGATGGCCATAAATCTCAATTTTGTTTTCATCAGACCATAGAACCTTCTTCCAGCTGACTTCAGAGTCTCTCACATGCCTTCTGCAAGCTCTATCTGAGATTTCATCCGAGTTTTTTTTCCAACAGTGGCTTTCTCTTTGCCACTCTCCCATAAAGCTGTGACTGGTAAAGCCCCCGGACAACAATTGTTATATGTGCAGTCTCTCCCATCTCAGCCTTTAAAGCTTTTAATTCCTTCAGAGTTGTCACAGGCCTCTTGGTGGGCTCCCTCACTAGCCCCTTCTTGGAAGTTCACTTAGTTTTTGAGGATGGCCTGCTCTAGGCAGATTTACAGCCATATTCTTTTCATTTCTTGATGTTTCTTGTATCCATCTCCTGACTTGTGCTTTTCAATAACCTTTTCACAGAGTTGCTTGCAGTTTTCATGGTGTAGCTATGGCCAGGAAACTGACTGATCAGCAGTTGGACCTTCCAGATATTGGTGCATTTTTGCTATAATCAGCTGAAACACACTGACTGCACACAGGCAATCTCCATTTAACTAATTAAGTAAAGTTAATTGGGAATACCTATTTTCTGGCAAGTCCACATCACGTATGTGGAGGGTGTTTAAAGATCAAACACCCTCTGAAACCAATTGGTTGCACCAGTGATGATCTGGTGTGTCATATTAAAGGGGGTGAATTCTTGTGCATTTAATTATTTTGTGCTTTAAATTTATAATTAATTTAGGAAACTTTGTAGGGAACTGTTTAAAAAAATCCAAATTAAATCCACTGTGATTCAATGTTGTAAAACAATAAAACATGAAATCTTCCAAGGGGGAGTGGAGGAGGGGGAAGGAATACTTTTTATAGGCACTGTACATTTCCTATACTCTGTGCACTTGATCTTTAAACACCCTCCACATACGTGATGTGGACTTGCCAGAAAATAGGTATTCCCAATTAACTTTACTTAGTTCCTGTCAAATGCCCTTATAATTTGCCCTAATCCCAATTTAAAACTCTTCCACAAGGACTATACCTATCCTTATCTAGAGCTATCCTGCAAAATAAGGAGTTGTGGTCATTGTTCCCTAATTGTTCACCCGCTGAAAGGTCAGTCTCCTGGCTAGGCTCATTCCCCAAAACCAGGTCAAGTCAACCCCCACCTCTCGTTGGATCATCCACATAGTGATTTAAGAAACCTTCCTAGATACACTTAACAAATTCTGCCCCATCTAAACCCCTTGCACTAAGAAGGTCTCAGTATACATTAGGGAATTTGACATCCTCCATGACAAAATTTCCTGGGGGCTATGGGGGGCTTAGTACAATACCATCAGCATGATTGCACCCTTCCTATTCCTGAGTTCCACCCAAATGGCCTCAGTGTCTGATTTCCCCATAATGTCTCCTGAGTGCAGCTGTGATATTATCTCTGATTAATCATGCAACTGACCCCCCCCCACCTCCTCCTTTCTCAACCAAGTTTCAGTAATGGCTACAACATCATAGTTCAACATACTGATCCATGTTCCAAGTATTAAAAAATACACACTTCAAACTATCTTACCCATCATACTTGTTATTCTGCCTTTCAATACTTTCCCTGACACCTACTTTCAGGCCTGAACCTTCCCTTACTGACCAAGGGCTACTGTTCCCAGCCCCCTGCAAAACTAGTTTAAACTCTCCTGAGTAGCATCAGCCACGATACTGGCTCCCCTCCAGTTTAGGTGCAATCCATAGTTTTTGTACAGGTCATCCCTTTCCCAGAAAATGTTCCAATGATCCAAGAACTTGAAACTCTGTCCCCTGAACTTCTTCTCAGCCACTCATTCACCAGTGTTAATACCCATTCCTACCCGCACCAGCCTGCGGTACAGAGAGCAATCTGGACATTACTACCTTGGAGGCCCTTCTCTTCAGCCTCTTTTCTAGCTCCATACTCACAGTGTAGGACCTCTTCCCCTTTTTCGCCTATGTCATTGCTGCCAAAATGCACCATGACCTCTGGCTGTTCCCCCTTAAGTTACTGTTATGTGTTACATATTTTGGATAGTCTGTGCATTTGTTTTTTGTCTAAGAACTTCCTCATGACACAAACATATGGGCGTTTAACTCTCAAAGATCATCTCTCTCCACTAGCTTGTTGACCAGCCTCCTGTTATGTGACCCCACTGAAAGCTGTCACTACTAAACTCCATTACAGCTTTTTCAAATACACTGGTTTTTCCTTATCGATTCTACAATCAGGTTCTTTTTGCCCTTGAGCTTATGCTTAATGCACTATTCTACTCTCTCTACACCCATGACTGTGTGGCTAGGCACAGCTCAAACAGCATCTATAATTTTGTTGATGATACTGTTGGCAAAACTTCAGATGGTGACAAAAGGGCATACAAAAGAGATACATCAGTTAGTTCAGTGGTATTGCAGCAACAACCCTGCACTAAACATCAGCAAGACCAAAGAGCTAACTGTGGACTTCAGTAAGGGTAAAATGGGGGAACACAAACTAATCCTCAGAGGGATCAGAAATGGAGAAAATAAGCAATTCCAAGTTCCTGCTTGTCAATATCTCTGAGGACCTAACCTGGACACAACATACTGATGCAACCATAAGGAAGGCAAGACAGCGGCTATATTTTATTTGGAGTTAGAGGAGATTTCGTTTGTCAATTAAAATACTTGAAAGCTTCTACAAATGTACCATGGACAGCATTGTGATTGGTTGCATCACTGTCTGGAATGGGGTGGTGGGGGGGAGCTACTGCACAAGATTGAAATAAGTTGCAGAAACTTGTAAAATTAGTCAATTTCATCAAGGGTACCAGCCTCCATAGTATCCAAGACATCTTCAAGGAGCGGTGCCTTAGGAAGCTGGCTTCCAATATTAAGTGTCCCCACCACCCAGAACACTTCACACTGTTACCGTCAGGAAGGAGTACAGAAGCCTGAAGGCACACACTCAACGATTCAGGAATAGCTTCTTTCCCTTTACCATCTGATTTCTAAATGGACACTGAACGCATGAACACTACCTCATCACGTTTTTACTTTTGTTATTTTGCACTATTTTAACTTAACTATTTAATATATACATTTCATGTAACTCAGTTTTTTCTCTATATTTATCATGTATTTCATTGCACTGCTGCTGTAAAGTTAACAAATTTCACAACATATAGAAACATAGAAAATAGGTGCAGGAGTAGGCCATTCGGCCCTTCGAGCCTGCACCGCCATTTATTATGATCATGGCTGATCATCCAACTCAGAACCCCGCCCCAGCCTTCCCTCCATACCCCCGACCCCCGTAGCCACAAGGGCCATATCTAACTCCCTCTTAAATATAGCCAATGAACTGGCCTCAACTGTTTCCTGTGGCAGAGAATTCCACAGATTCACCGCTCTCTGTGTGAAGAAGTTTTTCCTGATCTCGGTCCTAAAAGGCTTCCCCTTTATCCTCAAACTGTGACCCCTCGTTCTGGACTTCCCCAACATCGGGAACAATCTTCCTGCATCTAGCCTGTCCAATCCCTTTAGGATCTTATACGTTTCAATCAGATCCCCCCTCAATCTTCTAAATTCCAATGAGTACAAGCCCAGTTCATCCAGTCTTTCTTCATATGAAAGTCCTGCCATCCCAGGAATCAATCTGGTGAACCTTCTTTGTACTCCCTCTATGGCAAAGATGTCTTTCCTCAGATTAGGGGACCAAAACTGCACACAATACTCCAGGTATGGTCTCACCAAGGCCTTGTACAACTGCAGTAGTACCTCCCTGCTCCTGTACTCGAATCCTCTCGCTATAAATGCCAGCATACCATTCGCCTTTTTCACCGCCTGCTGTACCTGCATGCCCACTTTCAATGACTGGTGTATAATGACACCCAGGTCCCGTTGCACCTCCCCTTTTCCTAATCAGCCACCATTCAGATAATAATCTGTTTTCCTATGCTGGAGATATTAAATGTGATTCAGATTCTGATTTCATTTGCCATTTTTCTACACTCTTACTTCTGAAGTTCCTCCTGTAGTTCACCCAGCAAACTTTAGCATTTTAAAGACGTGCATAAGGAATTCTTAACTATGCAATACGACTAAATACGATTAATGTTATTCACCAATTTCTTTGAAAAGTGACAAGATGAAAAGGCTATTGCATTATTAGATGTCATATAGCCCATTCCATATGGAAAAAGAAAATTTCATTAGGTGCCACAAAAATGCCAAAAATAAATACATTAAATACAAACCACACCTAGTCCCACTCACCCATGACCCATCTTTGCTCATCTATATTGGCTTTTAATCCCACATCACAAATTTTAAAAGGTGCTTAAATTACCATGTTTTGTCCCTGTATCCATCTCCAGTTTTACTTATTCACTCCACTTTTTCTTATTCCCTTTGATTAAGATATATTTGTTTTCATTATCCCTTTCGCTGGTTAATCCCCATCAATCGCTACCAATTCAGGACTCCACATTTGGTCGATATATCACATTCAGGAAAAGCAGTTCAAAAATGAACATTCTACTGACAATTCTTTCAAAGTTTACTTATTAAACTGATATACTCAAAATACTTCATTTTATAAATTGTATTCAAAATTTTAAGTATTTTCCAGACAGTGACCAGAGTTCTGGATACAATAAAAATAGATTTAGCTCAGCATTTTCAAAAGCTTATAATTTACAGACTCAAGATTTAAATTTATTTATCATGTGTATACTGAAATGTGTCAATTGTGTTGACAACCAACACACCATAGAGTGTGCTGGGGGCAGCCCAAGTGTCATCACACATTCCAACACCAATGTGGCATGCCCACGATGCTCGGCAGAAAAATCACAGTATACAACAAGCAACAAGAACAGCAAAGCAAACTCCACTCCTGTCTCCCATCCATGCACATACACAGAGTCAGGGTTAGATTCATTGTCCATTCAGAAGCCTCCAACCTGATGGCATGAACATTGACTTCTCTAACTTCCGCTAGGCCCCACCTCCCCCTCGTACCCCATCTGTTACTCTTTTTTATGCACACATTCTTTCTCTCACTCTCCTTTTTCTCCCTCTGTCCCTCTGAATATACCTCTTGCCCATCCTCTGGGTCACCCCCCCCCTGTCTTTCTTCCCGGACCTCCTGTCCCATGATCCTCTCGTATCCCCTTTTGCCTATCACCTGTCCAGCTCTCGGCTCCATCCCTCCCCCTCCTGTCTTCTCCTATCATTTTGCATCTCCCCCTCCCCCTCCAGCTTTCAAATCCCTTACTCACTCTTCCTTCAGTTAGTCCTGACGAAGGGTCTCGGCCTGAAACGTCGACTGCGCCTCTTCCTATAGATGCTGCCTGGCCTGCTGCGTTCACCAGCAACTTTGATGTGTGTTGCTTGAATTTCCAGCATCTGCAGAATTCCTGTTGTTTGTCCTAAAATGTTGAGTTTTTTTTTCAGGCTCCTGTACCTCCTCTTTGATGGTAGCAATAAGAGGCATCACCTTTTGAAGATGACCTCAATACTTCGGGGGGGGGGGGGGAAGAGAACTTCTGCAGTTTTTTCCAATCTGTGCAGTGGCCCTTCCATACCAGACAGTGCTGCAAGCAGTTAGAATGCTCTCCACAATACATCTGCGGAAATTTGTAAAGAGTATTTTAAGTACCAAATCTCCTCAAACTCCAAATGAAATATAGCCACTGTCATGCCTTCTTTGTTGTTGTATCAATATGTTGGCCCTAGTATAGGTCTTCAGAGATGCTGACACCAGAAAGTTGAAGCTGCTCACCCTTTCAACTGCCGACCCCTTGATGAGGACTGGTATGTTCCCCAACTTTCCCTTCGAGCCAAGTCCACGGTTAATTCCTAGTTCTTCCTGATGCTGAATAGAAGGTTGTTGTTGTGACACCACTCAACCAGCTAATGTATCTCACTCCTGTACGTCTTTTTGTCACCATCTAAAATTCTGCCGACAACAGTTATGTCATTGGGAAAGTTATAGGTGTCGTCTGCACTGTGCCTAGATTACGTTTCTTCTTTAGCAATAATTCACATAACTAAAATTTGGTAAGCTAATCAAAAGTCACCGAATATTTTCTGCTAGATTTTTAAGGTGGTAATTAAAGTCAGTTCCTGCCTACAATTCCCCTTAATAAAAAGACAAATTTCTATGTTACTCTTATTTTAATTTAATCTACATTTCTTTGATTTAATTAGCTTGTGCTCAATTTATTAAATAAGTCATACACACTTTTCTTAGGAAAGACATGATAATGTTTCCGAGGACCATGCTGCAGCTCTGACATCATTTTGTGCATAAGTAAGGTAAATATGGGCTTATTCTGAGGATAATGAAAGTAGCAAAACTTAAAGATACTTCAGAATTTGTGCTTAAGGACTATAAACAACATTGATACTTCAAAACCCTTTTCTCTGAAACTTGAATTTAACCTTGAATCTCTACTGTAGGTACCTAAATTTTAAAATTAACTAGATATTTTACAAACATTAAATCTGGGAGAGGTTTAATAGATTAATGTAATCAGTAATACAGATTGAATATGAATCGTTGGGATCTTTAGAAATACATGTTAGAAATATTAGCTGGATAGTTGGCTAACATAAGAGTTCCTGTTTGCAAATCCCATCCTTCACAATCATCCAGAAAAATGGCGTGAGATACTTGAGGTTTAGACCATAGGACACAGGAGCAGACATTTGTTTTTGCTAATATTATGGTTTAAATGGGAAATCTTTTCCAATTATTGCATTGTCACAACTTACAAAAAAGCAACAGATCACAGCAACGAAGATCTCAGGTATTTGCCCCTACTTTTCTCCTGTCCAATGTTACACTTAACTACCAACTGTATGTCAGTTTTCTTACTCACTTGTGACTCTCTGAATACATTTAGAAAGAGCTTCTTGAAGAAAGGAAAATAATTGGGGGGGGGAAGGATTATATGGAGCAAACTGAACTAATATTCATCACAATCAAGAATTTAATGCTATTTTCCAGCCCTTTGAACAATTGATGATTTCTACATAGCTTCATGTACTATGATTTTCTTATACAGTACCAACAATACATGCTAAAGATGAGATTTTATGTTGTGATTCCTCTGATAAATAAATTCATATAATTGGTAATTGCTTACTTCAAAGTTATATTTCTCTTCATCGTCCTGACTTAACTGTTCTCTAATACTTGGAAGAATAGTCTTTTAAACAGCTACTTCTAAACTATTGTACATAGTTTCATCCCATAGTCCAGTCACTTGTTTGCTTCCTCATTTTTACTCATAACCCATTCTTAGATACTGAAGTCACACTTCTTATTGTGATTTCAAATCTGCTTGCTCAAAGAGTAGAAACCTTATTAAGAACCTTTATCACCCCAAGATGTCTTCCTACTATTCAGCAATTCAGGCTGAGAGAAGTTAGCATTTCAGGACAATAAGGAAATCATAACCTGAAACATTGATTATTTCTTCATTTGGTACTGCCCAGCTTATTAGTACGTCATGCATTATCTGTTTTATTTCTAAAAAGCATCCATATTATATTGCTTTAAAATGATTATTTTTGGTTCTCTTAACTTGTCCCCATGGCAACCTCCGCCTGCGCCTTCTTTGAATCTCAAACACCCCACATCTTCAAGTGAATTATTTTTGCTGAGGATCAAGTAATGTGCGGAGATTAATAGATGAGACAAGCACCAACTTTACATCGAATAGGGCATCAGGTGCACAGCAGCCAACCTTCAAAAGATTAAAATTATGGAAAATACTCTGGTGCAAATAAGTTGCCTGCTTATAACTTTTACAACTATGGTGTTACATGCAGTTATTTCCCGAAGGCCAGAATTAACAACAAGATTTTGAGATGTTAAGTTACTTTACCCATGAGGATTTTCTAATTGCTCCAAATTGTACAAGAAACATCTTTTAATTTACTAGAAGAGTTAACTTGCACTAATTGTGTGCCATCTTTGGTCTAGTGGCAGAATTCCTGCTCAAGTGAAAAACTAAAGACCTTCTCTGCAGAAATCTGAGCACAAAATGCACATGCTGTTTCGGTACTGAGATCAGACTGTACTGGTATACTCTGAGGAAGTCAAAATGAAGCCCCTTCTAACAGAGGAAGTAATAGATTCTATTTTGAAAAGATTCCCCCCCCCCCACTGTTCTTTCAGGATTATTCCTCAATAAACATCAATAAAATGGATTATTTTGCTGCTCCCCTCGTTGCTGTTCATAGGTTTTTGTGGAGCAGGATGAAATTGTCGTGTTCTACCGGAACTGAACAATGACTTTTTCCAAATGTACTTTTAGTGTTGTACAAGATTTTCATGTCTTAAATCTTGGGGAATTATTGGACATTTCCTATTTTTCATATTATTTTCTTATTTCATATTGGTTTGGTTTCGTCTAGCTTTCCACAGTTCAGCAAGTTCATGCCTTCATACCAGATTTGTCATTTGAACACACCTATGACTGCACGTATTGGAAGCAAATGGTTAAGCAGACAAAACTTCTTTCAAATCAAAAACAAAATTGTGGCAGTAAATAAATAACCTCTCTTTTGGAAATTATGAATACAGGTGTACGGATTTAAATAGCATGGTGCTGGTGTCTTGTCCAATACTTACTCCAAATCCCTTACCTTTAAGTAAGAGCCATAGTACTTGGTGACATATGGACTGTCACACTGGCTGAGCACTGTAATCTCCTGCTGTATGTCTTCTATCTCGTCTTCTGCCTCTTCCAAGTCAATGATTTTGATTGCCACAACTTCTTTACTGCGATTCTCTATACCTTTGTAAACTTCACCAAAAGAGCCTTTTCCAATCCGTTCCTGTTTCGTAAAGAGCTCCTCAGGGTCCATGCGTGTATTCTAAAGGAAAACCACAACATCACACATTTTTTGGTCTAAAGAGAATGCAAAGTATTGTTTAAGTATAACATAACTGGTGTTCGATTCCATAATTGCTTTTATTCAGAATTCTAAACAATTTAGAATGTTATACAGGATGCAAAGTGGAGTTTAAAAAGATATCTCAAGTGTTATTTCACAAAGAACTGAGGCAGGACAATGGACCAAATGCTCTCCTTCTAAGTGCAATATAATTTTCTAGTCTCTATGAAACAAAAACAGGAATTCAACCTCTTATGGCTGTTCCAACATTCAAGTTATTAAATTGTAACATAATCAACTTCTAGATTCCCTACTACACTTACTTTACAGAAAGCTGAAAATCTGATCTGGCATCAATCTTTTGAGGGAAAAAATTCCAGGCCTGTCCTATAGAAATGTGTTACAAACCAAAAGCACAGATCTCTACAAATGCCATTTTGTCATACCCCATAAGAAGACAATCTATTTATCCTTCATTGGTCTTACTTTCTGACCCAAGTCACAAATTTGTATCCAATTTCATGCATTTTTGATTTTCTCAACAATCTATTATGAGACACAAGATGAAAAAATATCATTGCAGGAGACTTGTAGAGTTTACTCTCCTGTGCCATATGAACCTGACTCTACATCAGCATCAACTCATTGCTGGATTCTGATGTTTTAATGCAAGGTTCTTTCAGAAGTCAGGAAAACAGCATAAAACTTGTTGCTTCATGATATTTTATCAAATGTTGATAGAACAAAGGAAAATTGAAAACGGAGGGTAATAGAGGCCCACTAAGTGAAGGGAGAGATAAAGACAAAATGCTGGTGGAACACAGCAGGCCAGACAGCATCCATAGGAAGAAGCACAGTAGACGTTTCGGGCTGAGACCCTTCGTCAGGACTAATTGAAAGAAGAGACAGTAAGAGATTTGAAGGTGGTAGCGGGAGGGGGAGATCCAAAATGATAGGAGAAGACGGTGGGGGGGGCAGGGGGAGGTCAAATTTCTAGCTCTTAGCTCTATCCCTCCCCCTCCTGTCTTCTCCTATCATTTCGGATCTCCCCCTCCCACCTTCAAACCTCTTAATATCTCTTCTTTCAGTTACTCCTGACGAAGGGTCTCGGCCCTAAACGTTGACTGTGCTTCTTCCTATAGATGCTGTCTGGCCTGCCGCGTTCTACCAGCATTTTGTGTGTTGCTTGAATTTCCAGCATCTGCAGCTTTCCTCGTGTTTGTGGAGAGATAAAGAGGCAAGATGGTGCCCAGCATGGGTCAGCTATTCTTATACCAATAGATAAGGAAATTCCATTTATAAATAAATGTTAACCAACGAGAAAGCACTTATTCAATACTGCAGTACCAGGATCAGCCTCCAGTGTTATACCAATATAAGCATTAGCTGTTGGATCTCCATTAAATTTCTAATCTGGAAGTCAAAAATAGGAAGCAGTCTAAATTCCAAGACCTCAGTTTATTTTAAGAGAACAAACAAACATACTAATACTAAGTGCACTAAATAAAGAGCTGTGAAATGATGCTAAGGGATGCAAGACAAAAGAATGAAGATGACACTTCTAAGAAATCTATCACTTTTATGGATACGTGAAAATCCTTAGATAGGATTAAACAAGTTAATCGGCTACATAATTAAAATAAGTACATCACATGGGTAATATGTTAATACTTAGCCAATGAAAAATGAGGAAGGTGATAAACTGTTTATTTAGCTGCTATACCATTTTCTGTCACTGAGTGAAAAATATGAGTTTCTTAAGAAGTACATATCTTATAAAAAGTATTATTTTAAAAAACAGAAACATAGAAACATAGAAAATAGGTGCAAAGTAGGCCATTCAGCCCTTCAAGCCTGCACTGCCATTTATTATGATCATGGCTGATCATCCAACTCAGAACCCTGCACCAGCCTTCCCTCCATAGCCCCTGACCCCCGTAGCCACAAGGGCCATATCTAACTCCCTCTTAAATATAGCCAATGAACCGGCCTCAACTGTTTCCTGTGGCAGAGAATTCCACAGATTCACCACTCTCTGTGTGAAGAAGTTTTTCCTAATCTCAGTCCTAAAAGGCTTCCCCTTTATCCTCAAACTGTGACCCCTCGTTCTGGACTTCCCCAACATCGGGAACAATCTTCCTGCATCTAGCCTGTCCAATCCCTTTAGGATTTTATACGTTTCAATCAGATCCCCCCTCAATCTTCTAAATTCCAACGAGTACAAGCCTAGTTCATCCAGTCTTTCTTCATATGAAAGTCCTGCCATCCTAGGAATCAATCTGGTGAATCTTCTTTGTACTCCCTCTATGGCAAGGATGTCTTTCCTCAGATTAGGGGACCAAAACTGCACACAATACTCCAGGTGTGGTCTCACCAAGGCCTTGTACAACTGCAGTAGTACCTCCCTGCTCCTGTACTCGAATCCTCTCGCTATAAATGCCAGCATACCATTCGCCTTTTTCACTGCCTGCTGTACCTGCATGCCCACTTTCAATGACTGGTGTATAATGACACCCAGGTCTCGTTGCACCTCCCCTTTTCCTAATCGGCCACCATTCAGATAATAATCTGTTTTCCTATTTTTGCCACCAAAGTGGATAACTTCACATTTATCCACATTAAATTGCATCTGCCATGAATTTGCCCACTCACCCAACCTATCCAAGTCACCCTGCATCCTCTTAGCATCCTCCTCACAGCTAACACTGCCGCCCAGCTTCGTGTCATCCGCAAACTTGGAGATGCTGCATTTAATTCCCTCATCCAAATCATTAATATATATTGTAAACAACTGGGGTCCCAGCACTGAGCCTTGCGGTACCCCACTAGTCACTGCCTGCCATTCTGAAAAGGTCCCGTTTATTTCCACTCTTTGCTTCCTGTCTGCTAACCAATTCTCTATCCACATCAATACCTTACCCCCAATACCGTGTGCTTTAAGTTTGCACACTAATCTCCTGTGTGGGACCTTGTCAAAAGCCTTTTGAAAATCCAAATATACCACATCCACTGGTTCTCCCCTATCCATTCTACTAGTTACATCCTCAAAAAATTCTATGAGATTTGTCAGACATGATTTTCCTTTCACAAATCCATGCTGACTTTGTCCGATGATTTCACCGCTTTCCAAATGTGCTGTTATCACATCTTTGATAACTGACTCCAGCAGTTTCCCCACCACCGACGTTAGGTTAACCGGTCTATAATTCCCTGGTTTCTCTCTCCCTCCTTTTTCAAAAAGTGGGGTTACATTAGCCACCCTCCAATCCTCAGGAACTAGTCCAGGATCTAACGAGTTTTGAAAAATTATCACTAATGCATCCACTATTTCTTGGGCTACTTCCTTAAGCACTCTGGGATGCAGACCATCTGGCCCTGGGGATTTATCTGCCTTTAATCCCTTCAATTTACCTAACACCACTTCCCTACTAACATGTATTTTGCTCAGTTCCTCCATCTCACTGGACCCTCTGTCTCCTACTATTTCTGGAAGATTATTTATGTCCTCCTTAGTGAAGACAGAACCAAAGAAATTATTCAATTGGTCTGCCGTGTCCTTGCTCCCCATAATCAATTCACCTGTTTCTGTCTGTAGGGGACCTACATTTGTCTTTACCAGTCTTTTCCTTTTTACATATCTATAAAAGCTTTTACAGTCAGTTTTTATGTTCCCTGCCAGTTTTCTCTCATAATCTTTTTTCCCCTTCCTAATTAAGCCCTTTGTCCTCCTCTGCTGAACTCTGAATTTCTCCCAGTCCTCAGGTGAGCCACTTTTTCTGGCTAATTTGTATGCTTCTTCTTTGGAATTGATACTATCCCTAATTTCTCTTGTCAGCCATGGGTGCACTACCTTCCTTGATTTATTCTTTTGCCAAACTGGGATGAACAATTGTTGTAGTTCATCCATGCAATCTTTAAATGCTTGCCATTGCATATCCACCGTCAATCCTTTAAGTGTCATTTGCCAGTCTATCTTAGCTAATTCACGCCTCATACCTTCAAAGTTACTCCTCTTTAAGTTCAGAACCTTTGTTTCTGAATTAACTATGTCACTCTCCATCTTAATGAAGAATTCCACCATATTATGGTCACTCTTACCCAAGGGGCCTCTCATGACAAGATTGCTAATTAACCCTTCCTCATTGCTCAAAACCCAGTCTAGAATAGCCTGCTCTCTAGTTGGTTCCTCAACATGTTAGTTCAAAAAACCATCCCGCATACATTCCAAGAAATCCTCTTCCTCAGCACCTTTATCAATTTGGTTCACCCAATCTACATGTATATTGAAGTCACCCATTATAACTGCTGTTCCTTTATTGCACACATTTCTAATTTCCTGTTTAATACCATCTCCGACCTCACTACTACTGTTAGGTGGCCTGTACACAACTCCCACCAGCGTTTTCTGCCCCTTAGTGTTATGCAGCTCTACCCATATCGATTCCACATCTTCCCGGCTTATGTCCTTCCTTTCTATTGCGTTAATCTCATCTTTAACCAGCAACGCCACCCCACCTCCTTTTCTTTCATGTCTATCCCTCCTGAATATTGAATATCCCTGAACCTTGAGCTCCCATCCTTGGTCACCCTGGAGCCATGTCTCTGTGATCCCAACTATATCATAATCATTAATAACAATCTGCACTTTCAATTCATCCACCTTGTTACGAATGCTCCTTGCATTGACACACAAAGCCTTCAGGTGCTCTTTTACAACTCTCTTAGCCCTTATACAATTATGTTGAAAAGTGGCCCTTTTTAATGCTTGCCCTGGATTTGTCGGCCTGCCACTTTTACTTTTCTCCTTACTACTTTTTGCTTCTACCCTCACTTTACACCCCTCTGTCTCTCTGCACTGGTTCCCATCCCCCTGTTGTGAACTAACCTCTTCTCGCCTAGCCTCTTTAATTTGATTCCCACCCCCCAACCATTCTAGTTTAAAGTCACCTCAGCAGCCCTCGCTAATCTCCCTGCCAGGATATCGGTCCCCCTAGGATTCAAGTGTAACCCGTCCTTTTTGTACAGGTCACGCCTGTGCCAAAAGAGGTCCCAATGATCCAAAAACTTGAATCCCTGCCTCCTGCTCCAATCCCTCAGCCACGCATTTATCCTCCACCTCATCGCATTCCTACTCTCACTGTCGCGTGGCACAGGCAGTAATCCCGAGATTACTACCTTTGCGGTCCTTTTTCTCAACTCCCTTCCTAGCTCCCTATATTCTCCTTTCAGGACCTCTTCCCTTTTCCTACCTATGTCATTGGTACCTATATGTACCACGACCTCTGGCTCCTCACCCTCCCACTTCAGGATATCTTGAACACGATCAGAAATATCCCGGACCCTGTCACCAGGGAGGCAAACTACCATCCGGGTCTCTGGACTGCGTCCACAGAATCTTCTATCTGACCCACTTACTATCGAGTCCCCTATCACAACTGCCCTCCTCTTCCTTTCCCTACCCTTCTGAGCTACAGGGCCGGACTCTGTGCCGGAGGCACGGCCACTGTCGCTTCCCCCGGGTAAGCTGTCCCCCCCAACAGTACTCAAACAGTATTATAAACAGACCTATTGTCAAGAGGCACAGCCATCGGGGTACTCTCTATTACCTGACTCTTCCCCTTCCCCCTCCTAACCGTGACCCACTTGTCTGCGTCCCGTGGCCCCGGTGTGACCACCTGCCTGTAACTCCTCTCTATCAACTCCTCACTCTCCCTGACCAGATGAAGGTCATTGAGCTGCAGCTCCAGTTCCGTAACGCGGTCCCTTAGGAGCTGCATCTCGATGCACTTGACGCAGATGTAGACGTCCGGGAGGCTTGGAGACTCCAGGGCCTCCCACATCCGACACTGAGAACAACAAACTGCCCTCACACTCATACTGCCCCTCTCCTCAAATTCAAATAACAACAGAAAATGAATACCAAACCTTCCTCGCCTCGCCCGTTTCCGCCTAAGCCCGTTGAGCCGAAGCCCTTAAGCCTTCACTCTGGTTCCGGCTCACTCCGCCGCCTGCAAACTACGCTGCCCGCTGTATGAGACTCTGTTCCTTTTAAATCTGCCGCGCTGCACTGCCTGACGTCACACGCCTGTGCAGTCCCGCCTCTCTGAACGCCGTTGGAGAGAAAAAAAATGAAAATTTCAAAAATGTCTTCCTCCGCACTCCCGCTCCAACTCTCAGACTTCCTTCTTCGAATCAAACCCGAAGCAGGATATCTGCCCTTTTAAATCTGCCGCGCTGCACTGCCCGACGTCACACAAATATACATAACCATTAAGAAGCACAACAAACAAACAACAGAACTACCTAAAATACAAGCTGATAATTGATTGTTAACTAAGAATTTAACAAAGAAAATATCAATTAAACAACAATCTCCCTTTTTATTCTAAATCACACATTATTACATCTGAAAATTCAGAGGTAGAAAAACTTGTGGTATCTACGTTAAGTATACAGTCGGCCCTCCGTATCTGTGGATTCAACCAACCGCGGATCGAAAATATTCAAAAAAAAAATTCCAGGAAGTTCCAAAAAGCAAAACTTGAATTTGCCATGCGCCGAGCACTACGCTTAATCCATGCGAATGAAGCGGTGTGTTGGCATACCCTGCTGTAGCCTCCCGCCATTTCACAGATCCTCCGTCTCTCTCTCTGGCACTCGCCAAGGAACACATAGAGCATAGAGAGCATAGAGAAACCCTTACCAATGAGAAACTCGAAGATCTGCTGAAATCCTCTACAGAAGATGGTGATGATGCAGAAGATTTAGAGGAGGCAGAGCCATCAATTTGGACACTTGAAAAATTTGCAGCAGTTTTTCAACAGGCGCAAACATTAAAGGATATGATCCTCAAGTACGATCCTTCGATGGATCGAAGCCTCCATGTCACCAGAGGGATAACAACATGCCAACAAGCACTGCAAGATTTGTTTGATGATGCAAAGAAAAAGAAGAAACAGCTTCCTATAACAATGTTTCTAACTAAAGCATCTGCAATTGTGAAGCCTCGACCTTCAACGCTCTAAGATCCTCAGCCCTCAACCTCCACAGATCTTGACATTAGTATTATTAAGCCTCCTCCAAAGCGTCATTATTCCCTAAACAATACAGTATAACAACTAATTACATTGCAACTAACATTGTATTAGGTATTATTAGTAATCTAGAGATGATTTAAAGTATATGGGAGGATGTGCACAGGTTATATGCAAATACTACGCCATTTTTTATAAGGGACCTGAGCATCCGCGGATTTTGGTATCCATGGGGGGTCCTGGAACCAATCCCCCGCGGATACCGAGGGACAACTGTAATCAAAAACTACCCAAGTCATGGAATATCAAAGGGTATATATTCTTCAAAGTATTCGCAGGATTATGTCATGGTTAGGCAGATTAGTACACGAGTTTGAACCATTATATTAATGATAGTCTTTAAGTAAAAAACAATGTAATTATGAGATGACTATTATGAGATTACTATGAATAACATGACTCATAATGTTGAGTAACTTTAGCTTCTGAAACTTAAATGAATCCAAAGAAATCCCCTTCATCAGTATTTTAACTGCTTCTTTACAGATATGATCAGCCAAATTAGTTACGTTTTCAGACTCTCAGATGTGTAAGTACAACACTCTTTGCCTACAACTGCACACGTTCTCTCCTTAACTGCTAGGTGAAGATCTAATGACATACGATTTTGAAGAACCATCTTATGCATGGTGACTATTTCTGTTGTTAATTTTTCCCCAGGCTTCAGCAGTGTTATTGTTTACTCTTTCTAAGGCTGCCGCAACATTTTTAGTCTCTCTTATACTCCTTGTAACATCATAAAATGGAAATAAAATTGATGCAAAATGATCTCCTTCTGAAATGTCTCGTTTACTTCCAGGCTCGGGAGGTAAAGGCAAGATGTGTGCATGTCTTATGACAGGGAAAAGCTACCCTAAATAACAAGACTCCAATGAATTTTGCGGACGAGAGGATTAGGCTCCATTTCTGCTCATAAAGTACAAACAATTCCATGAACTTAGACCATTTCTTATCACTTAAGATGAACGTTGTTGAAATGTACTATTTTTCTGATCATCAATGGAAATTCCAGAGTCCTCAACAGTTTTTGGTTCCTCAACTAAGAAAAGATGTGCTGGCATTGGAGAGGGTTCAGAGGAGGTTCACAAGGATGATTCTGGGAATGAAAGGGTTATCTTATGAGGAACGTTTGATGGCTCTGGGTCTGTATGCGTTGAAATTCAGAAGGCCCAGGAAGGATCTCACTGAAAACATTTGAATGTTGGGAGGCATTCAAAGTAGATGTGGAAAGGATGTTTCCCATGGTGGGGGAGTCTAAGACAACCAGGCACAGCCTCAAGATAGAGGGGCATCCATTTAAAACAGGAGAAACTTCTTTAGCCAGAGAGTGGGGGATTTGTGGAATTTATCAGCACAGGCAGCTGTGGAGGTCAGGCCATTGGGTATATTTAAGGCAGAACTTGATAGGTTCTTGATTGGACAAGGCATCAAAGGTTATGGGGAAAAAGGCCAGGGAGTGGGGCTGAGGAAGGGAAGGAAAGTTCATCTATGATTGAATGGCGGAGCAGACTTGATGGGCCAAATGGAGTAATTCTACTCCTCTATCTTATGGCTTTATTACCTATTTAGGTCAGTGTAAAGTGTAACTGCATGAACAAGGCCCAACTGGAATGGTACCATCTCTACTCAAAAGGTAGATTTTACAGTAAACATGAAATATTTAATAGCTTTGTCATATACATAAGATGAGGCTATATCTCAGGATAAGACATGAATAGGGTCAGATATAATATTCCCTAAATCATGCTGATTATATTTACATAAGTGATCCAGTTTAAAACAATAAGTGGAGGTATAATATTCACATATTTATGTCTCCCTTGAGAATAATGTATCATAGGCATAATGTCAACATCGCCATTGCTAGAATGTTTAATAAAGAGGCTGGATGTTTATTCTGGGCCTGCAGGAATGCCCAGTGTTGAAATGTGTGGTATATATTGACATACCCGATAGCACCAGCAAATTCATGTGATACCCACAAGTATACATTATGAGTTAACTCAACTGGCACATTATGACTCGGAAAAACTGACAAAAATATACCAGCTAATATTAGAATAAATTTCATAATGTCTAGTAATTTGCAACCTGCTTCAAGTCTTCTGCCTGTTTAGTGATTTACTAACTGTAGTCCATTACAGTACACATTGGGCCAAGACATTACTAGCACATTAATCACAGCACTTGCCTTAACTGGGTACCACTTTAGTTTGCCTTCAGTGGCTGGCATATTTACCTTTTTTTTATTTTCACCACTGAATTGGTAATTAACAACACTCAACAGCTGTCAAATTCCCAGTGGATTCTTACGCAGTTTATCAGGATGTGTCCTCTTTCTGTTGGATCACTCCATGCAGCAGAAACCTCTTGAGAAGCAGACTAGACAGCTTGGGTTAACTTTACACAATAGTTAACTAAACTACCTGCCATAATGCGTATATCAGCCACTCTGAGAATAAGGGTTCCCAGCAATGACATAGGACGTCCTGTTACCACTTTGAATGGACTAGTTGAGTTTTCTTGTTCGGGCGTGCTCTGATGATACACAAGACCACAGGAAGAGCCATAGGCCATGGTACACCATCATCAG
The DNA here is from genome assembly GCF_963921235.1 of Mobula hypostoma. NCBI lineage: Eukaryota > Metazoa > Chordata > Chondrichthyes > Myliobatiformes > Myliobatidae > Mobula > Mobula hypostoma. Next base: position 94,716,591 of record NC_086100.1, on the reverse strand, counting down.
GATACTTAGTTGTTGTTTGATAATTCCATTCTTTTGTTCAACTCTGGGTGATGTGGACCATGAAAAGACCATTCAATGTTCATTAGTCAACATAATTCCTGACAATTTCCATCTAGGAATGTATTCCTTAATCAGAATTTTTGCTGTGTTTGTGGCAGTGGTTTTCCTTGCTGGAATAGGTTCCTTGAAACCTTATCCATTATTACCAGTACATCTGAGTATCCTTGACACTTTGATAAAGAAATTTAGTATACTAATGAGTGTAAAAATGGACCAGGTGGGCAGGAGCACCTAATTATGGTAGTTTTTCCATTGCTCCAGGACTTGTTTTGTGGCATGTCATGCATACTTCAAATATTTGTCGAGCTTGTGCCCTGAACTTTAGATTTCACAACCATTGTGAAAATCTGTCAATCATCTTCTGCACTCCAATGTGTCCTAGGGAGTGTCTGTTGTGCCGGATGATTTTGTATGTTTGTGGTACAGAGTCAACTTTGTTTCCATAATTCCTGCTGTCAGGTTCATTGCACATGTTCTTGGTACATTTACTTCTTTTATTTCCTCCCATGTTGCCCTTCTTGTTATTTCATCTGTGGATGCATTTCATTGTAATTATTTTGGAGTGGCTTTTACATTTTCATGCAGCAACCTCCAATGACATTAACAAGTTCTTGTACTAGCTGGCTATTCTTGATTGGGGTTCCTACAGTCGTAAGGAATCCTCTGTCTCCGTAAGTTTCAAAAATTATGCACAACTCCAAAAGCATCTAAAGAATCAGTGTAGATAATATCCGATCTTTCTTCTGCCAACTTACAAGCTTCAAAAGTTTTAGTTCTCCCTGTTGCTCAGGGGTACCAGAAGCCATGCTTCCTGATGCCAGCATTTCAGTTCCAAAAACAACCATTCGAATTCCCCTCTCAATCACTGAGGAGGCAGCCTACAGAATCGCAGTAATAACCAACAGTGTGGGGGGGGAGGGGGAGCAGTGTGAGACTCTGATGACCCTCCCGGTGGTTTTCACTATCCTCTGTAGGGTCTTGCAGTCTGATGCCTTGCAACTTCTGTACCACAAAATAATGCAGCCAGACAGGACACTCTCGATAGTGCTCCTGAAAGGAGTTAGAATGGGGGTGAGGAGACTTGCACACCTCAAACTCATCAGAAACTGTAGACACTGCTGTGCTTTCTTGTCTAGTGAGGTGCTTAGGGACCAGGTTAGATCATCCATTACGTGCACATCAAGGAACTTTGCGCTCTTCACTCTACATGGCAGAACCATTGATGTTGTTCTTGCAGCATTTGACAAGCCTCTCTACTTCCCCTCTGTATGCAGACTCATCATTGTTGCTGATGAGGCCAACCACTGTAGTAACATCAGCGAACTTGATGATATTGTTTGAGCAGTGCAGTGCAATCATGAGTCAGCAACAGACTGAGCAAAAACCCTGAAGAGCACTAGCGCTCAGTGTGATGGAGCTTGAGATTTTACTGCCAACTCAGACTGACTGGGGTCTTTCCGCCAATAAGTCCAAGGGGATTGCCGAGTTCCAAAGAGGCCAGTTTACCCACCAGCCTCTAAGGGATGATTGTGTTCAAACAGAGATGAAGTCAATGAATAACATCCTGGCGTGCGAGGCATTGTTTACTAGGTGGGACAGGAGAAAGTTCAGGCCTGAAACTATAGCATCATCAGTGGATCAGTATGAGCGGTATGCAAACTGGAATTAGTCCAAAGCAGCCGGAAGTTGGAATGTTATACAATCAATTACCAGCCAGTCAAAGCACTTCATGATTATTGAAGTCAGTGCCACTGGGTGGTAATCATTTAGGCCGGTTACCGTTGCTCTCTCGGACGCCAGAATGACAATGGTTGTCTTGAAGCCTGCAGGGACAAAGGACAGCTACAGAGAGAGATTAAAGATGTCCACAAAGGCCTCTGTTAGCTGGGCCACAGTCTTTCACCACCTGACCAGGTACATTGTCAAGCCCAAACAACAGGAATTCTGCAGATGCTGGAAATTCAAGCAACATACATCAAAGTTGCTGGTGAACGCAGCAGGCCAAGCAGCATCTATAGGAAGAGGCGCAGTCGACGTTTCAGGCCGAGACCCTTCGTCCTGCTTGGCCTGCTGCGTTCACCAGCAACTTTGATGTATGTTACATTGTCAAACCCTGCAGTTTTGCTTGGATTTACCAGGCTAGGGTCCTCCTCATTTCAACAGTGGCCAAATAGTGTGCATGTTTCTTGGGAAGAAAGGGGACTTCTCTTGACGCCACATCATTCAATTGGTCAAATCGTGCACAGAAAACATTCAAGCCTATCAGGAAAGAAGGCAAATTTGTTATTGATGACCAGGGTGGACTTATAATCAGTTATGGTTTGTACACCTTGCCACATGCTCTGCGTGTCCCTGGTGTCACAAAGGTGCCTATAGATTTTCTATGCATACGCACACTTTGCCTTCCTGACGGCTTGGGACAGCGTGGCTTTGTTCACCTTAGAGTCATTCTGTCCCCTGATCTAAAGGCAGTATCCTGATCCTTAAGCAGTGCACAAAACCCTACAGTCAGGCATGGTTTCTGGTTTGCTCTTGCAGTGTAGTATCCTCAATGTACTTTCCAATGTAGCCAGTCATCAAACCAGCATAGTTATCAATGTTGACACGATGATCGTAGGTAGCTACGATTGATCAAATGTGCTAACTAGAACAGAATAAAGATAGCTTACCAAATACCAGCTCTATCCCGACTAACATTCAGATTCCAATATGAATCCTTGTTAATGCAATCGTCACTGTTGTGATAGTTTTCATCTTCACCTCATTCCTTTATGTGCCACTATCGTCATTCCATCCACATCAACTCACTGTTGCCATCAACATCTGATAGGTATTCCCAGTTTGTGTTAATTTTTTAAATTTTAATTTAGCCCCCTTAATGATACATAATTATGTTTGGCAAGGTGCAAAAATAACAGGGTCGTTACCATGGGTGACTTTAACTTCCCTAATATTGATTGGCACCTGATTAGTTCCAAGGGTTTAGATGGGGCAGAGTTTGTTAAGTGTGTCCAGGACGGATTCCTGTCACAGTATGTAGACAGGCCGACCAGGGGGAATGCCATACTAGATCTAGTACTAGGTAATGAACCGGGTCAGGTCACAGATCTCTCAGTGGGTGAGCATCTGGGGGACAGTGACCACTGCTCGCTGGCCTTTAGCATTATCATGGAAAAGGATAGAATCAAAGAGGACAGGAAAATTTTTAATTGGGGAAAGGCAAATTATGAGGCTATAAGGCTAGAACTTGCGGGTGTGAACTGGGATGATGTTTTTGCAGGGAAATGTACTATGGACATGTGGTCGATGTTTAGAGATCTCTTGCAGGATGTAAGGGATAAATTTGTCCTGGTGAGGAAGATAAAGAATGGTAGGGTGAAGGAACCATGGGTGACAAGTGAGGTGGAAAATCTAGTCAGGTGGAAGAAGGCAGCATACATGAGGTTTAGGAAGCAAGGATCAGATGGGTCTATTGAGGAATATAGGGAAGCAAGAAAGGAGCTTAAGAAGGGGCTGAGAAGAGCAAGAAGGGGGCATGAGAAGGCCTTGGCGAGTAGGGTAAAGGAAAACCCCAAGGCATTCTTCAATTATGTGAAGAAAAAAAGGATGACAGGAGTGAAGGTAGGACCGATTAGAGATAAAGGTGGGAAGATGTGTCTGGAGGCTGTGGAAGTGAGCGAGGTCCTCAATGAGGGAATTCACCAATGAGAGGGAACTTGATGATGGTGAGGACAATATGGGTGAGGTTGATGTTCTGGAGCATGTTGATATTAAGGGAGAGGAGATGTTGGAGTTGTTAAAATACATTAGGACAGATAAGTCCCCGGGGCCTGATGGAATATTCCCCAGGCTGCTCCATGAGGTGAGAGAAGAGATGGCTGAGCCTCTGGCTAGGATCTTTATGTCCTCGTTGTCCACGGGAATGGTACCGGAGGATTGGAGGGAGGCAAATGCTGTTCCCTTGTTCAAAAAAGGTAGTAGGGATAGTCCGGGTAATTTTAGACCAGTGAGCCTTACGTCTGTGGTGGGAAAGCTGTTGGAAAAGATTCTTAGAGATAGGATCTATAGGCATTTAGAGAATCATGGTCTGATCAGGGACAGTCAGCATAGCTTTGTGAAGGGCAGATCGTGTCTAACAAGCCTGATAGAGTTCTTTGAGGAGGTGACCAGGCATATAGATGAGGGTAGTGCAGTGGATGTGATCTATATGGATTTTAGTAAGGCATTTGACAAGGTTCCACACGGTAGGCTTATTCAGAAAGTTAGAAGGCATGGGATCCAGGGAAGTTTGGCCAGGTGGATTCAGAATTGGTTTGCCTGCAGAAGGCAGAGGGTGGTGGTGGAGGGAGTACATTCAGATTGGAGGATTGTGACTAGTGGTGTCCCACAAGGATCTGTTCTGGGACCTCTACTTTTCGTGATTTTTATTAACGACCAGGATATGGGGGTAGAAGGGTGGGCTGGCAAGTTTGCAGATGACACAAAGGTTGGTGGTGTAGTGTCAAAGATTGCACAGAGACATTGATAGGATGCAGAAGTGGGCTGAGAAGTGGCAGATGGAGTTCAACCCGGAGAAGTGTGAGGTGGTACACTTTGGAAGGACAAACTCCAAGGCAGAGTACAAAATAAATGGCAGGATACTTGGTAGTGTGGAGGAGCAGAGGGATCTCGGGGTACATGTCCACAGATCCCTGAAAGTTGCCTCACAGGTGGATAGGGTAATTAAGAAAGCTTATGGGGTGTTAGCTTTCATAAGTCGAGGGATAGAGTTTAAGAGTCACGATGTAATGATGCAGCTCTATAAAACTCTGGTTAGGCCACACTTGGAGTACTGTGTCCAGTTCTGGTCACCTCACTATAGGAAGGATGTGGAGGCATTGGAAAGGGTACAGAGGAGATTTACCAGAATGCTGCCTGGTTTAGAAAGTATGCATTATGATCAGAGATTAAGGGAGCTAGGGCTTTACTCTTTGGAGAGAAGGAGAATGAGAGGAGACATGATAGAGGTGTACAAGATAACAAGAGGAATAGATAGAGGGGATAGCCAGCGCCTCTTCCCCAGGGCACCACTGCTCAATACAAGAGGACATGGCTTTAAGGTAAGGGGTGGGAAGTTCAAGGGGGATATTAGAGGAAGGTTTTTTTACTCAGAGAGTGGTTGGTGCGTGGAATGCACTGCCTGAGTCAGTGGTGGAGGCAGATACACTAGTGAAGTTTAAGAGACTACTAGACGGGTACATGGAGGAATCTAAGGTGGGGGCTTATATGGGAGGCAGGGTTTGAGGGTCGGCACAACATTGTGGGCCGAAGGGCCTGTACTGTGCTGTACTATTCTATGTTCTATGTTCTATGATCTCTCGAGTCCGAAGGCAGTGAAGCCTTGAGTTCCAATCCTGCTAAGAAACTAAAACGACAGAAAGTGTGTCAATACAATGTTATATGCATAGAATATGGTTTATTCTTATCCCGTCAGATCAGCGACACCCCGTGTGTATTACTTGTTATACTGTACAGTCTAATGAAGTCAGGAATCCATCAAGAATGCAGGAACACATCCTTAAAAAACACAACGCCCTGAAAAGGCTACTTAGGGTATTACTCAGTTACGGAAGATGAAAGAAGCATTTGAAAAGTGTTGCACAATTGAGTCATTTGCCAAGAAAGCTAAAAATAACTGACAGTGGTTTTATAACATTTCCAAAATGACAGCAAAGTGTGGAAAATCTCATACAATTGGTAAAAGATTAATAATGCCTGCTGTATCAGAAGTGCTCACCCACTGTTCTCAAAATGCTTACCAGTATTTTTAAATCAATTCCTCCGAGTAATAACTTTGTATTGACAAAATGAATGAAGATATTGAGTATCAGCTATGCACAGAGCTACAAAAACCAGAATTTGGAATACAACTGGATCAGTCAACTGTGTGAGGCAACCAGGCATTGTTAATGCCACATGTACTGTTTATCAAAAATTGAAGTTTTTCTAAAAAGTTAAAAACAAATATCAACGGAGAATCAATCTACAATCAATCACAACTTGAACTAGATACTTCAACTCTTCCTAAGAACCACATTGATATCGAAGCTGCTATACAGCTCACAGGTACTGTGTAAGCTAGGATCAGAGGCAAGTAAAAATTTAAAACAGAGTAATTTTTCTCATGTTAGCAAAGGTGCTTGGGTGGGTGGGGGGGCAGTGGCCTAAAAGAGGTTAGGAAACTCTGATATAGATACATAGACCTTCTTCATGGGTTTTGCTGCAAATTGCAGCACTTCTGTCCACCCAAAAATTGATTAAGCCTTCTAGCTGGATGGCTGAGTTTAGAATAGTGTCCTGGAGCCATATTTCTTTCAGGATACGCGTACAACAGTCCCTCATCTTACTCTGGTTCAGATGCAGATGCAGGTAATCCAGTTTATTTTCCAGCAATTAGATGTTAGTGAGTGAAAATGATGGGATAACAGACCTGCAGGATCCACTTTCAGTCTAACTTTAATACTGGCGTTCAAGTGCACTGCTTCTAAGTAGCTGTAGAAGGCTGCAGCACTAAGCAAAGGCCTGTTCCCTACATTAGTCTGTAACCATACAGCACCTTTGTTATTCCACTCCCTTGCGAGGTAGTCTTGCAGATTTTAACGTCTTAATGTACAGCAATTTCACCATTGGTTGGAACTGGAATGGCTGCAGCATCCATGCATGGCACCTTCTAGTAGAACCTTCAATCACGTGTTTCTTGTTGACATACAGATGGTCCATCTGAATCAGGGATTCTTAATGCAGATGCAGTACGCAATGTCACCTTTACCATTTGAAACACTTTCAATTCTTCATTGAGAGTCATAGGGTCATCTGAGCACTTACTGATGTTTTATTCAGGTAAGAGCTCTTAGTAAGCAAGTTTCATGACTTTGGCAATAATTTTGATTTGATCTTAATTCATGCCTGCCTCCTATTACTTTGATTGTAATATATTGCAACCAATTGGGTCATCCTGCGACCAACAGATTGTTCCCACGACTGCTGGGTCGTCCCACAACCGAATTAATGGATTACATCACCGATATTTTTACTAGGTATTGATTGATTGCCCTGCAACCAAAATGGGTCGTTCCAGCAAGTGATATATTTTATAGCTGTTTTCTTTTTAAATAGTAATGCAGCAGTTCTCAATCCTAATTTCCATCAGATATCTGGAGCCAGAACCAGTTTTTCTGTCAGACAGAGGAACAGAGAAAGTACTTCCCCCTTCTGTCGTGCACTACAAATTCCACTGTCCGCGACTGTTCCGAGTCCTTAACTTCAAAATCTTTGCCGACTACGCCAACTTGTTGGAATCTGATATTTAATCCAAGGTTCTTTCAGAGGTCAGGAAAACAGAAAACTTGTTTCACAATTGTTTTAGTAAGTGTTGATGGAACAAAGGAAAATTGAAAATGGGCAGTGATAGAGATCTAAGTGAAGGGACAGACAAAAAGCTACATTGGCACTCAACATGGAGCAGCTATTTTTGTACCCAGAGATGAGGAAAATTTAATTCAAATTTATAGATAAGAGTTAGCCAATGAGAAAACACTTATTTAAATTCTACAGTACAAGAGAAGCTTCCAGAATTATACCAATACAGCTACTCATGGGCACATTAAACTGGCTCATACATACAATAAACTGTTATATGTATATAAACTGTAATATGCATATAAGAAAAACTTAAAATACAAGCAGATGATTGATATTTTCTTTTCAGTTTAACAATTAAACAGTCCAATCTAAGAATTAAATAGCAGGATCCAACATCACTTTCCTGTCCTAAACCTACATCCCTTGCCCCTGAAATAATTGCACACATGGAATGGCACCAATTGGTAATTAACTTGCACAGAGTCCAATTCCAAAACTCAACCAGATAAGCTGTAGGTTTCTTAAAATCTTTAAAGGGAAGAAAAGAAAAACGTCAATATCAGTGTAGTGATATGATGTAATTGGTTCCTATTTGTAAAGGAAATGTTAGGTTTAGATACGCAAGAACAAAAAGTTAATGAAAGCAGTTTGTTGAACACAAGGTAGACTTCTAGAAGGGATTTATAAGTCTTATTTCCACTTATTTCATAGCTTTTATTCTCTTTCATTGGTTGAATTAATCTACTTTGAGTTTAATGTATTTTCAGTAAACAATATCCTCTGCTAGGTATAAAATTACTTTAAAATTCACAGCTAAAGGTTTCATATCACTCCTGCTTCCTGAAATACAGTTCCTATAAAATGTATTCAACCCCCCCCCACCACCGCCCCCCCAGAAGTTTTCTTGTTTTATTGTTTTACAACATTGAATCACAGTGGATTTAATTTGGCCATTTTGACAGAAGAAGACTCCTTTGTATCAAAGTGAAAACAGAGTAATCTAAATTAATTACAAATACAGTCGGCCCTTGGTATCTGTGGATTCAACCAACCACGAATCAAAAATATTCAGAAAAAAATTCCAGGAAGTTCCAAAAAGCAAAACTTGAATTTACCGCGCGCCGAGCACTACGCTGAATCCACATGAATGAAGTGATGTATAGGCATATCCTGCTGTAGCCTCCCGCCATTTCACAGATCCTCCGTCTCTCTCCAGCACTCGTTGTTTGAGCATTGTTCGTTCGCTACTTCTGTTGTGAGCGAGAGAAAGGAGTTTAAGGCTAGTAAGGGATGGCTGGTTAGTTATGTAAAGTGCTACAGCCTCAAGAACTTAAAGATCACGGAGAATCTGCATCGGCTGATGCTGAGGCAACATCAGCGTTCCCAGAAGAGCTACGACGGTTGCGTCTGTACTGAACATGTATAGACTTTTTCTCTTGTCATTATTTCCTAAACAATACAGTATAACAACTATTTACATAGCATTTACATTGTATTAGGTATTATAAGCAATCTAGAGATGATTTAAAGTATAGGGGAGGATGTGCGTACGTTATATGCAAATACAACGCCATTTTATATAAGGGACTTGAGCATCCGCAGATTTTGGTATCTACGGGGGGGGGGAGGGAGGGTCCTGGAACCAATCCTCCGCGGGACGAGGGACGACTGTATGAAGCAAAATAATTGACTACATAAGTATTCACCACCTTCAAGTCAGTATTTAGTTGATGCACCACTGGCAGCAATTACAGCCTTGAGTCTGAGTGGAGAGGTCTCTAGTAGCTCTGTGCATCTGGACACTGCAATTTTTCCCCATTCTTTACAAAACTGCGCAAGCTCTGTTAGATTACATGGAGATCAAAAGTGAACAGCCCTTTTCAAGTCCAGCCATATATCCTCAACTGGATTGAGGTCTGGACTCTGACTTGGCCACTCCAGGACATTAACTCTGTTGATTTTAAGCCATTCCTGTATAGCTCTGGCTTTATGTTTGGGGTCATTACCTTGCTGGAAAACAAACCTACTCCAAAGTTGCAGTTCCCTTTCAGACTGCATCAGGTTTTCCTCCAAGATTTCCCTGTATTCTGCTGCATTCATTTTATCCCCACCTTCGCAAGTCTTCCAGGGCATGCTGCAGTGAAGCATCCTCACAACAAGATGCAGCTACCGCCATACCTCACGGTAGGTGAGCTTTTGATGATGTGCGGTTTTTGGCTTACGTCAAACATAATGTTTAGTCATGGCCAATTTTCTATTCGTCAGATCATAGAACCTTCTTCCAGCTGACTTCAGAGTCTCCCATATGCCTTCTGGCAAACTCTATCTGAGATTTCATGTGATTTTTTTTCAATAGTGGCTTTCACTTTGCCACTCTCCCATAAAGCTATGACCAATGAAGTACCCGGGCAACAATTGTTGTATGTGCAGTCTCTCCCCTCTACTACGATCAATTGAAACACATTGACTGTATATAAGTGATCTCCATTTAACTAATTATGTGACTTCTAAAACTAACCGGCTGCACCAGTGATTTGATGTGTCACATTAAAGGGATGAATACTTGAGCAATCAATTATTTTGCGTTTTATATTTGTAACTGATTTAGATCACTTTGTAGAGATCTGTTTTCACTTTGACAGGAGTCTTTTTCTGTTGATCTGTGTCAAAAAAGCTAAATTAAATCCACTGTGATTTAACGTTGTAAAACAAGAAAACATTAAAACTTCTAAGGGATTGAATACTTTTTATAGGCACTGTACTATATCCAAATATGGCATTACAATTCATAGGAAAACCGAGAAGCCTATAGAAGTGATTTGGAGTCACTCATCTAGGGCCAGATACCAGGGAAGTGGTTCACGTGTGCTAGACATGTAGCAAATGTCTGGTTGGCTTTCTTACCATGACTGGTCATGACAGTCAGGACAAACAGGAACATGCATGTGTACAGGCTGATTCAGTTTGCAGAAACAATCTCATTCAATAAAACACTAAATGCCAGCAAGTATTCTCTGAATTTGGCAATTATACAATAACTATACCACCAGATCTTTTAGAACCAGCAAATACTATTTATTTGGTGCTGAGATGATAAGTAGTGTCCACTGCACCATAAGACATTCAGGGAAGCATTATAATGCATCACTGGGTACTTACTGTTACAGTGATTGGTTATTTATACAACTCCAATTATAACGGATGATTAACAATATAATCAAATTTTGGTAGTATAATTCAGCACTGATGCAAAGTTGCACAAACACCACACATTTTGCATAGCACCAAAATTTTCTGACAAGTAACTTTGTACTGTTGTACAGTTAATCCAAGTACATAAAACACAAGACTCAACATTAATGGTGTACTGTGACACACCTCCCATCTCCTAAAAGGCTGTAAATATAAATTCCTCCACCAGTTCATAGACCATTCTGACCTGGGTTACTCATAATAAACACTGACTGTTACAGATTACACTACAGTGAAAGCAATGAACTCTGACCATTGGAGATCACAGTTCAGGGCTTCTACATAAACCAATACACTGAAAATATAGCTGAAGTGTGCAGGGCAAGACTGGATGAAATCAAAATTATAAATACAGGCAAGTTGTTTATATATCCAACAAAAAAATTCAAGAGAAATGTGTTTGCACTTGAAGAATACCTTCAATATACTCAGTTGCCACTTAATTAGATACGGAATGGAACCTGGTGTGGACTTCTGCTCTTGTAGCTCATCTACTTCAAGTTTAACTAGTGCATTCAGAGATGTTTTTCTGCACACCATTTTATAGGTAAAAACTGTGTTTTCATGATCTAAAGACAATGCTACTCCAAGAACTTTGAGTACTGCAGGGTTATTTCATCAGTGAGTTGCTTGTTGATCAGAGTAGCAGAACTGGTGTTGGGAGAGGAGCCCACCCACTGGAACACTGGGAGAGGAGCCGGTTTGGGTTCAGAGGAGCTGACCTGGCTGCAGGCCGTATTGCTGTCTGCTACTTGGAAGCATCAGATTTGGTGCAGCATAACTGAGGGAGATTGTCTTGGACATTTCACTCGCGATCGCAAGACTCTGTTGGACAGTGATAACGTAAGTTGCCGCAGACCTGTTACCCTTGTCTGGTGGAGGGACAAATAACATGGAAGCTGTGTAGTAGTGAGGACTAGCCCTCAAGCCTTGGGGTTGCCTGCTGCAGCCCAGGTGAGAAGAAGCGGAAGTGCTACAGTGCTGGGGCCTGGCCTCCCCTGTTGGTACTGTCCTCCCGTGTTCAAGCGGTGGAATGACAGGTTGGATTGTATGCATCTGTACAGTGCTGGGAGACTGTATCATCAATTGCTAGACATTGTTGCTCAGGGTCTTGGACCATACATTTTTTTTTATGAATGCACTTCTTTTTTCACTACTTTGAATTATGTTACCCACTATTTTGAATGTTTTGCACCTTTGGTCCCAAAGGGACACTGTCTTGTTCAGCTTTATCTATGTATGGTTTGAATGATAATTAAACTTGATTCGATCTTATAATGCATAGTACTTAAGTTACCTTTGCCTTCCTGTCAGCTTGAACCAGTCTAGCCATTCTCTCTGACTTTGGTCATTAACAAGGCGTTTCTGCCCACAGAAATGTCACTCACTACAATATTTTTTGCACCAATCTCTGTAAGTTTTAGAGGCTTTTGTGTGTAAAAGATCAAGATCAGTTACTCAAACCATCCTGTCTGGCACCAACAACCATTCCAATGTCAAAGTCACTTGGATCACATTTCTTCCCATTTTGATGTTTGGTTTGAGCAACAATTGAACCTCATGACCATGCCTGCATGCTCTTTTTTTTCCACACACACACCCCGAATTGCTGCGCATGATTGGTCAATTAGATATTTGCGTTAACAAGCAGATTTGTATGTGTACCTAATAAAGTGGCCATTGAGTGTATATTCAAGGAAAAACTATGTAAATGTGCATGGCAGAAACATGCAGGTTACACTGATATGATTAAATAGTGAAGGAACAAATTCTAGCCTGGGCTCTGTAGTGCCAAATGGTCCATTTCTGTGCTGCTAATTTAATGTAACGTGCAAATCAGAAGACTTGCAGCTATGCTGGTTCCCCTCCACTTTGTTCACAAGTACACATTCAGCTCTGTCATGGATGTCAAATGCTTCAGTGACCAAACCTCCAAGGCAGAACAATATGCCAAACACAACTCAGTGTTGACATCTGTTTGTAAAGTGCATTCTACCAACACAACTGACAACAGCATAGCAAAAAACTGTGATTAATTTTGCTAAATTCAAAATAATTCCAGAATTATTATTCATCCATCTGTATGCAGGGCATGTTCTCTTCTCATTACTATCATCAGGGAAAAGGTACAAGAGCATGAAGATCTACACTCAACATTTTAGTAACTTAACTTCTCTGCCATCAGATTTCTAAACGGTCCTTGAACCCATGAGCACTGCCTCATTATTCCTCTTTTGTGTTATTTATTTAGTTATTGTAAGTTACAGTAATTTTTCGGTTTGACACTGCATCCCTGCCACAAAACAAGTTTCATGATATACGTCAGTGATAATCAACCTCATTCTGATCCTTTATGCCTCAGTTGTACAGATTTTTAAAAGAATCAAATCTTCCACGGAATGCTTGGAAAATTTATTTAGAAGTATCGATTTCAATTTGAATTACTATCTAAAAGTTATTTGTTGATGAACTAGAAAGTATTTGGGGAAAGGTAGGGATTAGTCTTTAGTTCCAAGTGCTCCTGCCACGTTTGGTCACCCTGCAACCTTATCCTTCAATCTCTTTGAATTATGGAGGACAGCATGTATATAAATGTCTCTCTCCAGCAGACTTCATCATGATCATCATGACTCCAGTATTTCTATTATTTTTTTTAATGTTTCTTAATTGTACGTATAATTTTTTTATGTTCTGTTGCTGAGCAGCAGTGAACCATCTGATTGGCCTATCAGAGTTCTCTTTGGGAACTAGTTGACTTGATCAGCATTTCCATTCACGATTGCATTTAATTTAAAAAAAAGGTTGGGCAGGAGGTACAGAAGCCTGAAATTCTGTATCACCAGGTTCAAGAACACTTACTTCCTTCAACCATACAGTTTAACAACTCTATGACCACATCGCAATAACATGGAACTTTAGTTGTACTAATTGTGTTTTCTTGTAAACACTGTATATCATGTGCTTTTCTTATGAATGTGGTTTATCTGATGTTATGTCCCTTGATGCTGCTACAAGTTTTTCACTTTACATACACTTGTGCATGTGACAATAAACCACTTTGATTTTGATGTTCAGAATTGCCAAATACATATATTGCATTGAACTGTGCGAGCAAAATCAAATCAAGTCTGGTTTATGCTACAGGGGGCTGCAGTGCTTTCAGGTGTGAAAGAAATCAAAAACTATATGAATTGTTCATGACAACGAGACCAAAGGTCTGAAGACAAAGCTTGAGGTTGAAAGCCTAGTTGAAGAAATAAAAATCTTGGGAATTAGTATCTCCAAGGCAGTGATTGAGAGGGAACTCTCAAGTTTTATAGTTTATATTTTGTGGATGAGATTAGAAACACACGTCATTCTGAACAAATAAAGGAAAAGATATTAATAACCCAGTTGCATTTTTATGACAACCCAACAACTTTGTTGTCAATGCATACACTGGCAAGTTTTTAAAACTCCACTGAATAGTAACATTCAAGATGATTGGGGATACCTTTAAATTCTTCAGTTACTAAATTGTTGAATTAGTGAAATTATTTTGTTTTCACTTCTGGCCATTTCTGGCATCTCTAAGCCTGACTGCTTGAACAGCAGTGAGCAAAACAGTTCTGAATTGTCTTACAGCTCATTTCTTGCTAACTATCAGTGACAAAAATCAGTGCTTATTGAACACAAATACATGCAAATGACGCTATCTTAGAACTGTTTGCTCTAAGCATGGTGTAGTGTCTGATGGCCACACAGTGTACTTGACTGACACTAGGGGGAACAGTTCAGCAACAGTCGCCTGTCCTAATTAAGCAGCATAATGTCCCTAATAAACGAAGGGAATCCCGACTTTTTTTTTCCTTTAAGAGTTGCCCCAAATAAGCAGCTGTCACAATTAACCAGAATCTACTGTATATAAATGGGGTACAGGTGCAAAGTGATCAGAAAGCAATTTATTAAGAATAGTAAAGCACGTTAACAAACTCAGAAAATGCAAATAATCAGCTAGATAACACTTCATTTATGTAAAGCATTAAGAACAAATTAGTACAGTAAGTACATTTTATCAGTCAAAAGTATAAACAAATTGGCACCACCAGTAAAGAAATAATCACCAAAAGGCTTGATAATCAGGCTAAACCCTAATCCGGACCAACAGCTGGTGCAGACATTAAGGAATGTTCCGATTATTTAGGGCTGCGCTCTATTTACAAAATTGACGCCCAGTCATTTCACAGTAACTACATTTCTTTCCACTAATCTCTGATTGTTCTGACTGTATCACACATCTATAAGAAAACTTCCATCCTAATTTTTCTTACAAACACTTCATGTTCAGTTCCTAATATGACCAAAAATAATTGGCACGATCCCTACCAGAATTTAAATTTTGTGGAACCTGGGGATTGCACATTAAGACCCAACAATAATGATGTTGTTCTGTGACATTGGAGCCTAGTACGCATGTAGTTCCTCACACTATGTCACTCTCTCTGTCTCTTTCACATAATCTCTCCTGATGTGTGATCCAAATAGGGAAGAAACAGCAGAGGACGGTGTTGGCACGAGATTTACAACTCTGGCCCAATGAAGGGTACCTGCAGAGATTTCTGGGAGTTGGGGCCTACTCCTGGTGATGTCGGGATTTTACTCTCCCCAAACTGGGGGTGATAGAAAAATGAAGCAGCATTATTCACCTTTCCTCCAGTCTTAAGTGCTGGCTTATTTTAATCGTTGCTGTAAATATAGCTGACAGCAAGTGATTTTCAACAACAGATGCAAGTCAATATTAATAGCAGATATAAAAAGATTTTATTCCCAAAAAGTGTTTTTCCTCCCAACACATGTGCTCACCACTACCCTCCTAGCTTTTAAATGTCTGCTATTAATTACAAATACTACTTTCCTACAATCTCCTGCCCTGTTCACAATTTCACCTGCAATTTTTTTTTAAAGTTTGTTGAACAATTTATGTTCAGCCTTATTTTTTTTCCCTTTTGTACACTGTTACCACCAATGACAATAACATAGCTGCAGTAAAATTTTAAGGACCAACTGGCCAAACCTGTTCATAGATATCCACTTTACTATACTACTCCTCATGACACATGCAATACTGCCCTAAATCCAGCCAATTTTAAGCTGTTTTAATCTACATATCCAGCAGTAATCCCTCAAGATTAAGTGGATTGCTCTATTTGACACAAATGTTAGATTTTTGAATATTATTGCAAAGAGCAACATCTGAATCTAGAAGATGACCTAGCCTGCTTAACCATTCTGAACTGTATTTTCCATCAATGTTCAAATAATTAAAACTTTAATTAATTTTAGAAAATGCTCAATGCTGAATGAACACATTTCATTGATAGCTCAGAGAGAATATATAAAACTGAGTATTGAAATAAGCCATTTGTTCATTTGCTACGTGCCATGTCATACGACATAGGAGATCATGGTCTTTCCATAACCATGATTATTCTTGGCAAATTCTTCTACAGAAATGGTTTACCATTGCCGCTTTCTGGACAGCATCTTTACCAAACGGGTGATGCATCTTCAAACCTAGTGCTTTGACCAAGGTTTTGGTTATCTTACCCAATATTTCCTACATGGCTCAGTATCAAATTTTACCTGATAATGCTCACCTAAAGTTTCCTTAGGGCATTTTAATGCCTTAGTGCAAATCATCCATGCAAAATGGCCACGTGAGTCTCTATGAGATGGACACTGCCAGTGGAAATGCACCACAGCAAACAATCATTTTGTCGGTAACAGAATATGGGCAGCTCGTAATTTTCCAATGGGTACTGGACTAATGACAAAATGAAACCCAATTCTCAGATGATTAACAATCCAGAAAAAACCCTCCAAATCCTGCTACAGTAGAATGATCTAGAACAGCTGAAAAATACCATGCCAATTCATTGATTTTCAAGTTAATGAATGGAAATCAAAGCTTTTCATGCCAGCTTACAGCTGTATTCCTTGATAAAAATCAATGCTAAATTCCTCTTGATCCATTGTAGTTTACAGAAATTATTTGTTACCGATAAGTCAATTACCAGTGGAGCTGATTACAGACCAAAAATATTATCTTTATCAAGGTAGAGGGCATAGATATGGTAATAATTATTATTTTACATCTAACTTCAACAGGGAAGACAATGCTGTCAATCCAGTTGAAAGGAGGAGGTAGGTACAATCATAGAGAATTACAATTTAAGAGAATTACAATTTAGGAGAATATACATACGCATGCAAAGTAGAAACAGCATACAGTCCAGATGAAGCAAGGACAAAAATTGTGGATATCCAAGTCACAATATTCCAAATTTCTTCTGAATTTGTAGATAATACAAAAGAACTGGGTTGAGTGCAAATCTACTTGCTAAACTCAAATAAAAAAACACGAGTAGAGAATTAAGCCTAACAATTAAAGAATGTCTAAATTAGTGGTGGAAAAACCATTAGAAAAAATAAATTTTTGGTCAGGTCTAACTAACATTTGGAAAAGAATGGTAGGTTAAATGAAAGTTAAAGACAAATAGTGCTTGATTAACTTGATCAAGTCCTTTGAAGGCACTGTAAAATAGTGATGAAGGTGTTACATAAAACTTTATTGAAAAAGGATGATTGTGTGAATAAAAAATGACAAAAGGAAAAAAATTGGCTGAGAACTCCGTACAAAAGGCTTACATTTCTAATAGTGCATATTATGTCTTCAGATCATTCTGAAGCATTTTATAAACAATGAGGTACTCTATAATTTTTTTCAATTTATGGAAAGTGAGCTTTACTAGCAAGGCAGCTTGTAGTGGTCATCCTTTGTTGTCCTGAACTACCGTCATCCTTCTGATGAAGATATGCCAGCGTTGTTAGGATTTAAGCACAGGGGATAAAGAAATGGCAATACATTTTCATGGTCAGATGGTATATGGGAATGGAACATGGCTTCCTTAAACCTGCTGCCCCTATTCAGGATACTTGATAACACTGTCCATAACACCTATAATCATTTTGCAGAGGACAGGAATATGATAAGATATGTAGCATAGTAGTAGGCCCTTCTCTTCACTGAATCCATATCAACTACTACCCATTTAGATTAATCCTATTTTTAAAAAAATCTGACATTGTTATTAGCACCCCAGATTCCACCACCCACCTACAGATTAGGTAAATTAAGTGACCAATGAACCCACAATCTGCAGGTCTTTGGCATGTGGAAGGAAACTGGAGTACCCAGACATGAGATAAACCTGGGTCTCTGGCAGCAATTCTACAAATTATTTAGTCCAAGTGTAGCAAGTAGGTTTACTGGATATGTCCTGTTTTATGAGGGATAATTTTGAAATTACTATTTGGATGCTTGGATACTAATAATTCTGTAACAGCTAATTAGTATGTATTGTTTGAGCGTATCTTCAACATTACAACAAAGAGGTTGTCTTGCTTGAAGTGCATTTGATATTGTGATAGAAGAGGAAAGTGTTGTTCAAAAATCATTCATAATTTGGAGTAAATGTGAAAAAACTGGTTTTCAGAGTAAGTATTAACCGCAGCACAAGTTGAGGTGTTTACCAACAAAACCAGAGACAATTATTAGGAATTTGAATTAAACTTGAATTTGAAACATTTCTAAAAACAGGTCAGCTGTTGTGACTTGAAGCCAAAGGGGTAATGAAATAAACTGAATAGTTTGGAATTGGATAAACATTTCAAGGGGGAAAACAAATTAGAGGACTAAAAGGAAAAGTTTTAATGGTTTTAACTGCCTCAGCTAATTTGTCTTGCTGTAGTTTGACTTATAATATTTTATATTTTAAAAGTAATACACAAATAAAATTGTTATGATCAGTCACAGGATCCCACGGAAGCTTGAAGTCGATCATAATCAACTTCCACTAAAAAGTGACCATTCTTCTAAAATATTTAAATGGATCTAAAGTGATTTAGATAGAGGTTGAGAAATGTACTGTAGAAATGCAAATCTTGTGACTTGCATATGTTCTGAACTGAACTTGCACATACTTTATCTTTTGAGATCAAGGATGGAAAGCAGGTTAGAATACCCAGGGATTGTGGGAACAGTAATTATTTTGCATAAAGTGGGGATCATTGATTTCCTACAGGGAATAATATCAGGAACAAAATGATTGATGCACAATATTGCCCATACCTGGTAGGAAATAATGTATTTCATGGACAGAGACAATGCAAGCTGTAGCAAAATTATAAGAACCTGTTGAATATATGTGCAGTAAATTGCTGAATAACAACTTGTGATTACTTCCCTTCTGAACCCATTAATGTATTAAAGAAATCGAAATAACTCAGCTGATAGTTTCAATGCATCATAATACTAAGATTTCACAGCTTGCATGAAAATGAATAGGTTGCATGGTCAGCACAACATTGTGGGCCGAAGGGCCTGTAGCATGCTGTAGATGTTCTATGTTCTATGCTAATCAGAATCAGGTTTAATATCACTGGTATATACTACTGTGCAAAAGTCACATGCAAAAAAAATCTGTAAAGCAAAGCTGTTTAGAAAAATAATGAAATGAAATGTTTTTAAATATTAATAAAAATTCCAAAAAGAGCTGTAAACCATAAAAAAAAATCAAATCAGTATTTGGTGGACCACCCTTTGTCTTTAAAACTGCATCAGTTCTCTTGTGCAGTTTCATAAGAAGCAGGAAAAAAAAGTTGTTCCTAACATCTTGGGAGAACTTGGCACAGTTCTTCAGCAGCCTTTACCTATCCTGCTTGCTTCTGTCTCTCCTGGTAATCCCAGACAGTTTCAACGATGTTGAGACCAAGCTCTGCGGAGGTCATACCACCTGTTGCAGAACTCCTCGTTCTTCTTTTCGGTGAAGATAGTCCATAAAGACCCTGGCCATTGTTCTGCTGCAGAATGAAGGTGGGAACAATCAGACCAGATGGTATTACGTGATGGATGAGAATATGCATGTACTTCTTGGCATTGAGGACTCCATTAATTCTGACCAGATTACCTACTCCGAACCTGCAGGGGATATTCGCCATGCTTCACTTGGCTCCAGACACTCATCAATGTTGTGCTCTTCAGTTCTTCTACGGACTGACTCCTTTAAGCTAAAACTTAAACATTTTAGAGTTCAGAGCACTTGTTGCCATTGTTCACCACAATAGTTCCTGTGTTTTTGTGCATAGGTGAGCCTCTTGCCTTCTTTTCTACAATGGAGGAATGACTCTTTGGCAGAAACTCATCCATGAAGATCACTTCTGAAAAGACTTCTTCAAACTGTAAAGGGGTGTCCTTGGATTTCAGTGGTTTTTGTTGAGTTTAGAGCTATAGCAGTGCTGGACTTCTTCTGATTTAGAAGGGATGTCATGTTGATGTATCTCTCGTCTCCTGCACTGTTTCCATGGCCAGTTACTGCGTTTTTTGTCCTCAACCTTGCCAGTTTCTTCATGCTTCTTCAGAAGAGTTTGAACAGTACATCTTGCCTGCCACAAAATTTCTGCCACCCTGTAAGCACTCATCGCCACCCTCGACCATGCCTATTTGGTTCTCACCACTAATGCTGTAATCTTTAGTCTCTGTCTATACGCTGGACATAGAAGTACAGCCCAGTGATTGGACTTTCCAAGGTATGGGTGTGGGATGGCACATAAGCGTTCTTGATGGAGGTATAACCATGGTCGTGTGTTGGCTTCTCTGGTTCCACAGGTAATATGTTGGTGGTAGTTGCTCAGAGACTTCTTCAAGCTGGCCTGGTTCAATGATAGGGAAGGCATCAAGGTGCGATGTATCACGCCTGTTGAATATGGTGCTCAGCTCCTCCGATGCCTGTCTGATGTGGCCTCAGGTGGAATGAACACTGCTACCAGGATGATGACAGAAAACTCCCTTGGAAGATGAAAAGTTAAGACATTTGACTAAGATGTTCCAGGTCAGGTGAGGACTGTGCACCATAATGAGTTAATCATTAAACATACTCCACCTCCTCTATCTTTAAAAGACTCAACTGACTCAGACATCAGAGTGAATGGTGAAGCCATTGGGCTGCAGTGCTGTGTTGTAAATGTAAGCAATGTTTCTATGAAGCAAAGTACACAGCATTCCCTGATGTCCCTCTGGTATTGCAATTTTGCTCTGAGGTCTTCAATTTTATTTTCCTATAGACTTTATATTTGCCAGTAGTATAGAAAGGAATAAGGTTCTAAGGCCTTCGTGTTTCAATTGTACTTGAAGACTGGCATGCTGTCCCCACTTAAAGGGGAACTGCACTCGCAACCAGAGTCTGCCATCCAAGGTCCACACAGGAATTAACAAAAACCAATGTACTAAGAAACCACAGCAAATGTGACATCAAAACAACAAATAACTTTGTAATTTGAAGACCCTGGTTTGTATAGACTAGGAATCAATAACCTAAGCAAATGGATAGTGTAATGCATCCAAAATGTACTAAAAAACAGCAGAAATTGTATTGATACATGCACAGAATAATACGTATTTTATATCTACAAACGTTTGTACCATATGACTGAAATTGCTAATTTTACCTTGATGATTCCCTGCTAAACTTCAAATGCTTTGATTTTTTTTAAGTCAACCATGTTACCTACAATGGTAAATCTGTTCAGTTGGTTATCTTCAAAGTTATTAAATATTTTGGTGACTATGATAAAAACATAAATTGCTTTTATATTGGATTGGGAAGATGTTAGTAAAGCTGAAGGTTTCCTTGACATTGGGAGCTGGAAGTAATTTACTGCTTCTAAATCCAAATAGTTTTGTGAATAATTTCTTATTAACCTGCTAAATCACATTAAACTTCCTTAGAAGGACATAATCTACTTAGAAAACTAGTTAATTATAAAGCAGGTCAGGTCAGTAATTCTACCTCCACATACTTGCTCCCCTAGGTAAAATGGATCATAGCTGGGATTGAGCTTTTCATTTTAAAGCAGAACATTTTCAGGGACTGATTTTTTCATTCAGAATGATAAAAGGTGATTTTTCCATGCAAGACAAAAGGGAATTATTTTTGCTGATATATCTCCTTGACAATAAATGTCAACCATCTCTCCAACAAAACCAAGCCCCTGTCAGCTTCGTCTTAATATTCACTGCTGTTGCTCAATAAAAATGAAATTTCTCAATGAATAGAGGCAACTTCCAGTACACCTGGCTGAGCTGTTGCTGCTGAGGCCTCTGTTGGAAGGAGTTGACTATGGATACTGCATCTAGCTGTCTAGATACGCAAGCATGGACAGTATGATATGGAGAGCAAGTTGCTGCCCAAGTAGCAAGCTCCCTTTCTCCACACATCTAATGAACCCAAAGAAATGGCAGAGACCGATACAATTTGGTGTCAGCAGCATCACAGGAGTTGCCAGTCAACATTGAACTCAATGTAGGACTGCCTTAGGGATATTTGTTATAAATATCCAAATAATCTTTTCCTCTTCAGCAGGTGAAAATAATTTACTGTTTGTCAGATGAGCTCTGGGATTTAAACAAAAAGTGTAATTTAAACCAGTGGCAGATATATACACTGAACTAGAAAAAGCAAACATATGAAGTAAAAAGAACATATTGAGACATGGAAATTTGGTCAACACTGGAAAATAAATAAACCTGGTCTACAGTAAAGACTGAGAAAATGGTAGGAATGAAGGAATTTTGAAGATTGAGAATGAAGAAGTTTGAGTGTCAGGAAGGAGGTAAGTAGACAGTGGGAATTTAATGGATAGAAAACAAATATACGTAACATCATGCTTTTGGAATACACATATTAGGCCAAGTTATAGATGTAGTAAAGGCAGATTTGTTTTAGTGGGGGTTTTAAATTTCCTGAAACGTGGGGAATTTCTTGAATGCATGGTAAAAAGGGTTCTACAGCAACAGGCCCCACTACAAGTTGGAGGAAATGGAAGCCCATGACTGATTAAGATTCCAGACATGGTTAACATCCTAACAGTACATTAGTTTTTATCTAATAATGACTATAACATGATTAAATTCAATTTAGTGTTTAAAATCAAGGAAATCAATTATGAAAATAGATTTAGGTGAGGCCGACTTCAATGGAATGATAAAGACATTGTCAACAGTAAACAAGATAAAATGTGTAAATAGATAAAACAACAGAAGATCAAAGGAAGGTATTTGTTAAAGAAATTGATGTAATCACATTATTTTCCCCAAGGAAAACAAAACGCTAATAGGGATAACAGAACTAAAAGGAAAGCACACGAAACTGTGGAATTCCACACAGATTTTTGCTTCTGGGAGAGGTACAAATGAGCTACAAGAGTATGGAAAGAAATTTCCAAGTAATTTCAAAATCAATACAGCAGATGTAAAAATAGGCAAAAAGAAATACTAACAACAGGAATTCTGCAGATGCTGGAAATTCAAGCAACATACATCAAAGTTGCTGCAGGCCAAGCAGCATCTATAGGAAGAGGCGCAGTCGACGTTTCAGGCCGAGACCCTTCGTCAGGACTAACTGAAGGAAGAGTGAGTAAGGGATTTGAAAGCTGGAGGGGGAGGGGGAGATGCAAAATGATAGGAGAAGACAGGAGGGGGAGGGATGGAGCCGAGAGCTGGACAGGTGATAGGCAGAAGGGGATACGAGAGGATCATGGGACAGGAGGTCCGGGAAGAAAGACGGGGGGGGGGGGGGTGACCCAGAGGATGGGCAAGAGGTATATTCAGAGGGACAGAGGGAGAAAAAGGAGAGTGAGAGAAAGAATGTGTGCATAAAAATGAGTAACAGATGGGGTACGAGGGGGAGGTGGGGCCTTAGCGGAAGTTAGAGAAGTCAATGTTCATGCCATCAGGTTGGAGGCTACCCAGACGGAATATAAGGTGTTGTTCCTCCAACCTGAGTGTGGCTTCATCTTTACAGTAAAGGAGGCCGTGGATAGACATGTCAGAATGGGAATGGGATGTGGAATTAAAATGTGTGGCCACTGGGAGATCCTGCTTTCTCTGGCGGACAGAGCGTAGATGTTCAGCAAAGCGGTCTCCCAGTCTGCGTCGGGTCTCGCCAATATATAAAAGGCCACATCGGGAGCACCGGACACAGTATATCACCCCAGTCGACTCACAGGTGAAGTGATGCCTCACCTGGAAGGACTGTTTGGGAACAAGTGCTACACATGCCCTTACACTTCCTCCCTTACCACCATTCAGGGCCCCAAACAGTCCTTCCAGGTGAGGCATCACTTCACCTGTGAGTCGACTGGGGTGATATACTGCGTCCGGTGCTCCCGATGTGGCCTTTTATATATTGGTGAGACCCAACGCAGACTGGGAGACCGCTTTGCTGAACATCTACGCTCTGTCCGCCAGAGAAAGCAGGATCTCCCAGTGGCCACACATTTTAATTCCACATCCCATTCCCATTCTGACATGTCTATCCACGGCCTCCTCTACTGTAAAGATGAAGCCACACTCAGGTTGGAGGAACAACACCTTATATTCCGTCTGGGTAGCCTCCAACCTGATGGCATGAACATTGACTTCTCTAACTTCCGCTAAGGCCCCACCTCCCCCTCGTACCCCATCTGTTACTCATTTTTATGCACACATTCTTTCTCTCACTCTCCTTTTTCTCCCTCTGTATATACCTCTTGCCCATCCTCTGGGTCACCCCCCCCCCACTTGTCTTTCTTCCCGGACCTCCTGTCCCATGATCCTCTCGTATCCCCTTTTGCCTATCACCTTGTCCAGCTCTCGGCTCTATCCCTCCCCCTCCTGTCTTCTCCTATCATTTTGCATCTCCCCCTCCCCCTCCAGCTTTCAAATCCCTTACTCACTCTTCCTTCAGTTAGTCCTGACGAAGGGTCTCGGCCTGAAACGTTGACTGCGCCTCTTCCTATAGATGCTGCTTGGCCTGCTGCGTTCACCAGCAACTTTGATGTATGTTGCTTAAAAAGAAATACTCTGCAGGCTGAGCAGCATATGTATGAAGAAAAACAGAATATTTTATCAGAACTGCGAAGACATTGAAAAATGTCAAAGGAGAGGTAGAGAAAACAATAAAGGATAAAGGTGTGATAGAATGGAGCACAAGAGAAATATGAAAATTCTAACAAAAAAGTCCATTCAGTCATCATTGTTGTGCCAGCCTTAACAGAGATGACCAACCTATTCCCATTTGCTGCACAATCTTCAGTCACGCAGGTCATGATTTTTCAAATACCATTTTAATGCGCTGAAGATTTCTAAATGTTCTACAGACAGCATGTTCTCGACCATACCTCCTTTTGGGGTGATTATTTTCCTGCTTTGATTCTCTCCAAATGAAAATCTAGGCCCTCTGCTATTTAAACTGGAATCAGGCAGCTCCTACCAGCATTATCTGGGTTCTTCCTAATTTTATACATGCAAGTATCCTCTCAGGTTTCTTGTTTCAAAGGAAACAAATCCAGCCTAAGCAATCTGCAAACCTGTTTCACATCTTTTTTCAGCAACTACGTTTACTTCCCATAACTTGGTGATTCAAGTGATACTTGCATCAGATATAGCACTTCTAAAGTTTTACTAGTAGAGATTGAATAATTCAAGTGTGGAGATGCCAACTAAAGGTTCAGAAAGGCGGTGCTTGCCAGTGATGCAGTGGCGTCAGTACCATACTTTGAAGCGAATGGTCCCTGGCTGGCCCCTTGCACGCTTTCCGTCTGTGCTGGGTTGAGCATCAAATTAGCAACTTGGCCTCATTAAAAAAAAACAGCAGACAATGCTAAGGAAACAGCAAAAAAATGCCGCCAGATGCACAACAAGGCACAAAAAGGAACAACAGAGAGATGATGAGTGAAAACTAATACACCGGAAATAGAGAGGATAATCAAAATGTACAATAGAACAAACAAACAAGAGTGGAGTGCTGATCGCCTGAAATTGTCAATCCAATATCAAGTCCCGAAAACTGTATCATGTCAAATAAGAGGTGATGCTATTCCTTGGGATTGAACAGTATTGGAAGCAAAACAAAGTGACAGCTACCTGGAAGCTCATCCTTGCAGTCAGAAAAGAGTTGTTCAGTGAAGTAGTCAATCCATTTAATGTTTTTTTTAAAAATTCATTTGTGTGGCTAGGAGCAATGACTAATACTTATGATACTATAAGCAAAAACAGAGAAATGGCAGGCATGTTAAATAATTATTTTACATCAGTAGATTATAGGGAGGAACAGGATTAATGTGTCTGAAATCTCAAAATTAATATTTCCTAATTAGCAACAATGAAGGGTAAAGCGACACTGAAGTGTGCCAAATTCCAACACGCAAAGAGTTTCCATCTCAAAGGCTTTAAAGAAATGAAGTGAGAAAATTGGACAGCAATAGTTAAGTCACTTATAGTATGCTCTCAATTGAGGAAGCATTTCTTTTATATCAGGGGTTCCAACCTGGGGTCCATAGACTGCTTGGTTAATGGTAGGAGTCCATGGCATAAAAAAGGCTGGGAACTCCCGCTTTAGATTATAAAACTAACTGGGTTCCCATGTCACAATGGGACAACCACACCATACCATCCAAGTTCAACTTACACTTGCATTATTTCAAATTTACCATATGTGCATGTGCTTCCTTCTTCTAGTTCTGTTTGTCACTCAACTATTTAAGAACAGTGGGGAAGAAACCAGAACATTACAGATCAATTATCCCAACTTCAATTATAGTAAAATTATTAGAGTCTATAATTGAGGATAAAATGACTGAATGGCTTGAAATTTGTCTACTAGTCAAATAGAGAAAACACAGGTTTGCAGGAGATGTCATTCCTTTATAGTTCAGTGATCAACAAAGGCAAGAAAATTGTTTACTTGGATGTCTAAAAATGATTCTATTTTTTTAAATAAAGAAACCATTAGCTAAAGCTGAAGCTTAAGCAATTAAAGGCAAATTATTGATCTGATTAAGGAAAAGGCTGACTGGCAGGAGACAGTTGGGATAATGGTCAGAAGGCTGGATATGAACAGTGACATTTTTCAGAAATCTGTGTAAAGCTACACGTAATCACATGTATGAACAATATGATGTATAGCTTTCTAGTCCAGTTTATTTGTGTGAATGGCAGAAGGTTCAATGGAATTGTGATCATGTAAATCAAAGTATTCAATTTATAATGATATACAAAGCAAATTGGTCAAATTTTCAATATAAACAATGTGAGAAGTAAAACAGAGAGAATGGATAATGTTTTAAATGGCGAAAATATTAAAACACCAATAAGGAATAGGTGCAGATCGTTTAAACAATAATAATAATGATAATAAATCTAAAGAACTGCAAAAGTATAGGATTAAGAATGGTTTGATGCAAGCTACTCTGGATCTCAAATCTTTGGAAGAATACACTGTCTACAATTTAGGATAATTTCATTGAAGGTTTCAAGATATTAATAAGAATGTATGAAGGCAATAGGGAGGATTTATTTCTATTAGTTAAGGAGCTAGTACCAAAGGGCAGAAAAATTTGTTAGTTAAGAAATATTAGACTAAAAAGCATTATCCAAAGTAAAAATGGAGGGTCAGATCTTTAAAGTATGAAGTTATAAGTCACATTTGCATACAACGAGTGGTAAAAGTTTTGAACTGCAAATAATATTTGATGCTGAGTGCATGATTCATTTCACTCTCTTGAATATTGAAGGTAATCTCTGGACTAAAACCTACATTAAGCTTATGGTATCTGATAAATTCATACCAGAATTTCCAACTCTGATGAAACAAAAAACCTGAAGGATTTAAGAATATATACATTTACCTAAATTACATGCAATACATTTTTGTTTTGACTAAAATGAAACTGCATGGCTACACACATGGCCAATCAATAATTTTAACAGGACAATATTGTTCTAAAGAATACAACAATAGAAACTTTCTATTGATGGATCTTCCAAACTGAATATCTAACATACCTTGTAAAAAGAATTTATCAGAATAATCATATATAACTGTCAATGGCAATTTCTGTGCATCTGTCAAAAACAGGCACTGTTTGCTAACATAAAACAGAAAATTCTAGGAATACTGAGCATCTCTGGAGAGAGAAAAGTTAACAACCTGAAATGATAACCCTGGCTTGTTTCCCTCTCCATGGATGCTTTTACATCTATTGATTATTTCCAACAACTTATTTTTATTTCAGATTTCCAGCAACTGCAGTTTTGTTTGGACAGAGCTTGTTAACTAAGCTTCAGCTTTTCCTTCTCAATTCACCCACGAGAATAGCTGCCATGTTGTATTCAAACCAGATAAGAGTTAGCACAAAGGTTGCAGATGTATGTGGTAACTATTTCTGTCAGCTAATTATGATGTGGTAAGGTGGGAAGAATGAAGTGCGATCAGTGTAGAACGAGTGCAAATACTTTAGGGTTATTGTGGACTTGGTAGCCAAAGGTCCTGATTCATGCCAACCACAGAACACTACAGCACAGAAAACAGGCCATTCGGCCCTTCCAGTCTGTGCCGAAACATATTTCTGCTAGTCCCATTGGCCTGCATCCAGTCCATAACCTCCAGACCTCTCCTATCCATGTACCTATCCAATTTATTCTTAAAACTTAACAGTAGATCTAAATGTTCCAAAAATATATATTGCATGCATTATCATATTTGTTTCCACAAAACTCAGTTGTTCAACTCCAAGATTTTAGCTCCACCAATTACTACATCATTGATTGTTATGTCTTGACTGATTGCATCTCTTAACCTCACCATCAATAAGGACTAAATGATTCAGTAGCATTGGTTACAGGGGAGCCAACAATGAAGGGATCTGAGATGACATTCATGTCCACTCTCAGACTGATTTAGGAATTGAATTTGGTAATTTACTGAAACTCTGGTTGTCATTCAGCCCCATCAACTCTTCAAATCCATTCAGCAGATCACATGCAATGACAATTATTCCTTAAAGCAATTTTCTTCAAAGTGAATGCTGCAGAGTGCAAAGTGGCATCCTCGGTATATTTAATGTATTTGGAACTTGCTTTCAAATGCAGTAAAAACGACTTTGGACATACATCTTCAACCAATCTGATGTGTTCATCAGATTAACAGCTGATTTGTAGGATCAAACAGAAACAATGCTTTAAATTCACTGATCAATAAGGTTTCTTGTATAATGATTCCTTATCAAGAATGAAAAAATTTGAAGAGCACAGGTACAGAACTGATCCTATTCAATCTAACGTGGAAGAAGCTGCCATCGTATGATCCAGTACACAAGCGTGAGAACGATTGTTACCAGCTGCTGACATATATCCACAGTATAGTTGGTTGCACACCATTCAGTGAACTTCTCCACTGGAATGATTCACCTCAGTGGTCAGCTGAAATCGTGAGAACCCAAGCAAACATGAGTAGGCAGGCGCAGGTATGTTAAAGTTGATACAGTGACAATACCTGTAAAGTATCAATTGTAAAACACAAATATTTTCACCTATTTATCAAATTAGGGTGCTAATTTAGAAAAAAATCTCAGTTCTTGCTGTAAAGACACAATGGGGTGCTTCAATCAGTAAATAAAGTTCTCTGACACTGCTGGGGGCTTTTACCTCAAGGTGCGGTGGGGAGGGCATCTGGGCACTGCCAACTCAAACCAGCGTCCCCTCGGTGGGCGCCAATCGGGCCGGGAGCCCTTGACCGCACGTGGCAGCCAGCTGGAGATGGTAGACCCGTCGTCGGCTTGATTTGAGCTTAACCAAAATGGGAGTTCCGAGCTCTCAATCTGCCAGGCAGGAGAACAGGGAACAGGAGCGAAAAAATACCCAGAGGAGCCACAGCCAATAAAACGCCAGCAGCTGCCTCTGCTCCTACCTGTAAACTGAAGTCTCGAATGTGAGCCATTTCCATGAGGGCCGGTACTGGCAGTCTCCGAGGGCAAGGACTGCAGCACAATATCTACATATAGGCCCAAGAGGACATCGCCGCCTCCGAAGGCCGCCTCGAACCTCCGCAAAGCCCGTCAGCTCCTGACTATTTGGGTCTCCAGCCCTCCTGTGCCCGCCGACTGCGCAAGCGCGCGCTCACCATGGAGCTTGCCGGGAATCGGAGTTCTCCAGCCGGCTACGGACCCGCACTCGCCACTGACGACTGAACAAAGAACGACAACTCCCGGCATGCACCGCAGTGGCGCGGAGATTCCGGCCTGAGTAGGCCGCCTCGGCTGGCGTCACGACACACCCTCCTTCTCCGAATCCCTTTGGAGCAGCCTCTTGTCACTCCGGTAATGATGTAGCGGCATCTCCAAAGGGGGATTCGCAGCTGGGAACGACCTTTGACGTTGTTTAAACGTCGTGGATGGCGTCGCAAAGGAAATTTGACGCCTAAACCCCAACCTCAGCGACGGACCCAGTAAAATTATCCCAGCTCGACAGACAGGGATTTCAACACCATGATCAACCAAGAGGGATCCCAGAGAAGGAATAGCACAGGTTTTCCAAACCCTACAGAAAAAAAACACAGCAAAAAAAAAGTTTCAAGCCGAGATTGTTTTTGTGGGTGGGGTGGAAAGTGTATGATGTTTGGAGCCAATTACGAAATCCACTCTAGAAGCCCGGCTGGTATTAGAAGCAATGGGACAATGTTGGTATAACTACCTAGTAGGAGGTTGACAGTCATCAAAAATGCAAAGCCCATTCAACACAGGCTCCCTGTTGAGGATATAAAAACCCAGCGATTCAAATCCACAGGAGAAGCCTGTAAAAACCAATAGTAATACCAAGTTCACCAGGGTCCCAGTCCAGAAGAATGAAACAGATAGGTGCAGTGGGATCAGTAAACCTGCAACAATAAGTATTCCAGAAGAAAGGAACAGTGCGAGCTCAACAGAGGTGGGTAATCCGAAGCCCCAATAAGGGTGTAAAACCTAGAGAAAAATATAGAATAATATAGACCAGCAGGAATCTGAAACTCAAGAGGCATATGGAATCCAGCCAAATCAGTGTACCTGAATCCTTCAGGGATAATGAAGTCAGAAAATGAACCCAATAGCCTGTGAGAAGCAGGGACAAGGTCAGGAGGACTGATGGAATAGTTAGGCTCTTTCATAAGAAACCAGTGAACAACTGACTGAAAATCACAGCACTATACAAATCAACGACTAAATGTACTTGAAATTAGCAGAATATCTTCTTTTAAATTGTAGTCCAATTTGTGTATTAATACTTATGCAGATTATTCACACATGGGTGGTTATTATTACAATAGTAAATGGATGGTTCACTGTATCAATACACAGAGTGGGTATTTATTGGCTACTGCAATATTTATTAGTCAATGTAGTAATTACTTTATATCTGATTTTACAGATCAATTCTTTGGTATTGTACTTCACAAAAGTTTGCACTTATTTATATTCTCAGAGTGCTTGTATTTTGCAACTTCAGCTGCGTCTTCATATAAGACTACAGATTTTAGAATCTAGAGGAACTCAGCATGTCAGGCAGCATCCATGGAGGGAAATGAACAGTTGACCTTTCAGCTGTGTTGTGATGTGATGCTCCACCTTCATTATCTCCATCATAGCAGCCTAACTGCTAGTTCAGTTGCACTCACACAGCATATAGTAGGCTGTCAGAAATGTTTTTATAGGATGAAACTGAGCTTGAGGACCTGAAAGAAGATGATACTGTACTTGGAGTGTTGTTCCTCTGTGGAATGTAGAGAAATTAATGCCCTCAACCGGAGACATGAGTCTTTGATCTTAAGTCATCAAAAGTGAAATTTAATTGAAATATTGAACACGTGGTGAAAAGGTAGAGATGTTAGCTTACATGCCCTTTTTTGGAAGATTTTTGCAACACCCTGAGCATGTTGGATAGTAGGAGTTGTCTATTTAGCCTCCTAAATCTCTTCAGTCATCTAACTGTGCCTTCCATGTACAGCTGTTGCTTGAGACAGCACCACCTGTAGTTACTACCAATGGTGGAGAGGGTTGTGTCAGTGATGTACTCAGCTGAATCCACAAGTCTGTACCTTCTTACATTCCTGTCAATTCAAATTGCTATACCAGACAACAATGCAACCATTCGGGATACTTTCAAGAGAAGAAGTTCGTGAGAGATTGTGAAAAGCTGAATCACTTAATCTCCTAAAAAAAAGTAAGGACATCCTTGTGATTACATCTATATGCTGAGCCCAGGATTGACGATTCAATATAACATCCAGGAATTTAAAGCTGTTGTTATCTCCACTGCTGATTCCCCCAATGTAGACTGATGCATGTGCATCATCCTTCCCCAATCAGTTCTTTAGTTTTACTGACGTAGTGTGAGAGGTTGTTATTGGGCACCATTCAACCAGTTGTCCTATGTTGTTCTTGTATGCTGAGTCATCACCACCACTGGTCAATTTGTATATAGCAGTGAAGCTATGCTTTGCCTTCCAATCCTATGTAGAAACATAGAAACATAGAAAATAGATGCAGGAGTAGGCCATTCAGCCCTTTGAGCCTGCACCGCCATTCAGTATGATCATGGCTGATCATCCAACTCAGAACCCTGTACCAGCCTTCCCTCCATACCCCCTGATCCCTTTAGCCACAAGGGCCATATCTAACTCCCTCTTAAATATAGCCAATGAACTGGTCTCAACGGTTTCCTGTGGCAGAGAATTCCACAGATTCACCACCCTCTGTGTGAAGAAGTTTTTCCTAATCTCAGTCCTAAAAGGCTTCCCCTTTATCCTCAAACTGTGACCCCTCGTTCTGGACTTCCCCAACATCGGGAACAATCTTCCTGCATCTAGCCTGTCCAATCCCTTTAGGATTTTATACGTTTCAATCAGATCCCCCCTCAATCTTCTAAATTCCAACGAGTACAAGCCCAGTTCATCCAGTCTTTCTTCATATGAAAGTCCTGCCAACCCAGGAATCAATCTGGTGAACCTTCTTTGTACTCCCTCTATGGCAAGGATGTCTTTCCTCAGATTAGGGGACCAAAACTGCACACAATACTCCAGGTGTGGTTTCACCAAGGCCTTGTACAACTGCAGTAGTACCTCCCTGCTCCTGTACTCGAATCCTCTCGCTATAGATGCCAGCATACCGTTCGCCTTTTTCACCACCTGCTGTACCTGCATGCCCACTTTCAATGACTGGTGTATAATGACACCCAGGTCTCGTTGCACCTCCCCTTTTCCTAATCGGCCACCATTCAGATAATAATCTGTTTTCCTGTTTTTGCCACCAAAGTGGGTAACTTCACATTTATCCACATTAAATTGCATCTGCCATGAATTTGCCCACTCACCTAACCTATCCAAGTCACCCTGTATCCTCTTAGCATCCTCTTCACAGCTAACACTGCCACTCAGCTTCGTGTCATCCGCAAACTTGGAGATGCTGCATTTAATTCCCTCATCCAAGTCATTAATATATATTGTAAACAACTGGGGTCCCAGCACTGAGCCTTGCGGTACCCCACTAGTCACTGCCTGCCATTCTGAAAAGGTCCCATTTATTCCCACTCTTTGCTTCCTGTCTGCCAACCAATTCTCTATCCACATCAATACCTTACCCCCAATACCGTGTGCTTTAAGTTTGCACACTAAACTCCTGTGTGGGACCTTGTCAAAAGCCTTTTGAAAATCCAAATATACCACATCCACTGGTTCTCCCCTATCCACTCTACTAGTTACATCCTCAAAAAATTCTATGAGATTCGTCAGACATGATTTTCCTTTCACAAATCCATGCTGACTTTGTCCGATGATTTCACCGCTTTCCAAATGTGCTGTTATCACATCTTTGATAACTGACTCCAGCAGTTTCCCCACCACCGATGTTAGGCTAACCGGTCTATAATTCCCTGGTTTCTCTCTCCCTCCTTTTTTAAAAAGTGTGGTTACATTAGCCACCCTCCAATGCTCAGGAACTAGTCCAGAATCTAAAGAGTTTTGAAAAATTATCACTAATGCATCCACTATTTCTTGGGCTACTTCCTTAAGCACTCTGGGATGCAGACCATCTGGCCCTGGGGATTTATCTGCCTTTAATCCCTTCAATTTACCTAACACCACTTCCCTACTAACATGTATCTCCCTCAGTTCCTCCATCTCACTGGACCCTCTGTCCCCTATTATTTCCGGAAGATTATTTATGTCCTCCTTAGTGAAGACAGAACCAAAGTAGTTATTCAATTGTTCTGCCATGTCCTTGCTCCCCATAATCAATTCACCTGTTTCTGTCTGTAGGGGACCTACATTTGTCGTAACCAATCTTTTTCTTTTCACATATCTATAAAAGCTTTTACAGTCAGTTTTTATGTTCCCTGCCAGTTTTCTCTCATAATCTTTTTTCCCCTTTGGGAATACAGTAATGGGCTAAGCACACAGACTTGAGGTGCATCTGCTTTGACAGTCAGCAAGAAGATTAGCTTTATTTATTACATGTGCATCAAAACATTGAAACATACAGTGAAATGCATCTTTTTGCATCAATGACCACCATAGTCCAAGGATGTGCTGGGCAGCCTGCAAGTGCCTTCACGCTTCCGGTGGCAACATAGCATGCCCACAACTTACTAATCCTAACCCTAACCCATATGTCTTTGGAATGTTGGAGGAAACTGGAGCACCTGGAGGAAATCCACATGCTCAGGAGGAGAGTGTATAAACTCCTTACAGACAGCAATAGGAATTGAACCCTGATTGCTGCTGTTGTGAAGTGCTGTGCTAACCGTTATGCTACAGTGCCATTGTTGTTAGCAATCTTCACTGACCGAGGATTGATTCCAATGGCGCCCTATATAATTTCTTGTTATTCCTCTCCACACATTGTGGCGTATCGGGCAGCAATAGCCATTTCTTTAGCATTTGTTTTTTTACGAGACTCAGTTGCTAGCTCAACGCTCAACCCTACACAGATGGAAAACATGCAAGGAGCCAGCAAGATTTGAACCCAGGACTACTCGCCTCAAAGTCTGGTGCAGATGCCACTACAACACCAGCTGGCTTTTTATAATTTCTAAAGGTACCCAGATCCTCTCTAATAAAGTCACCGTGGCTTGTAATCCTTTGTTAGCTTTCAGTGATTTACATGCAAGACCACCAGGGTCTCCCTGAGACCTACACTCTTCCAATCTCTCATGATTTATTGTATATTCTTCCCTTATGTTTTTTTCTAAGTGATTCAAAATTTGTCTACATCACATTCTGTCATGATCTTGTCCCTTCACTCAGCCTGTATATATCACTCCGAAAGGTTCCGATAGACTGCAATCAGTAAGGATAGGTATCAACAACTCCTCTATAATTATTCTAAACACTGGAGCTCCATGTGGTTGTGCCCTCAGCCCTCTACCCTACTCCCTGTACACTTATGACTGCTTGGCTAGATTCTGCTCTAACTACATCGACTAGTTTGCAGATGATAACAGCAAAGTAGTTTGCGTTTCAAATAATGATCAATTAGAGTACAGGAAAGAACTAGAGAATTTACTAGTGTGGTGTTATGACAACAATATTTCACTCAATGTCAGCAAAACAAAAGAGCTGGTCATTAACTTCAGGAAGAGGGGCAGTGCACATGCACCTGTCTGCATCAAAGGTGAGAGCATTGAGAGCTTCAGGTTCCTAGGACTGAACATCACTGATAGATTGTTCTAGTACTAGCATATGGAGACAACTGAGAAAGCTCATCCTGCCTCTACTTCCTTAGGAGGCTAAAGAAATTTGGCATGTCACTGCCAACTTACCAATTTTTATCAATGGATCATAGAAAACATCCTATCTGGATGCATATTGGCTTTGTGTAAGACCATAAGACAAAGGAGCAGAAGTCGGCCATTTGGCCCACCGAGTCTGTGCTGCCATTTTATCATGAGCTGATCCGTTCTCCCATTTAGTCCCACTCCCCCGCCTTCTCACCATAACCTTTGATGCCCTGGCTACTCAGATACCTATCAATCTCTGCCTTAAATGCACACAATGACTTGGCCTCCACAGCCTTCTGGGGGAGAACATTCCATATATCCAACACTCTCTGGGTGAAAAAGTTTTTCCTCAACTCTGTTCTAAATGGCCTACCCCTTATTCTTAAACTGTGGCCTCTGGTTCTGGACTCACCCATCAGCAGGAACATGCTTCCTGCCTCTAGTGTGTCCAATCCCTTAATAATATTATATGTTTCAATAAGATTCCCCTCTCAGCCTTCTAAATTCCAGAGTATACAAACCCAGTCGCTCCAATCTTTCGACATATGACAGTCCCGCCGCTGCACTCCCTCAATAGCAAGAATGTCCTTCCTCAAATTTGGAGACCAAAACTGCACACAGTACTCCAGGTGTGGTCTCACCAGGGCCCTGTACAGCTGCAGAAGGACCTCTTTGCTCTTATACTCAATTCCCCTTGTTATGAAGGCCAGCATGCCATTAGCTTTTTTCACTGCCTGCTGTACTTGCATGCTTGCTTTCAGTGACTGATGTACAAGAACACCTAGATCTTGTTGTGCTTCCCCTTTTCCTAACTTGACTCCATTTAGATAATAATCTGCCTTCCTGTTCTTACCACCAAAGTGGATAACCTCACACTTATCCACATTAAACTGCATCTGCCCACTCACCCAGCCTGTCCAAGTCACCCTCATTCTCATAATATCTCCCTCACATTTCACACTGCCATCCAGCTTTGTGTCACCGGCAAATTTGCTAATGTTACTTTTAATTCCCTCATCTAAATTATTAATATATATTGTAAACAGCTGCGGTCCCAGCACTGAACCCTACGGTACCCCACCGGTCACCGCCTGCCATTCCGAAAGGGACCCGTTAATCGCTACTCTTTGTTTTCTGTCAGCCAGCCAATTTTCAATCCATATCAGTACTCTTCCCCCAATACCACGTGCCCTAATTTTGCCCCCTAATCTCCTATGTGGGACTTTATCAAAGGCTTTCTGAAGGTCCAGGTACACTACATCCACTGGCTTTCCCATGTCCATTTTCATAGTTACATCCTCAAAAAATTCCAGAAGATTAGTCAAGCACGATTTCTCCTTCGTAAATCCATGCTGACTCGGACCGATCCTGTTACTGCTATCCAGGTGTGTCGTAATTTCATCTTTTATAATTGACTCCAGCATCTTTCCCACCACCGACGTCAGGCTAACCGGTCTATAATTCCCTGTTTTCTCTCTTCCTCCTTTCTTGAAGAGAGGGACAACATTAGCCACCCTCCAATCCACAGGAATTGATCCTGAATCTATAGAACATTGGAAAATGATTACCAATGCATCTACGATTTCTAAAGCCACCTCCTTAAGTACCCTGGGATGCAGACCATCAGGTCCTGGGGACTTATCAGCCTTCAGACCCAACAGTCTATCCAACACCATTTCCTGCCTAATATAAATTTCCTTCAATTCATCCATTACCCTAGGTCCTTTGGCCACTATTATATCTGGGAGATTGTTTGTGTCTTCCTAGTGAAGACAAATCCAAAGTACCTGTTCAACTTGTCTGCCACTTCCTTGTTCCCCATAATAAATTCACCCGCTTCTGTCTTCAAGGGCCCAATTTTGGTCTTAACTATTTTTTTCCTTTTCACGTACCTAAACAAGCTTTTACTATCCTCCTTTATATTCTTGGCTAGTTTACCTTCGTACCTCATTTTTTCTCCGTGTATTGTCTTTTTAGTTACCTTCTGTTGCTCTTTGAAAGTCCCACTCATGCTGGTCATACTCTCTTTCCCACAAGACAGAAGATACAAAAGCCTGAAAGCTTGCACCACGAGGCTCAAGAACAGCTTTTACTGTTAAAAGACTCTTGAATGAGTCTGCAAACAGTGAGATAGAAGTGGCGAGTTTAAGATCAGAGGGCACAGCCTCAGAATATAAGAACATTTCTTTAGAACAGAGGTGAGGAGGAATTTCTTTAGCCAGATGTGGTGAATCTGTGGAATTCATTGCCACAGGTAGCTGTGGCGTTGGTGAATTTAAAGCAGAGGTTGATAGGTTCTTGATTAGTAAGGGTGTCAAAGGCTATGGGAAGAAGGCAGAAGAATGGGGTTGAGAGGGTTAATAAATCAGACATGCTGGAATGGCAGAGCAGACTCATTCAGCTGAATTCTGCTCCTGATTCTTTTGATCTGTATGAACAGTATGCGAGACAAGTTTTTCACTGTATCTTGTACGTGTGATAATGATAATCCAATTCTAATTCTCATATCTTATTCTGCCAGCCAGCTTTTGATTATTAAACATAGATATACTATCAGTAAATTTGGATATTACACACTAGGACTACAGACCTAGCTTCTTGTTACTTTGGAGCAGAACACTGGCATAGTTGGTGGAGCTGCTACCTCACAGCTCCAGTGAGCCAGGTACTATGCTGACTGCTGGAACTGTCTGTTCATTTTACACATTTTCTCTATGAATATATGGATTTCCTCATTTATCCCAAAGATTCCTGGTTCCTGTATATTGCCCCTGCAGTGTAGTCAGTGGTAGAGTCTGGTGAAAGTTGATAAGAAAGTGATGTAATGATAATTGGTAAGGGCTAAAAGACCTGGTTGCCTGGTGTATAACTCCACGTATCTATGTATAAAGTTCAGGCACCGTGCCACCCCACTGGTTTACACATCCTAACCCAAAAGTGTTTTTGCCCACCAATCAATACCCAGTATATAATTTACTATTCCATGTGTGCTAATATAAAAATAAAAAATGCTGACAAAGAGTCTTCAGCCTGAGGTGTTAATTTGTAAATTGTATATTTTTGATTTTTCAGCACTTGCGTGCAGTAGTTCTGTTTAATAATCTCTTGTGGGGCATCTTATCAAAGTCTAATTTCTTTCCATACTCATTGGCTTTCCTCTTAACTGCTCAGTTGGCTGCGTTAAAAAAGCTTGATTAACTTTGTCAGACACAATTTCTCATTCATTAATCCATGCCAACTCTACCCAATCCTACATTATTTTTATGTGTGCTTTTCACATCTGTGTAATAATACATCTTGTGTCTTCAGTGCTTTTTGTGTTGCTCCAGATTAAAGCATCTGCAGCCTCTGATGCGGCCTGACCTGCTGAGCTCCTCCAGTGCTTTTTGTGTTTTTGTGTTGTAATAATAGATCTATTACTTTCACTGCTACTCGTGTTAGGTTGGCATTGGAGAACGTCCAGAGGAGGTTCACGAGAATGACCCCATAATGAAAGGGTTAATGTATAAGGAGTCTTTGATGGCTCTGGCTCTGGTCTGTACTCACAGGAGTTTAGAAGAATTGGGGGGGGGGTTCTCATTAAAGCCTATCGAATACTGAAAGGCCTTAATAGCGTGGACATGGAGAGGATGTTTCTGATGGTGGGGAGTCTGGGACCAAAGGCCACAACTTCAGAATGCAAGCACATCCCTTTAGAATAGAGATGAGCAGGAATTTCTTGAACTAAAGGGCGATGAATTTGTAGAATTCACTGCCACATATGGCTGTGGAGACCAAGTTATTAGGTATTCCGGTTCCAGTAAGATGGTGGTGCATTTGATCGCAGCAGCTTTTACGGGGTCAACGAAAGGTGCTATTGTCCTTTTTAAATGTATTTTTTATGTTTGCAAGATCCTGCAAGACATTAAGAACAAAGTACTGCATATCTACCTCATCAGCACGTTGCCAGTTGGAGGAGGAAATGAAGGATCTGTGCATGGTGCTGCTGCTTGCATCGAAGGAGGCATACAGACTAATAGCGAGTACGTTCTCAGTTGCTTTTCTTGATATCACAAGTCCCTTTTGGGCAATGTTAATGATGAATGCCACAAGTTCGATTCACTGATATTATTGACGGTGAGCAGGTTCGGATGGCAGGGGTGTTGCATAGCCTCAGTCATAGCGAGGACTAGGCCTGAAGCTGGGGTGTTGACTGTTTACAACTGCCAGGAGGGAGGAGTCGGAGCTGGTGTGCCGCACCGGGAACGATGTGGTGTGGCATCCAGGCTGGAGTCTGTGCTGCCCCCCTGTGTTTGCTCGGCAGTAGACAAGCTGTATTATGGTCCACTGCAGATTTCTGTAGCATTCATGGCTCAGGTCTGTAAGATTTTTTTTACTTGGCTGTGTTTTACTGATATCTTTATGTGCTTGCTATCTTGTATGTGTTAACTGCTATTTGCGCTTTGTGACTGTCAGCACTGTGTTTTGCACCTTAGACCCAGAGTAATGGTGTCGCATTTGC
The DNA here is from genome assembly GCF_963921235.1 of Mobula hypostoma. NCBI lineage: Eukaryota > Metazoa > Chordata > Chondrichthyes > Myliobatiformes > Myliobatidae > Mobula > Mobula hypostoma. Next base: position 94,676,716 of record NC_086100.1, on the reverse strand, counting down.
ATTCATGGGTATTTTTGTATGGTTGAATGACAATTAAACTTGAATAGAATATTCAAAGCAGTGGTTGATAGGTTCTTGATTAGTAAAGATGTCAAAGGTTATGGGAGAAATCAGGAGAACGGTGTTCAGAGGGATAATGTATCAGCCATAATGGAATGGCAAAGCAGACTCGATGGGCTCAATGGCCTAATTCTGCTTCAATGTCTTATGATTTTATGTTTTTAATTCATAGTTCCCTGTCTTCTCTCTCCTAAGTAATAACTTCCACCTTAAAGTTCCAACTCTATTTAGTTGTAAAGCCCTGAGACACTGGAACATAAATTACTTTTCTGTACTCTGGAATACAGGAGTTAAGTTAATCTCAGTACAAAAAGCACATCGTCTCAGTGTGTCCAGAATTACTTTCTACCACCTTCCTTCTCTTCTTCCTGCTGCAGTGTGGACACAGGCCATGTCTTCAAGATGTTCAGATTGTTGAGGATACAAAAATGGATGACAAAGCATGAGACCCTGAATGCAGGACAATGTGCAGATCCCTACCTTGAGAACCGAGGCGGCACTGAGCATGGGCTTGCAGATTTCTATCAAAACAAGGGGCCTGGTTGAGAGTAAGGAAAGCTGTGCTAATGGATAGTCTTTTATCTCCAGGTGAGCATCCAGTTTTATGGGTCAGTGACTGCAATGTAGCTGACGCAATAAGCTGCCTCATGGGTAACAGCATTTTGTGTGTATTGCTCAAGATTTCCAGCATCTGCGGAATCCCTTATGCTGATGGCTTCCATATTGCCTACAATTGGCACTGAACAATTCAATTTTACTGCCTGCCTTGTCCCAGTTGAGCTTCTATCTCTTCTTTCAATGCCTTAATTTACTTTGTATCCAAGGGTTAGCTGGGACTGTGTACTTTTTCTCCTTATCTAAGTAAGTTTATTCTGAGTTTACTTTAACTCAGTTCAATTTAAGTTTAAAAATTCTTCCTGTTATAGAAACATAGAAACATAGAAAATAGGTGCAGGAGTAGGCCATTCGGCCCTTCGAGCCTGCACTGCCATTTATTATGATCATGGCTGATCATCCCAACTCAGAACCCCGCCCCAGCCTTCCCTCCATACCCCCTGACCCCCGTAGCCACAAGGGCCATATCTAACTCCCTCTTAAACATAGCCAATGAACTGGCCTCAACAGTTTCCTGTGGCAGAGAATTCCACAGATTCACCACTCTCTGTGTGAAGAAGTTTTTCCTAATCTCGGTCCTAAAAGGCTTCCCCTCTATCCTCAAACTGTGACCCTATGAGGGCCCTATGATGATGAAGAATTCATCTCTAGCTTATTACCTATTTCCACAATTGTAAATATCTCAGTTAGATCAGGTGGCTTTTGAATTGTAAAGAAAAAGTTCCTGTTCATTTAGTATCTTACCATAATTTTATTCTTTAATTTAAAGGTTTTCCTAAATTGTTATACTCAGGTGTGATGTTCATAATTGTAGTACAGTTCCTCATTTCAATTCTCAAAATGTTATGTGATGAAGTCTAGTTTCTGTTTCCTTAACCTTATATTTCTGGAGTCTCCCCATTACATTTAAAGTACATGCATTGTTTTTATACCTTAAATCTGTGCCTTCCACTATTCAGTGCTTTCACTCAACCTGCACACAATTGAAATACACCTGCCAACTTTGGTGATTAACAAAACAGGCATACAGCACTAGGATTATATTCAAAAGTTTGAATTCTTAGTATATTGCTGTATGGGTGTACAATAAGTCCCCCTTTAAATTTAATTAGTTGGTTCATTGGGGTTCAGACTCAGTGTGTGGTCCAAGTGTAAATTTATGACTCACTCACCAAAAATATAGACTATCATGGTTATGCAATTCACTAAAGCCCACCTGGTTTCTTGCAGACCCAAGATGATGAGGCACAGCTTCTGCAGGTATTTAAGACTTAACTCTTCCATTGTGAATTATTCCTCTGAAGGCTGGGAAATGTTGTAAGGTAGTCCTCTTTTCTCCAGAACCTTTCCCTTTTTTATTAACTCAGGTCAGTTGATGTCTTGATAATGCCCTCTGACTATGCCTGCAGCCTTTGATATGATTTATTTCAGGAGTACAGAGTGGCACAGTGAGCACAGCACTTTACAGTGCTGAAGACCCAGGTTCAATTCCTGCCACTGTCTGTAAGGAGTTGGTGCTTTCTCCCCGTGACTGCATGGGTTTGCTCCTGGTGCTCTAGTTTCCTCTCACAGTCAATAGACGTACCAGTTGGTAGGTTAATTGGTCATTCTAAATTGTCCCATGATTAGGCTAGGGTTATCAAACATTGCTGGACTAATTGCCTCAATTAGTCAAAGTTATAAAGGTGTAAGAAAAGACAAACTACCATTTAACTGAGTAACAAATTACGTATTTAAATGAAATAAATAACAAATTAGAACATGACCAAAACTACTACAGTACTATAAAACTGTGTATTAGTTCCTAATGGTTATTGTCAGGGGAATTCATCGAGTGTATGGTGCTGTGTTCTTTTGATTGACCGTAAGTTAACAAGATCAGTGCAGACAGTAGACTGCCCTTAAATAATGCTTTTGACCATTGCATCCTGAAAATCAATGTTTTCATTGCAATATTCAAGAGGATTGTTGATACCTTCAAATTTTTCATAGTTTCTAACTTGTTGAAGTAGTGAAATCATTTCAGTTTCACTCCCAGTCATTTCTGATATCTCCAAGCCTGAATGCTTGAAATCGCAGTGAACAAAACAGTTCTAAATTTTCTTACTGCTTTTTGAATGCAAATACATGCAAGTGATGCTATTTAAAAACTGTTAGCTCTAAGCACGGCATAGAATCTCACAACCACACGACTTTCATGTGATGGACGCTAGTTAGAAACTGTTCAACAAGTCTCCTGTCTCAACTAATTGGCATAGTGTCCCAAGTAAACAAGGGGTATCCTAGCTAATTTTTAACTTAGTTTTTGTTCTTTAACAGTTGTCCAAAATAAGCAACTGCCCTGATTAACTGATGGCCCAATTAACAGCAGTAGTTTCTAAAAGATATTGGAACACAGACTTTATACAGCTGCTCGAAACTTCCACCTTTAACTTAATGGCATATTCTTGATAACTTACGGAAGGACAGGTTTTCTAACACAATCATCATCCCAGAAACAAATACTTCAGTGGATTGGCCAGGTGGATAGATTGAAAGAGCGCTGCATCCTCAAGTGTGCACTATATGGAGGTAGTTCGAGCCAAAATCCTGATAGCTCAAAGTGCAAAAATTGTTAGTAAAAGCCTTCAATTATGATAAGGGAAACTTTAGCTAATGATAGAAGCAAATGGCAATGTAAACTTTGGACCAGACAGTCAGCAGCTATGCGGTTAGTATCACTAGCATTGTAATCTAAACCAGAAAACCAGTGATCAGCCTGCATCATCATTGGAGTGCCCTTTCAGTTGTGGTAATTGTGGCAAACTCTCTTTCCAGAATTGGTTTACTTATTGATCGATAGAAATTATATCTCACCAAAGTTTGAAATTTGAATATCCATCTGTTCACATAGATGGAAGCCTATTATAGAGGTAAAGTCCTTTGTTTTTGGTGAGAAACACTTTGGACTCTTCTTCCATCTCCATCTGTAGGTAGGGCTCAGCTAGGTCCACTTTGCTGATGTGTTTTCCTCCAGAAAGGTTGACAAAGATATCCTCTATCCTGGGCAGACAGTATTGATCAACTTTCAATACTGGGTTGATGGTGACCTTAGAATCACCACAGATCCTGACAGACCCATTCTTCTTGGCTACTTGGACCATTGGTGTTGCCCATGAGCTCCATACAACCTTGCAAAGAATTCCTTCAGCCTCCATGCAACCTAGCTCACTGGTTATTTTGTCATGGGTGGTCTAAGGAACTATATGGGCTTTGAAAAACATGTGTGGCATTTTCATTTAACACTATTTTACCCTTGATATGTTTGAGTTTTCCAATGCCATCCCTGAACACTGCTGTGGCATTATCCAGTACCTTTCTTAATTTACTTTTGGTTATCTCTGTTGCAGGGGATGTGGCATGCAAATGGTGGATGGATCTCCAATCAAGTTGTAGTTGTCTCAGCCAATCATGGCCCCACTATGCAGGTCCTCCAGTTTTTTTTTAACCACATACAAATCCAATGTAGTTTGTTGGTTGTTGTATTTCACTGTTCTGAATGTCATTTCCACCAGAGTCATCCTTTATCCCATATAAATTCTTAGTTGATATCTGCAGACTTCCTTTCAGTATCTTTGAAATGCCATTAAAACTCATTTTGTGGAATGTCTGAAACAGCTGAGCCAGTGTCCAATTCTATTTTAATTAATTTGCCATTCACTTTTAGTGTCAGCCATGTTGCTTGTCTTGTGTTAGTTTTCACATTGTAAACCTCAAGACTACTCAGTCCTGTGTCACTCTCATCATTATATTTTTCATTAACAGCATGCAGATTGGTGCTCTTTTTGAAACTGCAATGACTTTTTATCTTTTCTGTGCAGTACATTTATTTTTGTCTGCCTGACATGCTCTTTGTCTGTGCCCTACTTTGTTGCATTTTCTGCAGGCTTCGCCTTTAACCCTGCATTGGTCTGGTGTATATGACCCCTGCCACAATGGTAACGGAATTTGACAGGCTAGGCAAGTTTCTGTTCATGTGTTGGAATTTTGTTCATGCGCACTTTCATTCCTGACAGCAACTCAGTTGGATCACTTCTGTTTCCATTGACACAGCTTTTTCAACTGGTCTTTTAAATGTAAGTTGTGGTTCAGTTAGGTACTGTTTTTGTATGCCTTCTTGTAAACTTCAACAAATTAAGTGATTTCTCAGTACATCAATGCTCAGACAAACTTTTCAATTCAGACAAGTGCACTGAAATTGATTCCCCTTCCTTTTAATTCTGCTTATGAAACCTGAAGCATTCTTTAGTCAACAATGGTTTCAGTTCTAAATGCTCTTGCATTACTTTCACGATATCAGCAAAGCTCATTTTGGCTGGTTTGGTTGGAGCAGTTAAATTAAGCAAACTGTGTGCTTTCCCACCTAATGCGCTCAGAAAAATGTCCATATCATTTGCTTCAAAATATGGCTCAATCCGCTCAGTATAAAATACCCAGTTATCTTTTTTGCAATTGAATGTATCTATCTTTCCAATGTAGCTAGCCATTTCTGCCCTCTTTTATTTATGAACTTGTGAATTTGTCTATTTTCTGCTTTTTTATTACTTGAACATCTCTTCCTTTCTGAAGAACACATACTGTGCTGGTTTTTACTTGATTGTTTCTCGCTGTGCTTCTTTTAACTCGGAACATCTCACTGCACTTCAACAGGTAGGGAGTCATCTTGGGTTCATTTAAAACTTCCTTGTTGCTACTGTTATGTTTGTAACTTCAAAACATAAAAACTAATTGAAAGGAAACATGGAGCTCGAATAACGTGTACATTCTTAGTTTTATTTTTAGTGAGATGCCTACATATGACATGGTGGTGTGATAATGTATGCCATTCACTTAGTTACATATAACCCATAATGAATTAATTAAGCAAACAAAAATGCTTATTTAAACAATATATTTACAACATTACTCAAATATTACTGCAATATTAAATACACAACATATAGTAACATACCTTTTCCATCATTTATGTTACCTTGGTTTTCAGAGTTTGAAAATTTTCAGTGTGTGCTTTGTAGGTAGCTGAGAAAAAGCTATGATGATGTCCAATGTCAAAGAATCTTTCCCACTTATTATATGAATATAGCCTGCTTTGTTTGTTTATTCGCTGCTTCGTTTGGATGTATTCTTGGATATACATGTATGGTTGAATGACAATTAAACTTGAACTTGAACCATGTGATGCCCTGGTTAAGATTTCTACTGCTATGCTGTAGGTATCTCATTTTAGCAGTTTTCTGTAAGAGCAGTTTGTCCTGCTCTTTTAGTTTTGGCTAAAAATAAGGAGCCATATTGTTCAAATTATGAATGTTGTGTCAGCCAATCAGGATGATGGAATCGGGAAAAGGTTCTAGAGAGAGCAGGGTGGAGAGAGATTTGTGACAGACAGTGGTCAGGTTTGTGGTTTTTTGGCAGGAGACGTGGAGAGGAGAGGATCCAATCTGAAGGGGAGACCCTATTGCAAGGAGTGCTTTGCGAGACGAAGGAATCCATGGAGGGAAGTTCTACCTGTAATTGGTGATGAGAATTTAGAGCCATGAGTAAAGCTATACACCCGACCAATACATGAGCTCCAACATTGTGTGTACACTAAGACTGTTTTAATTGTAATGGGCCCTTTTATTTCTTTTTTTCTTATTAACTGTTCGATAAAGCTGAAATTGGTAAATATACTTTCTTTATAATTTTATGCTGGTGTACAATCTGTTATTTCTTGGTGACTGATAATCGTGTATGGGCAGAATTTACACAGCATTCACTTTTAAATAAAGGTTCCTTTAATCAGAATTCCAATGTTCCCATTTGGTTGAAGCCCAGATCATACTGACCCTAGACATATGTTGCTTATGAAAGATGGCCTTCTCACTGCTGAGTCACGTGGCCATTAGCAGAGTGAGCTAATCAGCCGAGTTTGTATACGATCCCCAGTGAGATGGTTACAACTATATGCAACTGAATAGAAAAACCTTGAAGAAAAGTAGGAAATATCTTTTTATATTTTGTATAAATGAAGTTATCTGTTTCATACTAGCATCTTAAAGTATAACTCATGGTGACTCAATTTCACCATGATAATTCTTGATGTTATCTTTAATGCAGTCACATCTGAGTTTGTGGTACCAGTTAAATTCAGACCTGCATCACTAGTTAAGTTTGTTTGTAGAGCACAGATGAAATTTGTGAAGGTCTGTGGCTTCAAGGATATGCTATCAACATCCAGAGAGATAGCACTGTATGTGATCAGGAGAGCACCAAGACCAAATGAATCCTGTAGATTTCTGTAGAAGATTGTTACTGTGCAAAGAATGAAATGTGAACCAAAAAGTTTCCTTCTGTGTTGCTCAACACCACACCTGATGATATGTTAACTCTCTGTCTCTGTGAATGGGAGTACTCTGGAAACTAGCTTGGTTGGCATGGACAGGTTGTGCTGAAGGGCTTGTTTCCAAGCTGTATAGCTCTAGCACTCTAAATGGTGTCTAACCTGGTGAATCATATTCATAAGGAGATGTGTCACGGAAACTGGCCCTTTGGCCAATTGAGTGATTGATGACCATTAAACACTTATTTTCACTAACCTAAAATTATTATCATTTTTTTATTTTCCCCTGATGTTCATCAACTTTCCCAAGACTCTACCACTCAGCTTCACACTAAGGGTGACTTACAGTGGCCAGTTAACTTACCAAACCACATGTCTTTGTGATGTTGGAGGAAATGAACCCCCGGAAGAAATTCACATGGTCACAGAGTGAATAGGTAACCTGCACAGAGAAAACACTCGAGGCCAAGATTGAACTGGGTTTCTGGTGTTGTGATAGCCACCCCACTGTGCTGGAATTTATATAGTTCACGTATTTTCTGTTTACACTACCACACATTTTATCCAACGGCTGAAGTCCTTCTTTGAAACAGTGATCACCAAGCTAGTCGGCCTAACATCAACTGCCATGAAAATGATTCATTCTTTAGTAAGAAAGTCACAATAAAACACTTCAAGCATAGTTTGTAAAATCAGAATAATAGTACGAAAGAGAAATTGTACTTAGCAGGTTTATCAAAGTTCTCTGAGGATTTAACTAAGAGTATAGATAAACGCAAGCCGATATGGGTCAAAGATGGTAGATTTGGCAGGAAGACCGAAAAGCAGAGTATCCTTTGAGTGGTGTGCAATCATTAAATGTTGATGCTCAGAGAGAACTGAGTGACCTTTTACGTAGAACAGGGAGAATTGAACAGTACAGCACAATACAGGCAATCATTTCTGACCTTTTAACCTACTGTAATATCAATCTAACCCTTCCCTCCCCATAACTCTCCATTATTCTTTTATCCATATGCTAACCTAAGAGTCTCTAATGTGTCTGCCTCTACCACCACTCCTGACAGCACGATCCACTCACCTACCACTGCTCCAGCTTTAAATCCACAAATGTTCCTGACTCCTGATGTTCCAGTCACACACCCAGCCCCCAGTTCAGTTTCCAGCCCCAGCCTCATACTGGGACATACCTACCTGCATTCTGGATGTCCAGCTCACACTGCAGACCAATGATTGAGCTAGATGCCTGGATTTCCAGCTTTTCAGAGTTTAACCCTAACACTCTAAAACACTTCTAATTCAGTTTTGTTTTACATGTTACACAATAATGTAAAACATTTTTTCAGTGAAGCTAGTTTGTTTAAAGGGAGCACAAAAAACTGGGCCCTGGTGAGTTTAAATTATGCATGGAAATCAGAATCAGGTGTGTTTCAAAGGAGCTTGCCAAAGAAGGCCCCAGTGAGGCTAAAGGAAAATGGAAAACAGCCCTGGTGAATTTCAAAGTAATGATTGAAATGGATCCTGGTTAATTTCAAGTGTGTGAAGGAACATGAGCCCAGGTGTGCAGGAACCAGGGTCCTAGTGTGCTAAAGACAGTACAGTAATTAGGGCCCTGAAGAGTCGTATATTGAATCATCAAGATTTCCAAACAATACAGCAGATTGTTTTTAGAAATCTACCATTAAATCATTGCAATGGTGTAGCAATAGAGTTTGTTAGGAGGGTAAAATATATTGCTGGTTAATATTTATATTTTTAGAAACAATATAAATTTTATGGATGAAGGGTCTCGACCCAAAAACGCCGACTATTTACTCTTTTCCATACATGCTGCCTGACCTGCTGAGTTCCTCCAGCATTTTGTGTGTGGTGCTTTGGATTTCCAGCATCTGCAGATTTTCTCATGTTTATAACTTTCATAGTCTTCTGCATTTCTTTGAAGAAGCATTAGGATAGGGAAATTCATTTTAATTTCATCAACAGCAACTGCACAGACAAGATGGGCTGAAAACGCTTCCGTAAACAGATTCTGTGATCTGAGTATTTTTCTGAAGCAATCTTAATTCCTGGAACAGTCAAATGAAAGTATGAAATGTATAGAGAAAAAGAAGAGGCAGATGTATAGCAAATAATCAGTAGAAACAAAAGGATTATGACAGAGACATCCAATGATAGAAATTGCAGGAGGGGCCTACCAGGAAAGTAGCAACTCACAACCAACAAGAATTATGATTTTAACAGCCGTATTAGTAGGAATGGGAATTGTTTGAATTGGAAGTCCAATTTATTTGTGACCCATGTTTTCAATTGAAATGTGTATTTGATAATAGGGTAGATATAATTTTATATACCTCAATTCAATCTCCATCTTTCCATATTACTCCCTTATAAAATACCAGGCCCTCTGAGCCAATGCCAACTCATCATTCCCCATAATTCCACTTCCCACTTATGTCCTTGTTTAGAAGCTGTAAGTGTAAATAATTACCCTTACCTCTGATGAAAGAAGTTTACTCATGAAGCTGCTAAATATCTTTGGAGCTTTGACAAGCCTGAGGATTTCCCACTATATTGTACCGGGGCTGGGACGATTGACTGTTGACCACCACAGTTATCTTCCTATGCACAAGATGTGTATTTCTCCATTGCATATCTATACTGACCTCTGTTTTACCAGGGAAAGCATTCTCAATTTACCATTGGAAGTTTTTTGTACGTGTTTAGATTAAGGCTTTAACAAGGTGAGGTCCTGTGAAACCAAAAGTAACCAGTTGACTACATTACAAAACTTCTAATACTTTGCTGATGATTCAGTATGGACTGATTAGGCAGTAATTAGTTGGATTTTATTTATCCCACTGCTTGTATTGGTTATGGTATTGGCATTGGTTTATTATTGTTTCATGTACCAAGGTACAGTGAAAAGCTTGTCTTGCATACTATTTAACCATCACATTGCATTGAGCTACATACAGCAAAACAGTAACAATGCAGAATAAAGTGTAAAGCTACCAAAAATGTCCGTGTTCATTTTCAAGTTTAATTGTCATTCAACCATACATGAATACCAATGAATACAGCCAAACGAAACAGCGGTACTCTGGGGCCAAGTTGCAAAACACAGCACCAACAGCCATACACAGCACAAGGCACTTACAGCACATATAAGACAGCAGTAAAATATAGTCGCACATCAAAGTATAGTCCAAGTCCCTGAGTCCATGAATGCTGCAGCTGTCTACAGGTGAATACAGTACAGTTTGTCTCCTGTCGAGTGAACACTGGGGAGCAGCACCAACTCCAGCATGGACGCTGCAGCTGTCTACAGGTGAATACAGTACAGTTTGTCTCCTGTCGAGTGAACACTGGGGAGCAGCACCAACTCCAGCATGGACACTGCGCCACACTGCCTCCAGCACTCTGGTGGAGCACCCTACTTCGATGCCTTCCTCTGGGCGGCTGCAAGCAGGTGACACGGTGGCTTTGGCCTAGTCCTCACTAAGACCAAGACCATGCAGCTCTCCTGCTGTTCTCCAATAAACCAATGTATTGGACATAGACCGTGAGACATAGGAGGAGAATAAGGTCATTTGGCCCATCGAGTCTGCTCCACCATTCAATCATGACTGATCCCTTTTTTCCCTCCTCAGCCCCCCTCCCTAGCCTTCTCCCTGTAACCTTTGATGCCGTGAAGAAGCTATGAAGCTCTGCATTAAATACACACAATGACCTGGTCTCTACAGCTGCCTGTGGTAATAATTTCCACAAATTCACCGCCCTTTGGCTAAAGAAATTTCTTCACATCTCTGTTTTAAATGGATGCCCCTTTATCCTGAGGCTGAGTCCTCTTGTCTTTGAATGCCCCACCATGGGAAACATCCATTCCACATCTACCCTGTCTAGGCTTTTCAACATTTGAAAGGTTTCAATGAAATCCGTCTCATCCTTCTAAATTCCAGTGAGTACAGACCTAGGGCTATTAAGTGTTCCTTGTATGATAGCCCTTTCATTCCTAGAATCATCCTTCTGAACCTCCTCTGAAACCTCTCCAATGCAGAACATTGTTTAGATGAGGAGGCCAAAATTGTTCACAATACTCAAGGTGAGGCCTCACCAGTGCCTTATAAAGCCTCAGCATCACATCCCTGTTCTTGTATTCTAGACTTGTAGCATTCCACACCACCAGTGTCCAACAGGGTCTTGCGATCACAAGAAGAATGACTAAGACAATCACTCGCTGTTAGACTGCACACCTCCTTCACTCACCAATGCCTCTCTGACGCAGGCAGCATTACGGCCCGCAACAAGTCCAGCTCCTTCAGTTTCCCCACCAGTGAGCAGCTCGCTGATGGGATAGACCTGCAGTACTTCAAGTTCTTAATGTCCAGCAGTGTCTTGTAGTTGTAAAAAATACATTTTAAAAGATGATAACACCTTTGGTTGACCTTAAAGATGCCACTGCATCTGAGTGCACTGTCATCTTACCGGTGCAGGTAAATGATAAATTAGAAAATCATGACGATGTAGATTATGAGGTCAAGAATCCATCTTATGGTACAAGAGGTCTGTTGTGCACTATTTTCTGCATTGGCAGTTGGATATCAACATAGCTACACTATAGGATCAGTTTGGATGGAGACATGAATTTTTCAGTACAAGGCTGGGATCTTTTCTGGTCTTAGCCTGATTTGTATCCATTGCTTTCACATTTTTCTTGATATCATGTGGAGTGATTCAAGTTGTCTAAAGACTGTCTTCTGAATGTTGGGGGTGTTAAAAGAATACTGTGATGGGTCATTCACTCCACACTTCAGCCTAATAATGTACAGGCCTTAAGACCAGTGATGCTCCTGGAGCCGTTGCCTATCCTGAACTGTTTAATTAGATTAGATGTGACTATGAAGCTTTGACTTGTTGGTTGCAGGATTGATTACTGCATGCTGTTATTGTTTAGGGCACATGTAGTCCTGTGTTAATGCTTTGCTAGATTGGTACCTCATTTTTCACTTTGAGCATGTCTTTCCTCATACTTTCCACCTGGCTTCATGGTTCTGCTGTCAACATTTTAGCCTATTTCATTCTGCCTGTACACTAATGCATTGTCAATTCCAGTTAATCTCTTCTGACAGTAGGACTGCACATACCCAGGGAATATAGTGAAGGAATTTGGCACAATATATAGGAGCAGAATTAGGCCATTGAGTTTGTCATTCAATCATGGTTGATTTTTATTTCCCAATCTCATTCTTCTGCTTTCTCCCTATATCCCCTATAACCCTCAATCCCCTACCAATCAAGAACCTATAAAACTCTATTTTAAGTACACCCAATGACTTTGTCTTTACAACTCTATGGCAATGAATTCCACAGATTCACTATCCTCTGGCTGAAAAAATTCCTCCCTAGTTTTAAAGGAATGTCTTCAGTGAATGGGGATGGAAAAAAATCAGCTATGACTGAATACACAAGCACAATTGTAGATGCCAGAAATCTGGAGTAACACACACAAACTGCTGGAGGAACACAACAGGTGAAGCAATATCTACAGAGGGAAATGTTCAGTTTCGGGGCGAGACCCTTTATCAGGATTGGAGAAGGCGTCCCTCAGTCTAATGAATGGTCTTCTTCCAACGTGATGACTGTCTATTTTCCTCTGTAAACACTGTCTGACCTGCTGAGTTCCTCCAGCATTTTGGGTGTGTCTTGAGCCATGATTGAATAGTGAAGCAAACATAGAAGGAAGAGGTAGAAGTGATTAGTGGGTAAAATCGCTCAGAGTCTGTACTTAAAACTAGACAGGCTACCTGGTCCTGCTCTAAGTGGCCAAATGGAATGCATGATTGTTTGCTGAGAGATTTACTGGTGGGTATAACAAAGGCTTTATCTATCACTCACTAGTCTTGCTCAGATATGGCCATGGGTCAGGAGACTGAAGGATTGCAGCTGTCCTAATGCTGTTGGAAAAAATTGACAAAATTATTTATCACTTGCAGAACGTAGATAGATCTACTTCAAATCTTGAGGCTTGTATTCACTGGAGTTAATAAAAGTGAGGGGTGACATAATTACACAATGTAAGACACAAGAAACTGCAGATGCTGAAAATGGGAGCGACACACAACCTACTTGAAGAACTCAGTGGGTTAATCTGTATTGGTGGGAGGAAAGAAATTTTCACCATTTCAGCTCTTTTCCTCAATCCCAAATGACTTGTCCATCCTTGACCTTCTCTGCTGGGAGGATGAAGCCCAACACAAACCGGAGGAGCTAACAAGTTATATTTCGCCTTGGTCATCGACAACCTATTTTCATGAATACTGAGATTTCCAACTTTAGGTAAACCACCCCCTTCTTCTGTACCCCTCCCACTGTGCTCCCCCACCTTCTCCTTCTGATGATCTGATCCTCTCATGTTTGACCCTCCTTCTCATTCTTCCCCAAGCCCCTTTCACCATCTTTGTCCCCTTCTTTCTCCTCTATCCACCTAATTCACACAAAGGTTTGTCCTCACCACCTCCCCCACCTTCCACCTATTTCCAGTTTTTCCCTTTTCCTCTAATGGTCCTATTCTCATCTCCTTTACTTATCAGTATCCAGCACTGGTGTTCCTGCTTATCTCCTTCCAGCAGCTGTCTCCTTTTCCACACTCCACTCTCCCACCTTGCTCCATTGGTTGTATTTTCTCCCTGTCTGTCTGCCTCCATCTATCATTTTTACCTCTCCTACTGGGCACACCCCTTCATGGTACAAGCAGACTTTGAATATTTTTAAGGTAGAGGCATATTGAATCTTGATAGGCAAAGGGGTGAAAGGTGAGCAGGGGAGAATGCAGAGTTTTAGTTGATCTTATTGAATGGTAGAGTCCCCCTTCTGCTCCTTATTTGTATGTTTCTACACTTGCATAATACATTTTAGCCAGTCTTCTCTCATAGATAAAAAAAGCTTCAGTCCTCACATTTTCATAAAATCTGTGCCCTCTGTGTCCTCTTGATTGCTAATAAATCCCCCTCAATGTAGCATCTATGACAGTGGACTATAGTTTATCATTGGCCCAATGAGTGTTCACGCAGTGTAAACTATAAACTACTTGCTAAAATTTCAAGGGAGCTAAAGAAACTGCGAGGTGTGTTGGTTTAAGGGTGGGGGGGGGGGGGCCAAGAATCCCAGACTGTGGTGATTGGCAAAAATAACCAGAGAGTAGGGGACATACAGTTCGTTGCTGTAACCTAGGATGAATTGCCCCAGGGCTGGTGGATGCAAATTCAAAAATAACTTTCAAAAGGGAATTGGATTCATTCATGGGGAATAAATCTGATGCCAAAAAGAAAGACTGGGTGAGTGAGATTAAATAGATACTTTACGATGAAAACACAAGAGATTCTGCTGACGCTGGAAATCCAGAGAAACACACACAAAATGCTGGAGGAAATCAGCAGGTCAGGCAGCATCTATTGAAAGGAATAAACAGTCGACATTTTAGGCTGAGATCCTTCATCAGGACTGGAAAGGAAGGGGGAAGAAGCCAGAATAAGGAGGTTGGGTAGAGGAAGGAGTACAAACTAGAAGGTGATAGGTGAAGCCAGGTGGGTGTGGGAGGAGGGTTGACGTGAGAAACTGGGAGGTGGTAGGTAGAAAAGATAAAGAGCTGAAGAAGGAATCTGATAGGAGAGGAGAGTGGACCCTGGGAGAAAGGTAAGGAGAAGGGAGCACCAAGGTGAAGTGATAGGCAGGTGAGGAAAAGAGAAGAGGTAAAAGCCAATACAGGCAAAAAGGGGTGATTGGCCTCCTTCTGTGCTTATTATTTTAAATCATGGAAAATCATGGAATGGAATTTAATATATTTTTAACATAGGTGGTTAAAGATTAACTTTATTTGAAATGTACATCAAAATATACAGCGACATGAGAAAATCTGCAGATGTTGGACCTCCCTTACCTCCATTCAGGGCCTCAAACAGTCCTGTGAGTCTGTTGGGGTCATATATTGTATCCGGTGCTCCCAGTGTGGCCTCCTGTATATCCGTGAGACCCGACGTGTATTGGAAAAACAGGGATCTTCCAGTGGACACCCATTTTAATTCCACTTTTCATTCCTATTCTGACATGTCAATCTATGGCATCCTCTACTGTCACGATGAGGCCACACTCCGGTTGGAGGAACAACACTTTATATTCTGTCTGCGTAGGCTCCAACCTGATGGCATGAACATCGACTTCTCTAACTTCCGCTAAGGCCCCTCTCTTTCACCATTCCTGTTTCCCTCTCTCATCTTATTTCCTTCCTGTTCATTACCTACTTCTGGTGCCCTGCCCCCTTCCCTTTCTTCCATGGTCTACCCTCTCCTGTCCGATTCCCACTTCTCCACCCTTTTATTTTTTTCACCAATCAATCCCCCAGCACTTTGCTTCACCCCCCTCCCAGTTTCGTATATCACCTACTACCTTGTACTTCTTCCTCTCTTCCCCCCACTTTCTTGCTCAGACCTCATCTTTTTTTCCAATCCTGATGAAGGGTCTCGACCCAAAACTTCGACTGTTTACTCTTTTCCCTATATACTGCCTGGCTTGCTGAGTTCCTCCAGCATTTTGTGTGTGTTGCTTGAAAACATAAAGTGAAATGTGTAGCTTGCATCAGTGAAGACTGTGCTGGGCAGCCACACTTACGGCACCAACATTGCATGCCCACAACCCCAACTGTACATCTCTGGAATGTGGGAGGAAAACCGAGCACCCAGAGGAAACCCATGTGGTCACAGTGAGAACAGACTAACTCCTTACGGACAGCAACAGGAGTTGAACCCTGATCTTACAGCAGGTGCTGTAAAGCATTGTGCGAACTGCTATGCTGCCATGCACAGAGATGTGCTCTTAGTATGACGGATTACATTGTAGAATGTGGATATATATTGGGGCCCTGATGAAATTAAAGTGAGAGTGAGAATTCACACACAGCTTTAAGCAATAAAATTGCCATAGATTTACTCACTCTAAAATACTTCTCATCTTTTATTTCCCTTGCTGGTAATCTTGGCTGAATTCATGCTAGTTTCAACTTGAAGGTTCTCTGTTGCCTTTTAATATGAGACCCCGATTGCACTGAATGCAGAACCTGAAGGATATGATTTCTCAGTGCAATCGGGGTCTTGTATTAAAAGGCAACAGAGAACCTTCAAATTGAAACTAGCATTTGTGATTCAGGTTGTTTTGTTGATCATCCTGTTGGGCTGTTGGGATGACAGAGAGGTGATGAGAAAAGGGGAAGATCAGGAATGGCAGGAGGTGAGGGGTGAGAGAACAGGTATAGCCAGAGAGGCCTCACAAGGTGATACATAGTTCAGGGAACAGCAGCTATAAGCCGATCTTTCTGCGGAATAATGCAGGTGGAGACTGAGGTTCTGGAAAATACATCTACTTCATATTGCAGAACAGAACTACAGTTGTTGATGCTGGAGGGAGTGCAGAGGAGACTCCCCAGGACAGGCAGCTGTGGAGTCCGGGTCATTGAGTGTATTTAAGGTGGAGGTGGATAGGTTCTTGATTAGTCAGGGCATGAAAGGTTATGGGAAGAAGAGAGAATGGGACTATTTCAGCCATGGTGAAATGGCAGAGAAGACTCAATAGGCCAAATGGCCTAATTCTGTTCCTATTGCTTATGGTCTTATGTTGTCTGGTTGGAGGATTTAGTTAGGAGAAATTATATAAGGTGAGCTTCTTTTCCCTGGAGTCAAAGAGGCAAAGTGGGTAACTTGACGGAAGTATATAAGATTATGAGTCAAAATAGGTGGGATAGAGGAGTTTAAAAGGGGACTTGAGTTTTTTCACACAGAGTGTAAAAAAAATTGGCTCGTGATCCTGATGTCGGTAGTGGGTAAATTATTAGAAGGTATTCTAAGGAATAGGATGTATAAATATTTGGGGTAGACAGGGCCTGATTAGGGTCTGGTCAACATGGCTTTGTGCATGGCAGGTCATTTCTAACCAATCTTAAAGAGTTTTTTGAGGAGGTTACCAGGAAAGTTGATGAAGTGGATGCTGTCTATGTGGACTTTAGCTAGGCATTTGACAAGCTCCCACATAAGAGGTTGGTCCAGAAGTTTCAGTCACTTGGCATTCAGGACAAAGTATTGAATTGGATTCAACATTGGCTTAGCGAGAGAAGCCAGAGAGTGGTACTAAATGGTTGCCTCTTTGACTGAAGGCTTGTAACTAGTGGTATGCCGTAAGGATTAGTACTGGGTCCATTGTTGTTTGTCATTTATATTAATGATTTGGATGATAATGTAGTAAACTGGATCAGCAAATTTGTAGATCACACTAAGATTCTGGGGGTGGGGCGGAGTAGACAATGAAGAAGGTTATCAAAGGTTACAACAAGGTCTGGAGCAGCAGAAAAAATGGGTCAAAGTATGGCAGATGGAATTTAATGCAGACAGGTGAGAGGTGTTGCACTTTGGGAGAACAAACCAGAGTAGGTCTTACAGAGTGTGGTAAAACAAAGGGATCTGTTTACAAAAACACTCAAATGTTTGACATCAGCCAGGATTAAGCAGTTTATCCATTACCCCGATCATTCCTTTTCTGTACTGCCATCCCATTATGACTGACATGTATGCCATTTACTCAAAATGCATTACTCAATTCACCAAGGGTTATTTGAAAGCATCCTACAAACCTGTGATATCAGCCACTCAAAAGTAGAAGAGAAGCTACTGTATAATTAGATTACTCTGTCCTGTTAAAATAGATCTCTGATTCTCAGTTGTCACTGGTAAAACCTGACCATACTGTGAGATCATCCTCACCATAGGCATGGCAGTGGATCTAAAACTGATTCACTACCACTTTTGGAAGGCTACTTAAGAATGATCGTGGTCGGGCATGGCAGGGAGAGTTTCTTCCTTCTCCTGTCTGCGTGAGATGTGGGACATTTGAGAGACTTTGAACTTTTTACTGTGCTCATGGACTTCTTCATCAAGTTACGGTATTGTTGCATTGTTGTAACTATATGTTACAATTATGTGGTTTTGTTAGTTTTTGCAGTCTTGGTCTGTCCTGTGTTTTGTGATATCACACTGGAGGAAACATTGTATCATTTCTTAATGCATGCATTACTAAATGACAATAAAAGAGGACTACGTGTCTTCATAATCTAATAAATGCTAACCTAGAGCTCCAAATGAGTATGAAGTTCTCTAACCTCCACATCTTTCATTCTTTACTTTTGATTATCTCTATATCATCTTCACAACACTTCATGAATACAAAATAGAACCAAGTCATGATTCCAAACTGTACTTATACCTCTGGTCAAAACCCAGTGATGGTCAATTATCCTAGTAGTGCTCCTGCGTCTAAGATGCTAGAAGGTTACTCTCTTCTCGTGGAGTTGGTTGCAGATGGTCCTGACAGACATATGTCTTTACAATGCAGGGATAAGGCATTCTTTATATTTAAAGATGTATGCAGTGTTATTCTCCAAACATGTCACCTGTCCTTTTTCAATTTATACATCTTAATGGAACTAGATTGACCTTAATTAACCTGCAAAGCCATCCATTTTTGACCAAAACAGTTGGCTTTTGATTAAATTGTTTTACATTTATTTCAGTTTCTTTATTTTCTTCCCTCACTGGGGTCTTTTGCACAAAATTCTGCAAGAGTGAACATACTAGGCAGAATTGTGAGACTTTCTGTGTAGAAAGTGTTCGCCACCTCAGACTTCAACCAGACAGTGTTAGGCTATATCAATACAATAGCCATATATGTGTTTAATGTTAAAAAGGATTGTCAGCCAGCCAACAATTATTATGTTATTGCATTAGTTCTAACTTACTGTAAGTATCCTTTTTTTTATTAAGTGCAATCGTGAACAATAGCCAGATCAGAAATGCTGATCAAGTTAACTTGTTCCCAAAGAGAACTCTGATAGGCCAATCGGATAGTTCACTGCTGCTCAGTGATAGAACACCAAAAAAAATCATATGTACAATTAAGAAACATTAAAAAATAATAGAAATACTGGAGTCATGATGATCATGAAGAAGTCTGCTGGAAAGAGAGACATTTATACACATGCCATCGTCCATAATTCAAAGAGATTGAAGGATAAGGTTGCAGAGTGACAAAACGTGGCAGGAGCACTTGGAACTAAAAACTAATCCCTACTGGGAGAAAACAGCACCTGCTCTTTCCGCACTGTTCTCCAGCAGTTTAAGGATTAAGTCCAGTCGGAACATAACTCACAAGTGCTCTTGAAAGTCAGGTATAAACCCTACCTATTAACAACCAAGCATTGCCATCCTGGTCCCCTTCATGATAGCTAATGAAGGAGCATGTGACTTCCCTCCCAGAGATGATAGGTGTTTGTGCACTTGACTCTTGAAGGCTTGGACCCCATTGTTGCAGATGTTTCCAACCACAGTGTCTGAAAGGCTGATAGCACAGTGAAGGAAGCTTCTATCCAGTGTATAGGTTCTCGCATCGGGCATAGAAACAGCATGAGCAGGCATAGATATACTTGATCGTGTGGTGCACCGTCTCTCATTAGATGAAGGCAGCATGGCGCGAAGGTCTGCACGGCTGTGGCTGGTGTGCATTTTGTATAGCACAGTAGCTGCAGCAACCTGTCGTCTGTGGTGTAAGCTACTGATGGCTAGTTTCTCACAAGCTGTGGCTTCATCTACACCTATAATGCTGAGAGCCTTTCTTTGAATGGAATCAATCTGGCTGAGGACACTATCTGAGGCATTCATCCATGATAAGCAGGTATACTCCATGATATTTCATACCTGGGCTTTGTAAACCATGGCTCTGCCCTCTGTCTAGTTTGGATGCTACTTTCTGCAGTACTCCAAGCCTTTTGGAATATAGAAGAATTGGGTGTGATGCTTGCTTTACACAAGTTTTACTTTTTATTGATGTCAACAGAGACCAATATAGGACAATGTATAAATACAGATTTCCACACAACTGTATTACTATTCCACCAATGGGCTCGGTTAAAATAATTAACTCAATCTGAATCCCAGCCATTGATGTGAATACAAATTCTTGGTCATTATAACTAAAAACATACAAGGAAGGAAATACTGATATTGCTAAAGCAATAGACATAATCACAACATGTCCCAAATCATTTTAAACTATTGAAGTACTTTTTTAAACTCAAGGCGGCAGACAATATTTACATAGCATGATCCCACAAAGAGAAATGTAATATATGTTCCTGTTTTAGACGTTACTGAGTATGTTATGACATTTTCTGGTTGTATGTTCATATAGTGTACTTTATTTCTGTGATTGGTTTTGGACAATGGGTTAAATGACATCTCTTGTTGAACAGTGTTATGGGAACTTTACACCTCCTCTTGGGGAGGAAGACGGCATCTTGATTTAATTTCTCCACTTTAGCACAAGTGCAGGGCTTGAAAATAATTGTATAACCATGTAATGATAGTCCATCTGAAGATCTGTTAAAAGCTTCAGAAATTTCCAGGGTGATGGTGACTTACTAGAACTGTTTAAAAGCAAATAAATCCACTGGACCACAACATAGACTAGAAGATTATAGTGGGACAATCATTCAGAAAACTATTCTGCTATGAAGGGTTCCAGCATTTCACTAAAGGCAATGCTGAAATAATTATCTCTGCTCATTTCTTCACTCTTCACCCTAGCTATTTGCTGTTTGCCAACAACATTGTAATTACATCACCACATGGGAAACATTCACCCCTGTGAACCAAACCACATGAACCAGCTTAACATCTTCTGATTCGTTTTAGCTTCTTTTGGAGTGCTGATCTGATGCTTGCACTGGGGCACATGTTCAGCTGTTTTTATCTGCTATTGGAGTAAGCTGAACAGGAAGTTTGTGATCTTGCAATTTTTAATATTGCCCTGCCCACTTGAGATATATATCTCGTTGGTATTGTTTCTGGAGTTCATTAAAACATGGTTCAGACATTAAACCTTTACGAATGCTCTTAGTCATAATTTTACTTCTTTCCTGTTTTCCTTTAATTTTCTTGCTTCACCTTTCCTGACTTTTTTCCAGCTCCGCTCTGATGACGCCAATGAGTGAATTAAATCAGTTTGTGATTAATACTTACTTGACCATGAAAGTGTAAAATGCTGAGCTTAATTCTTTCAGCCAATGTGTTGCAGGCAATGAATAAAGATCAGAAATGAAACTATTCCTGTTTCCTCCCCCACCTCATTTCCAGCTCAGGTGCATTGAAAATTGTTCTATTCTCTCAAATTATACTTTAGCTAAGGTCAACTAATGGGAGAGATTAAAGAGCTTCTTATGCATGTACTGCTCTCAATGATGAGACATTAATCATCCATTAATGATCTTGGGATGCTTAGGGCTACGTTCAGAACAGCAGAACCATGCAACAAATTTAGAAATAGCTTGCCTTCTGTACTTGATCACTCTTGAGGTCATTCTACAGCAACAAGGTAGCTAAAACCTTTGCAAAATAAAATTGTTTCTTTCCTAATGAAAATTCCTTTAAATAAATATAAACTATTATTTAATTCATTTGCACAGCCATTTTTGAAGGAAGCTTTGCAGAATCAAGTCTATGTAATCAGATCCAATTTCACATTGAATGTTTTAGTGAAGTAAGAGTTAAGTTTCAAAAATGCCAAATGCACAGTGACCTATGTATTTAAACTGACCTATGATCAGTTACCTATTAGGACTAATTACTGTGTATGGGACACTATGAAGAAGTCATTCACAATGCCCATTTTTCCCCTTTTTAATATTAAACATGTTAGTGAAACATTTGTAATCAACTCTAATAAATATTACCTTATCTATGTTTATCCAGTTACAGGTATCAATTATTAGCCCACTATTAAAGCATTTTCAGCCAGGAATGTGAACACTAAGATTTCTAACTATTGACTAATTCTACAAAAGGTTGATTGAATACCTTATGACACATGCAAATAATTTTCTTTCTTTCATCATTCTGACAACTTTATGGTTTCTACTTTTCCGAAGGCATTGATTGCTGAAATAGAACTTAGAATGATAAAACCTATTATTATGTGAAATGCTAAACACTCTAAGTTAATTTTTAAATGGATAAAATTAAAACAATAAACAATGGCTATTATAAGCTCATGAGGTTGCAGTCTTGCTGAATTATCTTTAGTATTTTCAGAGACTGTGACAAAGGACATTGTTGACAGTTGTGTGTGTGGTGTTCTTATATTTTAGAAAAGATTTTGAGATGCATTGCTGTGGAAGTTAAGTAAAGAATGTTGACGTCAGTGGAAATATTTTGCAAGTGACATGTAATTAGTCAGTGGATAGACAGAGATAATGGCAATATGAAGTCAACTTAGGACCAGTAGGATATAGAATTTGGTTTTAGATTTTCTTAATTTATGTCTTTCCATACCATCCTGAGCTCTAAATCACAAGCTCAGTGACATGTCGGGAAGCCAATCAGTCAGCCATGGTGGGTGACCTCAAGTCCTTAAGAGCCCAGCTGTGAAATGGTTCAAACTTGCTGCAGAGTATTCTAGCCCAGTGAGTTGGGTAGCATTGGCCACATTTTTGAAAGGATTCACCCAAGGTTATCACCTTAATGCAATCAGTGGAATATGCAATTGTTATAACACCACAATGAATGATTAACAATGGAAAAGACATGACCATTCACTTCTCCCGGTTATATATTTATTTATTGCAGCCAGGGACAACCCCTTCAGTCCCTTCAAGCCACACCACCCAGCAATCCCTGGATTTAATCCTAGCCTAATCACGGGACAACTTATAACGACCAATTAGCCTACCAACTGGTACACCTTTGGACTGTGGGAGGAGACTGGGGAACCCAGAGAAAACGCATGCAGTTGTGGGGAGAATGTATAAACTCTTTACAGACAGTGTTGGGAACTGAACCTAGGGTTGCCTGTACTGTGTAGTGTTGTGATAACTAGTACGCTACCGTGCTGCCATTTTAAGGAACAGGTGCCACATAATGAAGAAAAAGAACATCTGTGAAACCAGCTGTGAGGTTCAGAAATCCCTCAGTTTTTATCTGCCATTTTAAATTAAAGCAGACGAGTGAATATGTTAACTGGAATGGTATTTAGGATCATTGATTCCTGTGAGTTAATCTTAAAAAATGCAACAATTTCTTTAATAGCTTTCAAGAGTTATGCACTTGAAATTAAGAAAGCAGACTTTAACTAAAATAAGATAATTCTGGACTATGTTGCAGTAACCTTAAAGGAAAAAAAAGTTATTTAAGCTTACAAATTCCATGAGCATTGTGTTATAATTGTTGGTTTGGTTGTATGTTGCTTTTTTTTGTTTCACCAAGAGGTCAAATCTGAACTTCCTGTGCCCAAGTGTTTGTTGAGAGCACTGTTTGATCTGCTTTCATCTGCCTCACATGCAAGCCAGGATTAAAAAAGTTGTTTCCAGGGTATGGAGCAGGACCCTAACAAATACAGTTTAGCAACACTATGACAATTTCCATCACCTTGCACTAAAATAGACTCCTTTATGTTCTAATTGTGTTCTTTCTTGTAAAAACTCTGTAAGATTTGTGGTTAACTTGTTTTTCTTGTGAATGCTGCTCATATGCTGCTATGTGCCTGTGATGCTGTGCAAGTAAGTTTTCGTTGCACCTGATATTCCTACATATGACAATAAACTTGACTTTGAGTATGACAGACAAGGATAATAGTGGGAAAGTGAAGAGAGAGAGAGAAGGAATTTAGTAGGTAGACATATGCCTAAGTTAAGCAATACCTATTTCCTGCAGGCAATGGGAGAGAGGTGACAGGATACTTCAAAACCCATGATATCTTCCTTGTTATGAAGCATTCAAGATTGAGAGCTGGAAATGGAATTAACTCTTTAGCCTATTGTTGATTGGCGAGATTAAGACTCTGTATTATCATCCCAAGTACCAAAACAGAATTGTCATGTTTTGAGAGGCATGTATTTCACATGCAAGGAGTACTACAGGAAAGGCAGATGTACTTTAAGCATAGATCAGTACATGGTAGCCATTCATGAGACTTGATTGCAGGAGGGGCAGGACTGGCAACTCAACGTTCAGAGGTTCAATGTTTCAGATATTACAGAGAGGGGGAGAGGGTATTTCTCATCAGGGAAAATGTCACAGCAGTGCTGTGACAGAACAGACTGGAGAGCTCATCTACTGAGCCAGAACAGACCGGAGAGCTCGTCTACTGAGCCAGAACAGACCGGAGAGCTCGTCTACTGAGCCAGAACAGACCGGAGAGCTCGTCTACTGAGCCAGAACAGACCGGAGAGCTCGTCTACTGAGCCAGAACTGACCGGAGAGCTCGTCTACTGAGCCAGAACTGACTGGAGAGCTCGTCTACTGAGCCAGAACAGACCGGAGAGCTCGTCTACTGAGCCAGAACTGACCGGAGAGCTCGTCTACTGAGCCAGAACAGACCGGAGAGCTCGTCTACTGAGCCGGAACTGACCGGAGAGCTCGTCTACTGAGCTAGAACAGACCGGAGAGCTCGACTACTGAGCCAGAACTGACCGGAGAGCTCATCTACTGAGCTAGAACTGACCGGAGAGCTCGTCTACTGAGTCAGAACAGACCGGAGAGCTCGACTACTGAGCCAGAACTGACTGGAGAGCTCGTCTACTGAGCTAGAACAGACCGGAGAGCTCGATTACTGAGCCGGAACAGACCGGAGAGCTCGTCTACTGAGCTAGATCAGACTGGAGAGCTCGTCTACTGAGCTAGAACAGACTGCAGAGTTCGTCCGCCGAGCCAGAACAGACTGGAGAGCTCATCTACTGAGCCAGTGTGGGAAAAAATGAGAAATAAGTAAGGGATGATCACGTTAATGGGACTATGTCATAGAGCTCCAAATAATCAGACGGATTTAGAGGAGCAAATTTGTAGAGAGATGGCAGAGAGTTGCAAGAGATGTAAGATTGTGATAGTTGGTAATTGTAACTTTCCAAATATTGTCTGGGACTCCAATACGGCAAAGGAATTGGATGGTATTGCAGTTTGTCAAATATGTTCAGGAAAGTTTCATTAATCACTATGTAGAAGTCTCAACTAGAGAGAAAGAGCGATATTTGATCTCTTCTTAGGAAACATGATGGAGTAGGCGACAGTGAGTGTGCAGAATCTAGTGATCATGATTCCATCAGTTTCGTGATAATTAAGGAGAAGCATAGGACTGGTCATTGGGTTGAGATTCTAAATTGGAGTAAGGCCAATTTTGATGTCCTTAGAAGGGATCTGGCAGGCTTTGATTGGGGTAGGCTGTCTTCTGGTTGAATGATGCTTGCTAAGTGGGAGGTTTTCAAAAATAAAATATTGAGAGTAAAGCTCGTGTTGGAATAAAAGGCAAGGCTAATATTTTTAGAGAGCCTTGATGATAGAGAGGTATTGAGACCCTAGATTAGAACAAGAAGGAGGTGCATATCAGGTACAGGCAGTTAGGAGCCAAGGAGGCACTTGAAGAATAAAAGAAATGCAAGAGAATACTAATGAGAGAAATCATATGAACTAAAATAGGACACAAGGTGAAAGATGGGTTCCTTTATTTATATTAAGCGTAAGATGATAGCAAGGGACAAAGTTGGTCCTCATGAACATTAGTGTGGTTATCTATGCGTGGAGCTGAAAGAGATAGGGGAGATCTTAAGCAACACACATCAAAGTTGCTGGTGAACGCAGCAGGCCAGGCAGCATCTATAGGAAGAGGCGCAGTTGACGTTTCAGGCCGAGACCCTTCGTCAGGACAGGGTCTCGGCCTGAAACGTCGACTGCGCCTCTTCCTATAGATGCTGCCTGGCCTGCTGCGTTCACCAGCAACTTTGATGTGTGTTGCTTGAATTTCCAGCATCTGCAGAATTCCTGTTGTTTGCGGGGAGATCTTAAATAATCTTTTTCACATCTATATTTATTCAGGGGACAGACACAGAGACTATAGAACTGAGGCAAAAGAGTAGTGAGGTCATGGACTGTATATGGAGGAGGTGCAGCTATCTTGAGGCAAATTAGGAGGGCCTTTTGAGGGTCTCCTCACACCCTGTGGGAGCAAGTGTTGTAGTTCCAGGGGCACTGGCAGAGATATTTAAATTGTCTCTTGCCGTGATTGAGGTGCCGGAGGACTGGCTGTTCAAGAAAGGCTCTAAGAATAGTCAGCAAATTACAGGCCAGTGAGCCTGAGGTCAACCATGAGTAATTTATTGGAAATATTCTAAGGGAATGGATATTTAAGTATCTGGATAGATAAAGCCTGATTAGTGATAATCAACATAACTTTGTCCATGGTAGGTTGTGTCTAATCAATCTTATGGAGTCTCTTGAGGAGGTTACCAAGAAAGTTGATTAAGGAAGGGTAATAGATGCTTTCTACACAGACTTTGATAAAGTTCCATATAGGAAGCTTATGCAGAAGGTTAAGTCACTTAGCATTCAGGAAGAACTAGCCATTTGAATTCAACATTGGCTTTGCAGGTGAAGACAGATTGTGGTAGTATATGGTTGTCTCTCTAAATGCAGTCCTGTGACTAGTGCTGTACTGCAGGGTTTGGTGTTGGCTATATTGTTGTTTATCATCTATATTAATGATAAGCTCTATCCTCAAATTTGAGGATGACACCAAATTGGGGGCATAGTTGACAACAGGGAAGGCTATCAAAACTTGCAGCGGAAAACGACACAGTTGGGAAAATGCTAAAAAATGACATTTGGAATTTAGTGCAGACAAGTGTGAGAAGTATGGTCCAGGTACAGGTGGATGGGACTAAATAGAAGTTCAGGTTGGCATGGACTAAATCAGCCAAGGGGCCTGTTTCACTGATGTAGTACAGGTTTCCCCGCCATCCGAAGGTAGAGTGTTCCTATGAAACAGTTCGTAAGCCGAAATGTCGTAAAGCGAAGAAGCAAGTACCATTTATTTATATGGGAAAATTTTGTGAGCGTTCGCAGACCCAAAAATAACCTACCAAATCATGACAAATAACACGTAAAACCTAAAATAACAGTGACATATAGTAAAAGCAGTAATGGTATGATAAATACACAGCCTATATAAAGTAGAAATACTTTTCCACAATCATTACTGCACTGTTCTCCATAGCGAAAATCTCACGCAAGTGCTGTTGGCAAAAACACGGCGCAAGCGCTCTCCAGTAATCTTTAAGCTATGAAGCTGCCAAATCATACCAAATAACACGTAAAAATACACAGCCTATATAAAGTAGAAATAATGTATGTACAGTGTAGTATCACTTACCGGAATCAGGAAGACAGCGCCGAGCACACTGATGATGGTGTGTTAGGCTGAGTCGGAGTTTGGGTGGTGCAGTGGCTCCCACCCTCCAGGCTGCTGAGTGATACATTGCTGCGAAACATGCACGGGTGCAGGGGTAGCTGGGAGGCACACAGCACATCTTTAAGAAAAAAGCTGAAACAAACATGCTAAATTAATTTGGTGCCACCCGGCACGTAATTGTCGGCCCAGATCAGTGCCGATTTCCGATTGTGTTGTCTCTGATCTGGGCCGACAATTACGTGTCGGCGACACCTAATTAATTAGCATGTTTATTTCGTCTTTTTTCTTAAAGATGTGCTGTGTGCCTCCCGGCTATCATTGCATTCTCCGCGAATTGGTATCTGTCTGTGGCCTGGGTGTTGGGGTGGTGGGACACTGGGGTGTTATCTCGTCATCGTCTGTTTCCATTAGGGCAGGCAGGTCTCCTTCTATGACTGCCTGCCTCGATGTCGAAGGTCGAGGTTCGTCGTCTGCTGTGGCTGATGTGGAAGGCTTGCTTGACTGCTGAGCCTTGCGCATTTTTCTATCACACAGTTCTTTGTAAGGACTCAAACCATCCTGCAAATATCCCCTAAACCGACATACCCTTTCAAGATTAATGTTGTACTTTATCATTCCTCATTCGGTTTCGATTGTTATCCTTTTTTCTTCCAATTGCATCAGCTCTTCATCTGTCAGTT